>NW_023270812.1:2576137-2922773 GCF_011800145.1 Mirounga leonina | reverse complement strand
GAGGGACGGGCGCCCGGCCGGGCTCGGGAGGGTGCTCCCGGCGGCGCTGGGGCCCGCCGCCTCCCCGCCCGGGAAGGCGGCAGCGCCCGGCCCCGGACGCCCGTGACAGCGGGCCCGCGCCCGCCTCACCTCCTAGCGCCCGTGGCGGCGGCCCCGCGCTCCTCCGCGCCTCTCCGCCTCCGCCTCCAGCAACCCCGCCCGGCCGGCGCGACGCCTGCCAGCCCCGCCGGGGCCGGTGGCGCGGCCTGCCAACCCCCCCCGCCGCGTCTCGGCCGAGTCTCCGCCTCCCTCGGCCGCCGCCGCCGCCGCTGGGCCCGGCTCCGCGCCACGTGACCGCGCCACGTGACCCGGCGCGGCTGGCAGGCACCTCCCCGGCCGGCCTCGCGCCGTGGCGCGCGGGGGACCCGCGCCCCGGCGGTTGACGTCCGCCCCCGGTCGGGCTGGGCCCCCCCCGGGCACCCCGCCCCCCTCACCTGGCGCTCTGTCCCCGCCCGAGCCGCCGCCCGGCTGGCCACCTGCTGCCATTCACGAAACCCGCAACTCCACAGACCCGCCGGCGCCTCACGCTCACTCGAGCACACACTCACGCGTGCACACACGCACACGAGCACACACCGACCCTCACAAGCGCGCGCACTCACACGGGCACACACCAGCACTCGCGCGTGCACACGCCGTCTCGCAGTCCTCGCCTTGCGGGGCCACTTCACAGCCTGTTACAACAACGAGAAGGATTGAAGTAGCCCAGTCTGAACCCACCCCAACTTGAGAAATCCTTGCCACCGGGAAATGCAATGATGTGTGCGCTGGCGCAACTTCATTTGAGCCGGAAGTGGACATCACATTTTGTCTTAAGTTGATAAGCCGCTAGAAAGCACAGATTTGCTTGTGCTGTGAACCAGTGTAGCTTCCCACGAAGACAGTCATTCAAGTGCCTCTGATGGTGATCTCAGACCTCAGAATCTCTTTTTCAGTTGGTCTTACAGAGAAAAGACCAGAGAGCGTCGTTTTAACATCAAAGAAAAAGAACTCACAGTTTTTCTCCGCTATTAAATTGATGTCCCGCTAGGAAGGGAAACTGTGCATCCGTCCTTCATTTTCCGTCCTGTACAAAGAAATACCATCGCTGATTGTGTGATATGTGCACTTAAAAAAAATAGACAAGATCAGGGGCGCCTGGGTGGCTCAGTCAGTTAAGCCTGCAACACTTGATCTCAGCTCAGGTCTTGATCTCAGCGTCCATAGTTCAAGCCCCGTGTTGGGCTTCAGGCTGGGTTGGGTTTGGAGCCTACTTTAAAAAATTAATTTAAAAAAAGATCATCCTTTCTTGCTGAAAGCATAAATGCCCTATGTAGTTAAGTATAGCAGCCACTCTTTGCATGGGTTCTGCACTTTTTTCTATTTTGCCTATTTGCCAAATTTTTAAATCAGCTTCAGATTTAAGAATTCCCACTTCTGTGAATTTCTGATTGTCCGGAAAAAAGGGGGGGGCGGGGTTGGACAAGGCGTCCTTTAATCCTGAAATTCCATGCCTATGATTTCGCAAATGTTGGAAAGTGCTACTTAGACTTCTTTTAATTTTATAAAAGGTAACTTTTTAAATGACAGTATTTGCCTCCTGCATGTATGCGCATAATATAAAACATTTAATAGAAGTATTTATATCAGCATTATTTGATATTTTATAAGCATCCCTAAAATTAATTTTGAAAGCTTTAAGAAATAAAGATGTAGGGACGCCTGGCTGGCTCATTCGTTATCTGCCTTCGGCTCAGGTCATGATCTCAGTGTCCTGGGATGGAGCCCAGCATCTGGCTCCCTGCTCAGTGGGGAGCCTGTTGCTCCCCCTGCTTGTGCTCTCTCTCTGAAATAAATAAATAAAATCTTAAAAAAAAAAAAAGAAAGAAAGTTACATTTAGCTCTTAGAGTACCTTAAACATAAAATATAGCCTTCACTCAATTCAAGATAATGACTATTATGCTTCAACTGATGACTCAATATTACACCTAACATTGTGGGGAAACTAAAGGAATTATCCAGTAGTCCTTCCCACAAAATATACAACCTCTAAATAGAAGTACTTTAAAATATATACATAACGTATTTTTTAAAGTCTCTCTTTCACACACACACACTAACTGGGATCAGCAAGCAGGGCTTGGCACAAATCATGAAAAATCTGATCTTTACCATTAGACGTGTAAAAGTTAGCAGCAGAAGGGATTAAAGATGAAAATATGGGGCGCCTGGGTGGCTCAGTTGGTCAAGCGACTGCCTTCGGCGCAGGTCATGATCCTGGAGTCCCGGGATCGAGTCCCGCATCGGGCTCCCTGCTCGGCGGGGAGTCTCCTTCTCCCTCTGCCCTCTTCCCTCTCGTGCTCTCTGTCTCTCATTCTCTCTCTCTCAAATAAATAAATAAAATCTTTAAAAAATAAATAAAATAAAATAAAATAAAATAATAAGATGAAAATATGCAGTTGAAGAACTTCCTTGACCTAACAAACGCCATCTATAAAACAGTATAAAAATGATGTAACAAGTACCGTCAGGATGCAACAATACTTTCTTCTGCAAAATGAAAAAGCATTAACCTTGAAACCACTCTCCCAATACCGTAGTTTTCCCTGGGCCCACGTGTATAAACTCTTTTGTCCAAGCACTGTTGGGCGTGCATACAGCCAACTCTGCAAAACTGTGAAGGCCCTCAAGTCTATTTTCTGCCTCTGAGGCTTCCCACAGCGTCCGTGGCTACATGAATGGTCTTGGGAGCAAGCGTCTTCATTGAAGTCTTGCTTCTACCCCTTATGAACAAGTGACAACAAGAACAACATGCCCGACGCTGTTTCCTTAACCATACCTTCAAACAACAATATCTACCTCACAGGGCTGTTGAAGGAATTAAATGAAATAATTTATGTAAAGTACTGAGCGTAGCGCTTCCTGCATAATAGGTACCCAATCAAAAATAGCTCAGGTTTATTAAATGCTTACCACAGGACGAACACTGTACCTTGTTGGCCTTATTTTTACTATTGTCTTTGTTCCCTGTTACTCTTCATGGGAGCCCTCCATCCCCCACCTTACCCCCCCCCACCATGCAATTAGGGGTCTATTCTCTCTCTCTCTGCCCTGTCAGGATGAAAATAGTTTCCTTATAACATTTTAAATTTGAAGGTGCATTTACAGCAATCTATTTAATCTGTTGTGAATCTGCATTTTCAGCTTTTTTAAAAAAGATTTTATTTATCTATTTGAGAGAGAGAGAGAAAGAGAGAGCACACGCACCCATGCAAGCAGGGGGAGTGGCAGAGAGAGAGGGAGAAGCAGGCTCCCCACTGAGCAGGGAGACTGATGCAGGGACTCCATGCAGGGCTCGATTCCAGGACCCTGGGATCATGACCTGAGTTGAAGGCAGACACTTAACCGACTGAGCCACCCAGGCACCCCTGCATTTTGAACTTATTAAAAAAAGTTTTAAATTATGAAATGAAAATGATTGCTTCTTGTTTAGAAATCTGAGGCAACTGGGAGTCATTTGGAAGGAGATTGGCGATAAGAACCCTTCCATGGCCTTTGAGATCCTGCTGGGTCAATAATTCCCATTTTGTTGTGTTTCTTGGCTCATTTTGTGTGTTTTCTTGTGTTTGTATTTGTTGTGTTTAAATATTAGAAGATTTGGCAACACATTTGAAGAAATAAACCAATCTGCAATAATTGTTAAATGACAATTATTAAAAGAAAGTGTCTCATATGGCATTCATGATTTGACCCTATTAACTGGCTGTCCTTTACCTCTAGGTTCAAGTTTGAGAAAAACTTCTTACTACTCTGCTCAAGCTCCCAAAAGTTCTGAGAAATATGTGACCTTTCTTTAAAAGTTATGCAATTCTCACATCTGCCTTGGGTCACACTATAAGCTCTGAACTCAAACTGGATCTGACAAGCATCTTGATAACATTATGACAACCTGGTTGTGATAAAAATATCTTACACTCAACATTTGGCTGTGCACCTGTGAAGGAGCGTGGGGCTAGCACAGGGTCTGAGCACCAGTGGACTACTCTAAGGCTGAGCCCGAAGGTAGAAGGGATCAAAAGTCACAACTGGGTCCCTGGGTTGGTCTCTGCCCTTCTCTCCTCACCTTCTCTGCACACCCCCTGCCCATCACATTACTGAAAGACATTTAGATACTGACAATCCAAAACTCTTCTCCTTAGAGACATCTTTCCTGCCTCCCTATCACCCAGAATCTCTGGTCACATCTTCCCTCCCTCCAGACCACAACATAATTCTGAGCCCAAAGTTTCTGCTAGCTCAAGCCCTTCAACCACCAAGACATTCAGCATGGGTGTCGGGAAACTGGATCCTAGATATAGAGAGCCAGAAAGTGTCCACAGCGAAGGAGCTAGAGCTTTTGGAGAATAAGATCAAGCCTTTTGTCTTTTAATATGTCCTGAGAACCAAAAATACTAGAGCCAGCTTAGGCTTCATTATGGAAATACAGCATTCAGAATAAGGAAGGAAATGCCCATGGTCCCCTGTACTCTAGTTAGGATCGCTGACCACATCCAGACTGTCTCCTTCAGGTCTGCCTACTACCACAGTCATGTTTAAGAAGGACATTGATAAGCTGCAGCTAATCTGTGAAGGGTGACAAGCATGGGGAGGACTCTAGAAGTTCTATTACAGTTTTATAAATAGCTGTTGAAGAAAATAAGAATGTTTAACCTGAAAAAAAAAAAAACGGAAGATGATACTGGTGAACTTTGTATGTTTTTAAATTCCTTTTTAATTATTTATTAAGCTCCTTACTTTGGACCAAACACATTCCAAATCAAGAGCCAGTGTTTGTGGTTTACAGGAGGGGGATTTGGTTCAGATAAGGAAGGGCCTTGTACTAGGGTGGTCCATCAGGGGAGTGGGAGCCTTGTAAAGTGGCCTTGAGTGGACCCGTGCCTCTCTGTTCATCTGGTGAGCCTCACTGGACACACAGAAGTGACTGCACCAGCAGTCTTCACGCGGAGAGCCTCTCCTCCGCTACCTGTGTCCTCTTCCCAATCCTGCCGCATGCCTCCCGAGCGAAGGTAACCCCCGGGCCAATGTCTAGGACCGAAAGTATTACTCTACTCACCCTGCAAAAGAAAAAGATGGGAAACAGAGAAAAAACTCTTTAAAAAAGAGAGTGAGCCTTCATAATCACCTCCTTCCCCACCCCAGGAGTGCGAGGAGGTGAGCAGGCTGCCATGCTTGGTCCACAATTGAAGACTCATTCTCCTTCCTTCCAATCATGTCATCATGGAGGTGGTCCTTTTTGCAGCCCTGAGCTCTGACCAGACCCTGAGTAGGGTACAAACTTCTCTTTAAGTGGAGTAGTCAATGGTCTTCCAAAGGGCAGGGAAGCGGCCTCGCCTAAGCAACTGTAAAGGCAGGTAGGCACCATTGACCTGGGCGAACGTTTTTGTTTCGGTTTGTTTCATTTTTTTTTTTTAAGATTTTATTTATTTATTTGACAGAGAGAGACACAGTGAGAGAGGGAACACAAGCAGGGGGAGTGGGAGAGGGAGAAGCAGGCTTCCTGCGGAGCAGGGAGCCCGATGCGGGGCTCGATCCCAGGACCCTGGGATCATGACCTGAGCCGAAGGCAGACGCTCAACGCACTGAGCCACCCAGCACCCGGTTTGTTTCATTTTTCTGGCAATGTCCTAAAAGTGCCTCAACTCTGGATATGCAGAATTGGTCTCTGGGAAGGGGGAGTGGCTCGTACAGGTGACCTATAACCTTCCTCCATAAGGCTCAACGGTAAGGCCTGACCGGCGGGCCCCACACCGAGAGGCCTCTGACAGGAAGGCAAAGGGAGAGCAGAGCAGAGAGCGCCCACGGCCTGCACCCGGGGCTGGCCGGGGGAAGCTGGCATGGGCGTCCCGGGGCTGTGCACCAGTTTTGACCCAAACCTCAGGAGGCTGATGGCCTTCTGGGAAGCTGCTGGGAATGAGAGCCACGGAGATGGCAGCGGTGGGCTGTGATGTTTGGGGACGGAGGACGGTTGGGGAATAAGGCTTGTAGCGAAAGCCGAATGCGGGGAACTGACTTCACTCCCATTTCAAACTCCTGAAACATGTGGGTCTTGTTCTGTTACAGATAACCTGTTCCTTATATCTTGGTTTTGGTTTTGGTTTGTTTGCTTTAACCACCACATGGAAGATCCAGTCAGAACTTCTGAAGAACAGATGTGCTCCCAGGGTCTGGGGTGTGGTTCGTAGCACCACTTGGTGACTGGCGGAGCTTGGGCGCATCCCTCCATCTCTGGCCTCCATTCCTCAGACTCTACAGTGCGGGGGCGGGGGGGGGTGTACTGTCCTTTCCAGCTCCGAAGTTCTCTTAGCTCTTTCGATGAAATCCACTGATAGAAATATAAAGGGCCCTTTCCTATCCTGTGGCTTCTTTATGGTTTGGAATATTTGTGCCAACCTCCTATAAGGAATATTTCATTTTGCTAAGCCCTGTGAAAGTGAAGAACGAGGTTACCTGCAAGGGGATCTGGAGCTTGGCCGCACGCAGTTTTAGACCTCAGTAGACCTCTTAAAATGTAGGTAGGAAAATGAGTTTTCAAAGGGGTAAACTCGCCCAGCTACATTTACTTTCTCCACATCCGATTCATCTAATTGACACTTCTCAAGCTAGGAAGGCGCTAGAAGAAGAGAGAGATGGGGCATTTCAAAATTACCTTTTTATCTCCACCCAATCCTTCCTTTTTCCGTCCCTTCTCCCTTGCCTTCCTTTTTCTTCCCTTGACCATGAATTGAAGATATACTTGGTAACCAGTAAAAAGTCACTAACAGGACCGGTGTTCAGGTATTTCTCTGTTTTGGACGAATCGACCATGAATTCTCTGAGAATATAAGTACAGCAAACACCGTTGTTTGTACCAACAGCCATCTCCCCTCTTGCGTGTTACTGAACCCCAATTTATTAAGCTATCCATGCCCTCCGCAACCCAGCATGTTCCAGGAAGCCTGGCCACCCCCCAAATCCCTGACTGGTCTGTGTCAGTGGGTCTCACAGTGGGTGCTGGACCGTGACAAGCAGCTGCGCCACCACAAGGGAATTGTTAGAAATGCACATTCTCAGGTTCCACCCCAAACTTCTTGAATCAGAAACCCTAGAGTTGGGAGCTTAGCAATCTGTTTTAACAGATTCTATTGCACATGATTCTGATGCACGTGAAAAAATCCTTGGCATAAGTCGACCCTGCCAATTCGATTCTCTTTCCTTAGAAATAGGCAAGCGATCCTGTGCTGGTTAATTAAGCACAAGGCGTAGTCAGCTAGGGGGAAGCCTTTTGGAAACAGCTTCTTAGCTCTTAAAAAGAAACATAAGGACCCCCCTTCTCAGGGGATCTGTGGGGTCTGTTTTCATAATAATACCAAGATGTCATTTGCATGTACACCCACACTGTTTCATTAATGTGCACTGGTCTTTCCCAGAGGTTACATGTTGTGTGATATCATAGCCAACCGAGTGCAGAAGCAGATACGAGAACCCACTTGTTCTCTATTAAGCCAGACATTACAGAGCCTTGTAACAAATATAAAACAATGCCTTTCTTCTCACTACATTTGTTTTGGAAAACAGTGGGTGTTTTTTTTTTTTTTCCATAAAAATGTGTGATTTATGTTGGCACATAAAGGTTTATTTGTATTATAAATAAATAAATATGTTTAAATTTTCTCAATTTTAATTTATAAAATTGGTAAACATCAGTAGACATAACCCACATTAAAAAAAAAAAAGGCAATCTCTCTGAGGTCCTTAATTTTTTTTTTAAGATTTTATTTATTTATTTGACAGAGAGAGGGAGAGCACAAGCAGGGGGAGTGGCAGGCGGAGGGAGAGGGAGAAGCAGGCTCCCCGCAGCGCGGGGGGAGCCCGACGTGGGGCTCAATCTCAGGACTCCAGGATCATGCCCTGAGCCAAAGGCAGTGGCTTAACCAACCGACCCACCCAGGCGCCCTAAATTTTTAAGAGTGTAAAGCCAAGAAGTCCTGAGGAAGTCTGGGAGCAGCTTCTCCCGGCCAGATTGCGGTGCCTGGGGCTTGTTGCTGCCATCTTGTGACCATGAGAGGGACCAGGGCAGGCAGCCGGAGGGTGGGGCCCAGAGAACCAGCTCATGAGGGTTATTGGACCCTCTGAAGACCCAACCCCGGTGTGAACCCTACACACCTTCACTACCTTGAAGCTTCTTATTCTCAGAGATGATAAATCCTCTTTTTGCTTAAGCAGTTTTAGGTCGAGTTTCCTTTTACGATCTGAAAAATCTTCCCAACCGTTGTAATTTACATTTAGCTCTGAGGACCTCGATGACTTTTTACACTCGTTTGGTTTCTGTTTCCATAAACAAGATTCATGACACAAGTAAATGAAGTTAACAGAAATCATCAGTTCTCTAAAAACACAGATGCCAAAAACCAGGCAAAACATAATGAAAATATACTAGAATCGATGCACATTTAGGAAAGTAAATCTTTTGATTAAGACTTAATACTTCTTAAGTGCTTAATACTTTGGAATTCTTTTTTTTTTTTAAGATTTTATTTATTTATTTGACAGACACAGCGAGAGAGGGAACACAAGCAGGGGGAGTGGGAGAGGGAGAAGCAGGCTTCCTGCACAGCGGTGAGCCTGATGCGGGACTCGATCCCAGGACCCTGGGAACATGACCTGAGCCGAAGGCAGACGCTTAACGACTGAGCCACCAAGGCGCCCTGGAATTCCTATTTTTTAAAAGATTTTATTCATTTTATTTTATTGAGAGAGAGAGAGAGTGTGCACGAGTGGGGGGAGGGGCAGAGGCAGTGGGAGAGAATCTCAAGCAGACTCCACGCTGAGCACAGAGCCCAACGTGGGGCTCGATCTCATGATCCTGAGCCAAAATCAAGAGTCAACGCTTAACTGACAGAGCCACCCATATGCCTCTGTAATTCCAATTTTGTATGCATGTTAATTTTGTGTTGTTATGTTAATGCTAGCCATTTTTAGTTTAACTCAGTAAAAAACTTAGATCTTTTAACTGCAAATACTGAGAATCATAATCTGATGAAAGTGATGTTTACCAATAGGAACAATGGTGACAAATATCAAATTATACCTAATTAAGCATTGCTCCAAAGAGAATTACTTATTAGAAACTTAGTCACTTGTTATATTAAAAAAAAAAAAAAAACAGGTAGAGGAAGACCATCTCTGAAAGACTTAAATATTTAAGTACTATTTAAGAATCGGACTACAGGGGTACCTGGGCAACTCAGGTGGTTAAGCATCTGCCTTCAGCTCAGGTCATGATCCCAGAGTTCTATGAGCGAGCCCCTGCTCAGCGGGGAGTCTGCTTCTCCCTCTCCCTTTGCCCCTCCCCCAGCTTGTGCTCTCTCTCTCTCTCTCTCTCTCTCCCGCTCACTCTCTCTCTCTCAAATACATAAATAAAATATTTTAAAAAAAGAGTCAGACTACAGAAGAGATCAGTCCCAGCAATGACTGACCTACACTGTAATAATCTTACAGCTGCAAAATAATGCAAGAGTTTTAGCTCTTGTGAGGCAGAGATGGGTAATCATCTGCCCAAAGTCCTTCCATCAGATAGAGTTTTAACTAGGAAGTCTCTAGGGACTTCAGCTAGGGACAATATTTCCTAACCTCCTCCCCTCCTTGCTCCATCCTAGGTGAGGCCATATGACCAATGCTTGCCAGCAGAGTATGAGAAGAAGTCATGCATGTTGCTTCTGGTCAAGGCACTTAAATGACTGTGCTTTGCCATCCTCTGCCAGCTAGATGCAAAGAGCTTGAGGCCCCAGGAAACAGAGCCACCAGATGTACAGGGCCTGGATTTCTGAATCAGTCCTAATGGAGAGCTGACTGCCAACAAGAAATGCCTACATGAGACTGCTAAAACAAGTTTCATTTTGTTAAGCCTCTGAAAAATACAGCTCATGTTAACATAGATTCTAAGCTATTTTAAAGCGTTGAAGCTCTAAGTAGGCATCAGAAAAGTTTTTGACCTTAGGAGAAAAAAGAACAATCTCATGTTTACTATTGTATCTCCATCTTTAGTACCTAGAACAGTGGCAGGTAGTGGTTAATCTGTGATGACTAATTGAATGAATGAATAAATAAATCAATAGATGGATAATAGATAAATAAATTAGGTATTCATGTGAAAGCTACAATAGTTTAGAATAAAATAATACTGAATTTGTCCCAAACATTTGTGGGAAATGTTCATATGTTAACTAGTATTTATTTCTGGCAATTACTTGGTGAGAGAAGGACCTATGAAAGAGATAGTTTAGCTTGGAAAGATAATTGGACTAATTTTGTCTTGATATTCTCTGATCTATTAAATAAAGTGATTAGAATACCAATTAAGGATTCTATATTTAGTTATTTTAATAATGAGTACATTTTTAGGTTTTTAAATTATTATTTTAAGAAGTAAAAATAGATGACATAAGAAATCCGTATCTCTAAATGGTTTTCAGATTACATACCAAAGTGATCATTCTAAATTAAGTACATATAATTATAGGCAAGGTACCCTACAAGAAATTATCAGCTTCTGGAATTCTGACCTTGCAACTCTAAACACATACAGTGATAATAATGAATATCAGTTGGTAAAACAGTGAGAAAAATATTTGTTTTTGATGTTAGTTTTAAGAAAAACTTAGATCCTATATGAAAAATTTCAGGGAATGAGAAAGAAAATATACAGTTGACATTCATTCATTTCTCTAAAGTAGAATCCTAAATATTAGTTTTATTTGTCTTAATAAGACTAAAAGATGGAGTAGGGAGTTGCCTTGGAAAAATAAGACAACACAAAGTCTGCAGGTTAAATAGTTTTCCTAGAAATAATTCTTTTTAAAATATACAAATATGGGGCACCTGGGTGGCTCAGTTGGTTAAGCGTCTGAGTCTTCATTTCGGCTCAGGTCATGATCTCAGGGTGATGTGATGGAGCCCTGCTGTCGGGCTCTGTGCTGAACATGGAGCCTACTTGAGATTCTCTCTCTCCTTCTCTCTCTGCCCCTCCCTACTCATGTGTTCTCTCTCTCAAGAAAAAAAAAGTTAAAATATACAAATACACATTTGTGATATGTAAATAAACATATATGTATGTATTTGTCTTAAATGGTACATGTTTTCTGTTAACTTTCCCCAATCTCCTGAGCAACAGAAGAGATGCCATGGAGTAGACTAGTTGCCTAGTAACCTGAAATTAGTGAGACATGTCCCCTTTCATTGATTTGATTTTAAATCAAGCTCTTCAAGGGCAACTACGAGATGAATGACAAAAATATAAAACTCATAATGCTAGCACCATGCAGTGAGCTTTAGGAGCAAAGCTGTATATGTAGTCCACATATTAGGAGATTGAGGTTGGTTTGGAAAATATTAATTTTAGTTTGGAGTATTCTATCTTTTCCCTGCAATGATTAAATTTATTTAAATGGCTCCTACAGGGGCGCCTAGGTGGCTCAGTCGTTAAGCGTCTGCCTTTGCCTCAGGTCATGGTCCCAGGGTCCTGGGATCAAGCCCCGCATCGGGCTCCCTGCTCTGTGGGAAGCCTGCTTCTCCCTCTCCCATTCTCCCTGCTTGTATTCCCTGTCTCGCTGTATCTCTTGCTGTCAAATAAATAAATCTTTAAATAAATAAATAAAATAAAATGGCTCCTACTGGGGCACCTGGCTGGCTTCGTTGGAAAAGCATGTGACTCTTGATCTTAGGGTCATTAAGTTGGAGCGTCACATTGGGTGTAGAGATTACTAAAACAAAATAATAAACTTTTAAAAATAAATAAATAATAAAATGGCTCCTACTAAAGTGGTAACTATTTGAAGAGATGGATATGTGAATTAGCTCAAATGTGGTGATTACTATATATATAGTCATCAAATTGTACATCTTAAATATATATAATTCTTAATTGTCAAATATACATCAATAAAAACAAAAACTCTGCACTTCCAAAGACTACACAGGTAAAGAACAAGTCAAAGGAAAATAGGGAAAATGGGGGCACCTGGATGGCTCAGTCGGTTAAGCGGCTGCCTTCAGCTCAGGTCATGATCCCAGGGTCCTGGGATCAAGCCCCGCATCGGGCTCCCTGCTCGGCAGAGAGCCTGCTTCTCCCTCTCCCTCTGTCTGCCGCTCTGCCTACTTGTGCTCTCTCTCTCTGTTAAATAAATAAATAAAAATTTAAAAAAAAAAGAAAATAGGGAAAATGTTTTGAATTTAATAAAATTAAAACACAACAACAAAGAATGGCTCTTGCTGATGAAGACATGGCTCTCCAGAGTCTGGGGGTTGGGGGGCGGCTTTCTTCTTTTCTTTTTTAAATAGTAAAGGGAGGGGCACCTGGGTGGCTCATTAGGTTAAGCATCTGCTTTCAGCTCAGGTCATGATCTCAGGGTCCTGGGATGGAGGCCCGTATCGGGCTCTCTGCTCAGCAGGAAGCCTGCTTCTTCTCCCACTCCCCCTGCTGTGTCTCTCTCTGTCAAATAAATAAAATCTTAAAAAAAAAAATTAGTAAAGGGAGTATGGAAGCAAAAGGGTAAATTTGAGGTCTCATGCCAGGAAAGCCTTTGTAAAACCTTCTATACAGTGGTCTCCAAAGAGGGAAAAAATAGCAAAGATACCGTTTGTAACCCCCAAATGTGCATGTTTATAAAGTAGGAAGCTATACTTTTTTCCCAAAACAAGGTAAATGCATTATTTCTCTGGTAGAAATTAAGTCTGAAATCCAAATCAAGTTCATTTATTACAGTATACTGCTCTTAAGGAGAAAAAAATATATTTTGTACCAGCATTTTATTTCACTCACATGACACAAGGAGCAAAGGAAGGACAAATTCTAGGGCATGGAAGGGCTGGATCCCCAGAGCGGAGACAGAGCATGTGTCTGTGCTTTTAAGATGCTTGGTCAGAGCTCCCCCTACTGGAATAACTTACTCAGTACCATCATATCAGACTCCGGGTCAAGATTCACATTTTTCACAGATTTAACACCGTGTTGCATAGTCAATAAATCACATATTCCTTCTTTGTGGTGCGGGAAAGACTTCTCACTGTGATTTTTAAAAATCCATGTCACAACTTCCATTTACCTTACAGCTGAGTACACTGAGGTTTTGGTTACCATCTACAAAGAATTTAAGACCTGCCTGGCAGGATTCTAAGTGTTTATTCATTTAACCCTCACAACCACTATATTGAGAGAGGGATTGCTATCATCTTGATTTCATGGGTGAGGAAAAGAGATACATGTATAGATCTATTTTCTAGGTATTTGATATTGTTAATGCTATTGTAAATGGCATCTCTAAAATTTCATTTTTCAATTTTTATTGCTTCTATATAATATATATTGTTAATTTCTATATGTAATTGATTTTTTTATTGATATAGTATCCTATGACTTTGCTAAATTCAATGATCAGTTGTCATTTTTTTAAAAGATTTTATTTATTTATTTGAGACAGAGAGAATGAGAGACAGAGAGCATGAGAGGGAGGAGGGTCAGAGGGAGAAGCAGACTCCCCGCCGAGCAGGGAGCCCGATGCAGGACTCGATCCCGGGACTCCAGGATCATGACCTGAGCCGAAGGCAGCCGCTTAACCAACTGAGCCACCCAGGCGCCCCAGTTGTCATTTTTTTTTTTTTAAAGATTTCATAAGGTTTCAAACATACACAATCATGTTTGTCTGTGACAAACATGGTTTTACTTCCTCCTTTGCAATCTGCATAGGTGTCATTTCTTTTTCTTGACTTAGAGCATGGGCTAGGACTTCCAGCATAATGTTGAATAGAAATAGTAAAAGCAGATACTATTTTTTAAAAGATTTTATTTATTTATTTGACAGGGAGAGAGTGGGGGGAAGGGGCAGAGAGAGGGAGAAGCAGACTCGCTGAACAGGGAGCCTGATGCCGGACTCAATCCCAGGACCCTGGGGTCATGACCTGAGCTGAAGGCAGACGCTTAACCGACTGAGCCACCCAGGTGCCCAAAAGCAGATATTCTTGCCTTGTTTCCAATTTTTAGGCAGAAACACAGTCTTTTGCCATTGTATATTAATTGTGGTTATTCCAATAGATGCAATTATCAGATTGAGGAAGGTCCCATGTTTTCCTAATTTGTGGAGAATTTTTATCATGAATGAGTGTTAAATTTTGTCAAACACTTTTCCAGCATATATTTGGTTATCATATGGTTTTTCTCCTCTATTCTGTTCATGTAGTGAGTTATGAGTTACATTGATTGATTTTTGGATATTGAACTGACCTTGGTCAATTGGTCATGATGTATTATCCTTATTATATAGTTCAGATTTTATATCTATATATCTATATCTGTATCTGTATCTATCTCTCCTTATTATATATCTCTAGATTCCACTGAATAATATTTTGTAAGTATATTTGTATCTATTCTCATGAGAGATCTTACTTGATAATCTTTCTTATAATATTAGCTCAGATTTGGTGTCAGGTTATGTTGACTTCATAAAATGAGTTGGGAGGGGGGGGCGCCTGGGTGGCTTGGTCGGTTAAGCGTCTGCCTTCGGCTCAGGTCATGATCCCAGGGTCCTGGGATCGAGTCCCACATTGGGCTCCCTGCTCGGCGGGAAGCCTGCTTCTCCCTCTCCCACTCCCCCTGCTTGTGTTCCCTCTCTGTCTCTCTCTGTCAAATAAATAAATAAAATTTAAAAAAAAATGAGTTGCGAGGTATTCTATTATTTTCTCAGAGAGTTTAAGAAAGGTATTATTTCTTCTTTAAATGTGTGATGTAATTTCAACTGGGCCTAGTGTTTTATTTATGGGAAGATATTTGATTAAACAGTCAATTTCTTTAATAGTATAAGGTGCTCAGCTTTCCTATCTTGTGTCAGTTTTGATAAATTGTGTTTTTTCAAGGAATTTGTGCATGACCTCTAAGTTTTCAAATTGATTGGCATAAAGTTCTTTGTAATTTTCTTTATTAAGCTTTTAATGTCAGTAAGATCTATAACGATATTTGCTCTTTCATTCCTGATATTTCTAATTTATGGGGTTTTTTTTCTATCTTTTGAAACTTATCAAGACTTGTTTTATGAGACTGTATGCTCTATTTTGGTGACTGGCATATGCACTTGAAAAGAATGTGTATGCGCACATTTCATTTTATTGCATTTTGCTTTATTTATTTATTGTACTTTGCAGATGTTGCATTTTTTTTTACAAACTGAAAGTTTATGGCAACCCTGCTAAGAGCATTTGCTCACACCGTATCTCTGTGTCACATTTTGGTAATTCTTGCAATATTTCAAATTTATGGTAATCTGTGATCAGTGATCTCTGATGTTGCTATTGCGATTGTTTTGGGGTGCTATAAATAATGCCTATACAAGATGGCAAACTGAATTGATAAGTGTTGTGTGTGTTCTGACCACTCCATTGACAGGCCATTCCCCCATCTCTCTTTCTCTTCTCAGGCCTCCCTATTTCCTGGGACACAATAATATTGAAATTAGATCAGTTATTGACTGTACAATAGCCTTTAAGTGTTCAAGTGACAGGAAGAGTTTCACTCACTTTAAATCAAAAGCTAGCGATCGGGGTGCCTCAGTGGCTTGGTTGGTTAAGCGTCTGCCTTCAGCTCAGGTCATGATCATCCTGGGATCGAGCCCCGCATCGGGCTCCCTGCTGAGTGGGGAGTCTGCTTCTGCCTCTGCCCCTCTCCTCTGCTCGTGCTTTCTCTCTGGCTCTCAATCTCCCTCTCAAATAAATAAATAAATAAATCTTAAAAAAAAAAAAAGCTAGTGATGAAGGCATATTGAAAGCAGAGATATGCCAAAAGTTAGGCCTCTTGTGACGAACGCTTAGCCAAGTAGTGAATGCAAAGGAAAACTTCTTGAAGGAAATAAGCCCTACTCCAGTGAACACACGGATAAGAAGAAAGTGAAACAACCTTGTTGGTAATATGGAGAAAGATTTAGTGGTCTGGGTAGAAGATCAAACCAGCCACAACATTCCCTTGAGCCAAAGGCTGATCCAGAGCAAGGCCCTAACTCTCTTTGCTTCTGTGAAGGAAGGCTGAGAGGGGTGAGGAAGCTGCAGAGGAAAAGTCTGAAGCTAGCAGAGGTGGGGTTCGTGAGGTTTAAAGAAGACATCTCCATGACATACAAGCGTAGGGTGAAGCAGCAAGTTCTCCAGAAGATCTAGCTAAGAGAGTTCATGAAGGTGGTTACACTGAACAGCTGATTTTCAATGTAGATGAATCATTGGCCTCTTTTGGAAGAAGAGGCCATCCAGGACTGTCATGGCTAGAGAGGAGAAGTCAATGCCTGGCTTCAAAGCTTCAAAGAACAGGCTGACTCTCTTGCTAGGGGCTAATGCAGCTGGTGACTTTAAGTTGAAGCCAATGCTCACCTACTCTTCCAAAAATTCTAGGGCCCTTAAGAGTTATGCTAAATCTACTTTGCATGCTCTATAAATGGAACAACAAAGCCTGGATGACAGCACATCTGTTCACAAGATGGTTTGCTACATATTTTAAGCCCACTGTTGGGACATCCTGCTCAGAAAAAAAAAAAAAAAAGATTCCTTTCAAAATACTGTTGTCCACAAGTACCTAAACCATAATAAAATGTCTGAACACCATGAAAAAAAAAAACAAAACTGTTGTTCATTGACAATGCACCTGGTCACCCAAGAGCTCTGATGAACACTGAGATGAATGTTGTTTTCATGCCTGCTGACACAACATCCACTCTGTAGCCCATGGATCAAGGAGTCATTTTGACTTTCAAGTCTTATTATTGAAGAAATACATTTCATAAAGCTATAGTTGCCACAGATAGTAATTCTTCTGATGAATCTGGGCAAAAAAATTGAAAACCTTTTAGAAAGGATTCACCATTCTAGATGCTACTCAGAACATTGGTGATTAATGGAAAGAGGTTCAAAATATCAACATTAACAAGAGTTTGGAAGAAGTTGATTCTAATCCTCATGGATGACTTGGAAGCATTCACAACTTCACTGCAGATGTGGTGAAAATAGCAAGAGAACTAGAATTAGAAGTGGAGATTGAATTGCTGCGATCTCATGATGAAACTTGGGTGGATGAGGAGTTGCTTCTGATGGGTGAGCAAAGGAAGTGGTCTCTTGAGATGGAATCTACCTGGTGAAGATGCTCTGAAGATTGTTGAAATTACAACAAAGGATTTAGAGTATGACATAAACTTAGTTAATAAAGGAATGGCAGGGTTTGAGAGGATTAACTCCAATTTTAAAAGAAGTTCTACTGTGGGTAAAATGCCAGCATCACATGCTACAGAGAAATCATCTGTGAAAGGAAGAGTCACCTGATATGGCAAACTTCATTGTTGTCTTATTTTAAGAAATTGCCACAGCCACCCCACCCTTCAGCAGCCACCACCCTGATCAGTCAGCAGCCATCAACGTGGAGGAAAGACCCTCCACCAACAAAAAAATTGTGACTCACAAAAGCTCAGATGACGGTTAACATGCTTTAGCAATAAAGTACTTTTAAATTAATGACATTGTTTTTTTAGACATGTTATTGCACCCTTAATAGATTACAGTATAGGGTAAATGTAACTTTTGTATGCTTTGTGAAAACCAAAAAGTTCATTTGACTGACTTTATTGCAATATTTACCTTATTGTGGTGGTCTGGCGCTCAACCTGCCATATCTCTGAGGTATACTTGTATTCTGCATTTGTCAGGTGAAGTACTCTGTAAATATCAAATAGGTTAAGAGTGCTATCCAAATCTTCTATATCCTTACACATCTTATACTTTCTATGCTCTGACTTGAATCGGCCATTTCTCCAAAGAACTCTGCTTCTTTTTAGTACAGGATAGCATTTGAAACCAACATCGGGTGCTTTTGCTATGAGGTTATCATTGCTTTCTAGGCTCTTCCTGGAGACAGAGATAGGAAATTTTGTAAACACATCTACAGCTATTTCTAGAACTATCTGGATATAAAATTTATATTATAAAATTTATAAATAAAATAAATATATGTATGTAGGTTTGTGTATATATATATATTCATGAATTTATATAGTTTCTTTTTTTATTCATTTACTTGACAGAGAGAAAGAGCTCGTGCACAGGGGTAGGGGAGCAAGGAGCAGAAGGAGAGGGAGAGAGAATCTCAAGCAGAATCCTGCTGAGCATAAAGCCTGACTCGGGGTTCGATCTCACGACCGAGATCAGAGCCTGAGCCGAAACCAAGAGTCTGATGCTTAACTAAGCCACCAGGTGCCCTGACTTTATATCATTTCTAATTCCAGTTCAACATTCCTATCTTCTTTCTAGCCTTCCGCCTCTCTGTGTTTGTAAATCTCTTCTCAGATGGTGAGAAACCTGGCTCCTAATATCCTCAATATATTTATTTCTTTGCTCAACCAATTGACTTTTGTGCTCAATGTAACCAGTCTCCCAACCACTCTCTCCAATGACTCCTCCTAACTACCTCTGCATCCTCCCTCCACTGCTCAGTTTACTCTTCCACCAAAGCCTCTGCATGACATCCTTCCCCCATTTCCCCTTGTCCTCAGCCACCAGGGCATCAATTACTGTCTCTGTGTGACACCCTAGCCCTCCACCATGACACTTCCTCTGGAACTCTGGGGCCTTCTGCACTGTAGGCCCCGTGCAGCACTCCCTCTCCCTCATTGCCTCACTGCCTCCAATGCCAAAGTTTCTGTGCCAGAAGGGAAGGGAAAAAGAGGATGGGAAGGGAAAAAAGAAAAGAAAGAAAATTTTAAGGTCTTTTATATTTGTCTATGTATTGACTCTCTCTGTGTTCTTCATTCTTTCCAGCATATTTGGGCTTTCTTCAAGCATCATTTCCCTTTAGCCTAAAGAACATATCTTAGGATTTCTTAAAATACAGGTCTGCTGATGACAATTCTCTCTGCTTTTGTCTGTCTGAAAATGTCTTTATTTTGACTTCAGTTTTTTTTTTTTTTTAAGAGAGGGCAGAGGGGAGGGGCAGATGGAGAGGGAGAGAATCTTAAGCAGGCTCCTCACCCAGCACAGTCTGATGTGGGGCTCAATCTCACAACCCTGAGATCATGACCTGAGCTGAGATCAAGAGTCAGACACTTAACTGACTGAGCACCCAGGTGCCCCTTGACTTCAATTTTGAAAGATAATTCTAGAATTCCAATTTAACTGTTCTTTTACTTTCCACACTTTAAAGATGTATTTCTGTTGTCTTCTGGCCTCCATTGTTTCTGATGATGTATGTAATGAGTATTTTGTTCCTCTGACTGCTTTTAAAGATTTTTCTTTGTCTTTGGTTTTAGCATTTTGACTATAGTGTGCATACGTATGGCTTTTTATGGCATCTCTCCTGCTTGGAGTTCCAAGAACTTTTAGATCTGTGGATTGATATCCTTCATCAATTTTTGAAAAACTCAGCCATTCTCTCTTCAAATATTTCTTCTGCCCAATCCTCTCCCTCTTCTCCTATATGGTTGTGTTTCACAGATCTTGGAGGTTCTTTCTTTTTTCTTTAAGGTTTTGTTTATTTGTTTGACAGAAAGAGACAGTGAGAGAGGGAACACAAGCAGGGGGAGTGTGAGAGGGAGCCTCAGCGGGGAGCCTGATGCGGGGCTCAATCCCAGGACCCTGGGATCATGACCTGAGCAGAAGGCAGACACTTAATGACTGAGCCACCTACACACCCCTCCTTTTTTTCTTTTAAAATTCTTCTTCTCTTAATATTTCAGCCTAAATGTATTCCATTAACCTATTTTCAGGTTCATTGATCCTTCCTTCTGTTGTATATAGTTTTCTGTTAAGGCCATTGAATTTTAATTTCTGATATATTTTTAAAAATTATTTTTAGCATTTCCATTTGGTTCTTTTTTATAGTTTCTATCTCTTACTTGAATATCCCAATTTGTTCATGCTTATTGTCCACCTTTTCGATGTCATCTTTTACCATATTTATCATAGTATGTTTAAGTTCTGTACCTGCTAAGTCTAATAGTCAGGCATCTCTCTGTCAATTTCTATTCATCATTTCTTCTTTTGACCATGAATCACCTTTGGCTTTTTGTATGTGTCATAATTTTTATTGTATGACTGACAGTATGAGCAAAAGAACAGTAGACATGGAAAAGACATTTAGTCTCAGAAAAGAGCATGCTGCTTCTCCTGTCACGCCACTAATGAAGGAGGGGGAGACTGAAAATAATCTATAGATAAGTGAGGTCTGGGCTCTGTGACAGCTCTAGATTTTCTCCTATCTTAATGTTTTGAGATTGGAATTCAGACTTTCCTCTTGATAAGGTTTGGAATCTGAGCACCAGTGAGACCCCAGGGATCTCTGTTTTGCAACCCAGTCACCAGCTCCATGAACTGTAGATCTGTGTGCTTTATGGTTAATTACTAGCCTGGCTTCCAGCTTTGGGGTACTGCTAGATGGTTCTCTCCTTTCTCAAGTCCTGTTCCGGGCATTCTGTGCCTGGGAGGTCTCTTTTCACCCTGCTGCCCTAGCCTCAATTTTCAGAAGGCTACTCTAGTGTACTTGGTAAGGCCAGAAATCTACTAGAGGGATTTCTTTCTGCTCTCCTGCTCTGTCCCCAGCCTTTGGACAAGCACACCACTAGGTAAAGGCCCAGACAGTTGCAGTGGGATTTTTCTTAGGTCTCTGGCCCATACTCCCCTTGTGCACGTTGGTGAAAACCAGTGGAAGAGGTACCAGGTAGATGCAGACTGTCCGGTGACTGGAGTTCAATCCATGCTGTTCCACACAGAGCCATTAAAGGTTTGTTAAAAGTTCGGCTCATTTCTCCATACCTCCATCATGGCAGATTCCTCCTCTTCTTGCCACAATGGCAAGAAAGACAGCAATTGTAGACCTCTTCTGTTTGGAAAGGGCTCATCACTTTCTGGAATTTAGTTCAGTTGGGCTTCTTTGTGACCTCAGCTTGCTGATGAGTTTATGAAACAAATGATTTGGTACTATACCTAGTTTATTTCTCATTGTTAGGGCAAGAGTGATGTTGTCTTGCAACTTTTACTAAATGGGCCTAGAAGTTTGCAATTATTTTTAATCTTGAATTTTTGTTTGATCTGAAAAGTATATGATAAACATATTGTTGCATTTTAGTTTTGTATTTATAAGTATAAATATGAATATAAATAAATAAAGTAATAAATAAATAAAATATATTGATAAACATTAAATGTACTATAGTCAGATCCAAATTTTGCCCAGAGAGAAACCTTTTATTAAAATGCAAGCGGGCGTCTGGGTGGCTCAGTTGGTTGAGCATCTGCCTTCGGTTCGGGTCATGATCCTGGGGTCCTGGGATCGAGTCCCACATCAGGCTCCCTGCTCAGCGGAGAGTCTGCTTCTCCTTCTCCCTCTGCCCCCCCCAACCTTGTGCTTTCTCTCTCTCTCAAATAAATAAATGAAATCTTTAAAAAAATAATAAAAGGATAAAATGCAAGCGGTCTTGGGGTACCTGGGTGGCTCAGCTGGTTAAGTGTCCAACTCTTGGTTTCAGCTCAGGTCATGATCTCAGGGTCATGAGACCGAGCCAAGCATCAGGATCTACACTGAACGTGAAGTCTCCTTGAGATTCTTTCCCCTCCTCCCTCTCCCTCTCCTTCTGCTCTTCTCCCTGCTCATGCTCTCTCTCTCTCCCTCTCTTAAATAAATAGATAGATAAAATCTTAAAATAAAATGAAATAAAATAAAATAAAATAAAAAGCAAGCAGTCTTTGGTCCTATGTCTTCATTGTCCAAAGCTTCCACATCATTAGAGCTCACTGGAGGAACAAAGGGAGACACACCTGGAGGAGGGAAATAGAAGTGAGGCAAAGGATAGATACCATGAAAGACGGAGTGGGCTCAAGGGAGCAAGCTGTAGGTTGCTGTGTTATTGTGTGAGACTGGCTACTCCCCAAACTCCTATCTTCATCATATGCTACCTCTCGATCGAGAACACATGATCCAACTTGGTGACAACAGCTATGATTCTACGCCCTGTGCTGGTGTCCTTCTACTTTGCTCTGTTCTCCTTTGTGGCTGAGTGTAAGATGTGTACTTATTATAAATCCTCATCTCTTGTGCCTTTTTTTTTTTTTGGCTAAAATACGTTAGTAGCTATTTCCTATCTCTTTCTCCATATTTGCAGCTCACATAGCTTTTTGTCTGCATAGACAACATTAATTCATTAAACCTTTATTTTTCCTCTACATGAAAGGATTAAAATAGAAAGTACAGGCTCAAAGGGACATCTAATTTTTGGCAAATATGACAGACAATAATATAAAATAAGCTCACCCAAACTTCTAAGAAAACTATTAAGATTCCCAAAATTAAATAGGCAAAGGTCATACCTAGATAAACCACAAGAGGAAATAGTCAAAACTATATCTACCTCTCTTATGCTAACTTCCAAATTCATATAGACTATCCTATTTTTTTTTCTCCTGAACCATATACCCGTGTGTTACTGGATTTCTTCATCTGCATGGATTCAGCTTATACATTCCAAAATCAAACACATCTTCTTCCCTAATTCTTCCCTTGCTTGTCTTGGTGAATGGCTTAATCAATCGTCTTTTTCCTCCCAAATGCAATTACCTTTTTTACTTTTTTTTACAGAGAGAGTGTGTGCATGAGTGCACACGAGTGGGGGTGGGGAAGGCAGAGGGAGAGGGAAGGAGAGAATCTTCTTTTTTTAAAGATTTTATTTATTTATTCATAAGAGACAGAGAGAGAGACAGAGAGGCAGAGGGAGAAGCAGGCTTCCCGCTGAGCAGGGAGCCCGATGCGGGGCTCGATCCCAGGACCCTGGGATCATGACCTGAGCCGAAGGCAGACGCTTAACCAGCTGAGCCACCCAGGCATCCAGAAAGAGAGAATCTTAAGCAGGCCCCACGCTCAGCAAGCCCAACTCAGGGCTGGATTGCAGAACCCTGAGATCATGACCTGAGCTGAAATCAAAAGTCAGATGCTTAACCGATTGAGCCACCCAGGCGCCCCCCGAATGCAATTACTTAGCAACTCCTGTCAACTTCACCTCTTAGGTACCTTTGCATCACTGCAACCTTGGTAGTTGAGAACCCTTGATTTTTCACTTGGTATGTTGAGAGAACTTCTTAACCAGATCTCGTGCCGCCAGTCCACACTGCTCCAGTTCATTTTGCATACTCCTGCATATGGCCATATTGGGCCTTTTAGGTGCGAGAAACAAATCTGTATCAGCATAAATGAAGGCAAATCATGAAATTATTTCACTTAAAAATATGTGGCTTCCATTGCCTACAGGATGGAATTTAGACATCCTATCATACAAACAAAGGGTCCTGTGGGATCTCCCCCCCTGCCACTCTCCTAAACACACCCTGCGGGTCCTCCAGTTGTTTGAACATGACACACTTTTGTGCACCTCATTGTTTTGCCCATGTGGTTCTTTATGCTTGAAACCCCTCTCCTGTCCTGTTGCCTGGTGAACTACTCATCTTTTAAGTTTCAGCAAGAGTGCCACTCCTCTGTGAAGTATCAGGGAGAATTCGATGTTCTGGGGCACTCAGTGAAGCATCTGACTCTTGATTTCGGCTCAGGTCATGAGCTCAGGGGTCTGGGATGGAGACCCGCGCCGGGCTCTGTGCTTAGCGGGCCGTCTGCTTGAGGATTCTCTTCCTCTCCTTCTGCCCCTCCCCCCACTTGCTCTTGAACTCTCGCAATCCCTCTCTCTCAAATAAATGGATTTTTTTTTAAAAAAAAGAATTAGATGTTCCCATCTCTCATGCAGCATGTTATAAGTTTATGGTATTTATCATGTTGCGATCTCTTTGCTGCACTGGAGTCTGAGCTCTGTGGCAGCAAGGATTCTGTTTTTATCTCCCCAAGTCCTAATCAGTCCCTAACAGTGCCTGTTTGTTATATGATGAAATGAAGACATTCTGGTCAGTGTACTGTGAAACTAGGATGCTCAGAGGCTGCTGGTGGCGCTGTCAGGGGGTTTTGGAAAGCCATTTTAGAAACCTCTATCAAGACCTATCATAAAAATATTAATATTTAAACCCAGTGACTCTACATCTCAGAATCTTTCTTAAGGAAATAATCTTAAATTTTTGTACAATTTATTCATCACTGTATTATTTAGACACTCAAAATACTGGAAACCACCTAAATTCCAGCAATAGAGAAATGGCTAAATAAATTATGATATATGAAGGTACCCAGCGGTCATTAAAACCTATGATTTTTAAAGGAAATGCTGGGCATGGAGAATTGCTTATAACACCATTGGGTACACATTTGCATGCATACTCCAGTTACAATGGTCCCCCAAGGGTTGCTCCAGGACCTAGCTAAGATTAGGTCTGCTCCTAGAATTGTCTGGGTCAGGCAGAGCTAGCAACTTGAGTGTAAACCAATACCCTTTAAGGGGAACCAAAAGTCAGAAGCCAGAAGGTACAATCTCTTAGTTTAAAAAGTCACAATGCAATCTTAAAAAGGGGGATCAGTGGGACGCTGACTGGCTCAGTTGGTAGAGCATGGGACTCTTGACCTTGGGGTTCTAAGTTTGAGCCCCACGTTTGGTACAGAGATTACTTAAAAATAAAGTCTTTAAAAATAAAGGGTGGGGGAGGATCAGTGGCTGCAACGAAGGCAGAATGGGTAAAAACAGGGGAGTTCAGGCATTTGCAGTGGACACTGTTGGTCTTCTGGGCCTTGAAGTTGAAATGAATTTGAGAAGCTGAGATGAAGTTGAGATTACAGCACAGGGTGAAGCCCGACAGCAATCAAATAAGGTGACATATGCATAATGGACAAAGACCCAAATTCCACCCTCCTGTTGAAGGCAGAGAGGGAATTGTTCTGGACTATACCATTTGGTGAAAATAGAGTTTATGGTGAGATGTGTTTGGGACTGAGCCAAGAGGGAACTCTCTCCAGTGGCCTGCAGATGGACTTGGGGGAGACGCGGGTTGGCAAACAGGAGGTGGGGTCAGGGGAGAGGGTGTCCCAATATCACTAAATTAAAAGAGCAGGGGCAATGAGAAGACACCCACATGGAGAAAGTGTGGGAATGAGTTGGGCGGAGCCCACATCAAGGTGCAGGGTGTTTGAAGGCCAGTTGGGACACTAGTTTCTAGAAGGTGGCCCATCTTCCCTAAATGCACGGCCGGGGATGTTTCACTGGGCCAGCGGATGTCCACAGGGCTGTAGAGCACACTGGAGAATATTTGCAGGAAATACATTAAAGTGCTAATTTTGGCTGGATTAGGGTGGTGAGGTTGTGGCAAGTATTTTTTATTTTCATGTTATACGACATATTACTTTTTAAAATAAATTTTTTAAAAAGATTTTATCTGAGAGAGAGAAAGTGAGCATGAGCAGGGGGAGGGGGAGAGGCAGAAGGAGAGAGAAAGGGACAAGCAGACTCTCCGCTTAGCCTGGAGCCCAACCTGGGGCTTGATCCCAGGACCCTGAGATCATGACCTGAGCCGAAGTCGGATGCTCAACCAACTGAGCCACCCAGGCGCCCCATGATACATTGCCTTTAAAAGGGGGGAATATCTAAATATACGAAGTGGACATCTAATGACTCCAGAGGCAATAATGGTAAATTCTGTCATAGAATTTGTGTAGGATTGGCAAATGGAGCGGTTCACTTGTTTGGCATGGCTGCAGGGAAATTGAGTGAGCTGGTAGGCAGTCAGCCACCTAGCTGTCCTGTCACATGTTGGCATTTCTCTTCTGCACTGACGGTTTCCAGGTCCCTACTTACAGCTGTTAAGTCCCAGGTTAGAAAGGGTGCCCTTTTCTTCATCCAAAGGCACTGACAAGGAGCAAAGCCAGGCACCTGCCACCTCTGGCCAAGTCGCCCAAAGGCACGGGACAGGGCAGCATCTGTAGAGAGGCATCTCGGAATTCCTTTTGTATTTCTTTTACTAACAACTTTGGCCCTATTTCTTGTCAGAAATGAGCCTGGCTTTGTTTTGGTAAAGGTGTTATTTGCTTCTCTGTGGACTGGGTGACATTATAAAGCTTCCTCGCAGTACCATCCCCCCCCGTATCGCACGTCTTTAATCCCTACGTTTCTCCCCAGATTGGGGTGGCGGCAGAAGGGAGAGTTTCAGGTCACAAGCAGGAAAGGCACTAGGGTGATCAGCAGGCACATGATGAGGGCTGGGAAGACCCTCGTTGACACCCTAATCTGCTCTTCCTGTGGCTCCTCAAGTCAGTTTTCTAGTCCTCTCCCTTGACCCAGAGAGGCTCCTTCCAGAGCGGTTTGGGGACTCGTCAGGGCATCCTGGAACACTAGCCTAGCAGCTTCCAAAATTTGGCTTTCTGGGGAAGAAGAGGCCACTGATGTGGTTAATCTGAGGCTCTAGCTTCAGAGGGAGAGACGGTGCAGGGGAAGAGGGAGAGACAGCATTCTGTCAATCAGGTTGGGGTCATGGAGTCTGGGGGCTTTGGGAGTGCCGAGGGTTCTGAAGGGTTGCTTGCCTGGAGACTATAAGAGAGGAAAAGACCAGGCACTTCCTGTCCCTGAGGCGTAATTATTTTTAAAATAACCTCAACTGGTTTCCTGTGCATTTGGAATTTGGAAGCCCTTTGCCACCTGGCCATGTGTAGATCTCAAGATCAGCTGTTAGAACTAGTATTAAAAAAAAGCTTGAGGAGCTAATGTGTCAAATTGCCTTTTTTCTTCCCAAATATAAATGTCATGTGAGTAAATAAGATGGTGGGATAGAGCCACCAAACAGAGTAAACTTATTGGACCTCATCTGGGTTTTAAGAAAACAAAAATCAGGGTTGTGAGATCGAGCCCGCATGGGATTCCGCCCTCAAGTGCAGAGTCTGCTTGTCTCTTTGCCTCCCCCTCGAGCCCTCCCCCAGTTCTCTATCTCAAATATAAATAAAGTCCTTAAAAAAAAGAAAAGGACTTGAAGCTGTACTATATATTTTCTCCAGAAATCAGATATTTATAAATTTATTTACAGACACAGAAATCTTCAAACCTTAAGATTATGCTTTTTCATTACGTAACCACAATGATCAAGCAGGTCGTCTCTGGTTCTAGGATAAAGTTGAAGAGGACAACTACTAACCACCACGACAATCATATGCATTGACCACTGTCTTCTGGTGACCAGACGTCAGGTCAGAGGGTTGCCCGCTCAGGAAAGGATTAGAATAAAGTAGTGTATGTTCCCAATGATATCTCCCAGGGAGATAGAGCAACAGGATGGCCTTCATTTTATTTTTATCTACATAACTGGACCCTATGCCTCTGAAGTTAGGCTATGTGCACTCCTGGGAAGTACACAGCAAGGTGCTAGAGAACACATGGATGTCACAGGATAAACATAGCACATCCACATCTGTCTCAGAGCATCAATTTTTCTCAGAAGTTTGGAAGAGTTTTGAATGTTTGTACTTTTGTACAGGCACATGCAGGTGAGTAACTGAATTCTGCTCTCCATGTTGCCAAATGAGGACTAAATCTGTCTTATTCTATATATCCTGAGCTTGTTTTTTTTAAAAGAGATTTTATTTACTTATTTGAGAGAGCAAGAGCAGGGGGAGGGACAGAAGGAGAGGGAGAAATAGACGCCCCGCTGAGCAAGGAACCCAATGTGGGGCTGGAGCCTATTGCGGGGCTCGATCCCAGGACCCCGGGATCATGACCTGAGCCAAAGGCAGATGCTTAACCGACTGAGCCACCGGTGCCCTTATCCTGAGCCCCAGGATAAGTGCCTGGCAGGCACTTATTTTTTGAATGAAGGGCTGAATGAATTGAAAAAGCTATTATAATAACATAGAATATCAATGTAACTAATGCCAACATATTTTCCAGTTACACTTTGTACTTCCATTTCTTCTCTCAAAGTTATATACATTCTGACATTGGAAGAAAAAAATGTTAGCGTGAGTGACAAGTTTTTTGGATGTGTGTTTGTCAAGTTCAAAATGAAGTTTAATACATGTATAGTTATTTTTAGGACTTATTAACCAAAAAATCTCTAGTGTTGTTGAGAAACAATACTTTTCATACAGCAATGAGACTGAAACACTATTACATCATGCAAGAGCACAGAGGAATCGCGCAAATACAATGCTGAGTGACAGATGCCAAGCGCAAGAGTACATGCTGCTTGACTGCACTGATATAAAGTTAAAAAAGAAGCGAGACAAATCTGTGCTATTCAAAGTCAGGACAGGGTTTACCCTTGGGTCGGTTGTGACAGCAGGTGTTTTGTATGGGAGGGTTTCTTGGATGGTGGTTTAATTTTCTTTTCCTTGATCTGGGTGCTGTTAGAGAGGTGTGTTCAGTTGGTGAAAATTCAGAGATCTGTACATTTCTGATTTGTGCATTTTTGTTTGTATGTTATACTTCAATGAAAAAGTGTGCTTGAAAAATTCAACCTGAAAATTTCTATCTATCGCATCTTATTGATCAACTGGAGCAGCTAAATATCTTAAGCTACGTTTAAGATATGGTTTGCTGTTTTTAGCAAAATTTAGACGAAGAGGGAAAACTAGCTTATTGCAGGAAGTCTCCGACTTATGAACATAAACTGTCTTTGTATAACAGCTCATTTACAATTCAGTTGTTACAAATGGTATTTGCCCACTGGTTTAGTGTTAGAATAAAGGGTAGGGTAAAGGCCAACCTGTAAAAATAATAATGAAGCTGAAATACCATATATTTTCCATTAAACATGAGATGTGTAATGACCCATTACACATACACAAGACTGAAACAGCTTTCGAAAATAAATATAAAAAGATAAAAACACAGTTTTTAAATCCATTAGATTAGCAGAAGTGCTGGCAAGGATGCGGAGAAACAGAACTTTCACATTTCGCTGGTATAGTTTTAATTGACTCAACTATTTTGGAGCATAATCTGGCAAGATTTCTTGAAGGTCAAAGTGTGTCTGACTCTTGACCTAATAACTCCATTTCTGAGAAACAATGCACAACACTTGCACAGGGGAAGAGATACAGAAAAATGCTCGCTGTAGTAACATTCAGAGATCCCCTAAAAGTTTATCAATAAAGGAGATGTGTAAATCGTATGTATTCACATGATTGGACAGTAAGTTACAATGAATGAACTGAATCCAAATATGTAACATGACAGATCTCAAAAATAGTGGGAAAAGAATTATAGAATGGTGGTTTACATGATTCTATCTCTTATGTATCATTTATGTTTAAAACACACAAGAGTATGTATTTCTGATGGATACATACTAATACAAGCAAAAGCCATGGATGATGATTCATCAACGTCAGGGTCACATTTATATTGGGAAAGCAAAAAAAGAAGACTGTGACTGAGGAAGAATACAAACAGGACCTCAATTCTGTAATTGTTTTATTTCTCTTAAATAATCAGAATTAATATGAATGTTAACCTTGCATGGTACAGATGTTACGTGATTCAATCTGTTTATGTCTGTGTGGATGCCAGCAAGCCCCCACATGCCTGACCCCAAGACAGTGAGTGACCTGACCTGTATTGTCCAACCTGCACGGACCCACCGACCTTTGCCCCACGTTCTCCTTATATGAACCCACAAGTATTTTCAGCACTTCAGCAACACTCCTTGAAATGTTAGTCCATCTTCCCAGTGTTGGCCTCGCTGAAATAAATTCCTTTCTTATTTTACCACTGTCTCTCTGCCTTTGGATTTTGTCAGCAGCCAGGAGTCGGATCTAGTTTGGGACCCTGGAGCCGGGTGTTCTTGCACCCTTGGGCCCTGGGGACAGTCTCGGAAAAATGAACTGTTTGGGTATTTCCCAACAAGATTCAAGTTGCCCAAGAGCAGCTTCAAGATTAGTGAAGGTAGTGGGCCACAGTATGCTATGTATCCAATGCTCATTTTCTAAGAATTCCCCTCCTCCCCCATCTGCTCATTCTCACTGCATTGATTATGCAGAAATTTTTTAAAGTGTCCTTGGGTGTGTGTGTGGGTGTGTGCTGAAATCCCAACCCATCTTCCGCGGTGCTCTTCTAGATTCAAAGTAACTAAAGTTCAGAATCATGTGCCTGACACGTTAACTTACAATCACCAAACTGTTTCTGAGAACAGGTATTCCTATTTTCAGAGAGAAATTCAATGACCTGTCCAAGATCCCAGGGCCAGCAAGCAGGGAGCAGACATTTGGATGCAGGTTGTCCCTTAATCACTTTCCTATAGTGAGAATAAAGTACTTAAAAAGCTTATTCAGTAACCTCACCAATAGATCTTTCAGTGTTATCTTTGCTGCAAATGAAGTAGTTACATACACGTGAGAATGTTTATTGACTATATTTGCAAACGGCATAATTTTTTCACTTTTAAAATATATCCTCTTCCTATGTGTTAAGATAGGAGAATGTTAAGAGAATGATCCCAGTATTCTAGTTAAATCAGAAGGAATCATATCAGAGCTTTTATTTAGTTTCTTGAGAGGTAAATGAGGTTTATTGAGTAACTACAAACTAGAGTAAGTACACACTATTTACCATCTTTTCAGAAAATAATAAAGTTATGTCAAATCACCTGTTACAGCTGATGTTAAGCAATATAATCATTAATTTTGATTACCACCTGTGGTGTCTATCAGCAATAAAGGGGAGTAGTCTTTGTTGCCCATTATCAGTAGTGTTCAATTACTGTTCACCAAAACTGATTCCTCAATATACATTTTTACATTAACTGTGATGCATACTTAGGATGCTTGGAATTTTAAAGTGATCACATTAAATTTCACAAGGAAATCAGTGTTCAAGGAATTAAGAATTTTGACCTGATACAGTATGTAAGGAAAAAAAAAACCTATCAAGAAGTTAGAAATTAGTATAACTCTAAGTATCACAATTTTAGTACACAGATATCTGTGACTGATCACCTAACTTCCGTCAATTAAAATGATTCTTTTTTGCAAGTTAAGACAATTTAGTTAATACTACCTTTTCATAATATTCAGGACTTCATTTTTAAAAGACAGTAGTCAATTTCTCCACTACCAAGCAGCCTACATCTCTTATTCTCAACATCTAAAGTGTACCAAATCAAATAATGTCAATCAGATTCCAAAAAGGAAAGTCTAGGTAAAATGTCAGTTGGTTATGTCCTATTCTTTCGTAGTTGAACAAATCAACTAAATAGCTGCAAGTGGGCTTCCTAGTGTCACAATGTCCTATCTTTCTTAATGCAGTGTCCAGAGAGAAATACTTAACATTTGCTCCAATATGACTTTTTTAAAGAACGAGAGCTGGGGTGCCTGGGTGGCTCAGTTAAGTCGGTTAAGTGGCTCAGTCGATTAATTTGGCTCAGGTCATGATCTTGGGGTCCTGGGATCGAGCCCATGTTGGGCTCCCTGCTCAGTGGAGTCTGCTTCTCCCTCTCCCTCCCCCGCTTCTGCTCCCTCTTTATCAAATAAGTAAGTAAAATCTTTGGGAAAAAAATAAAAAGATTTTCCTTCACATAAGACTCCTTGCATTCACTGTCCAATATAGTTTTTCCATACCTTTTAACCTGGGATTTTAAGAAAAATTTTCTTAAGGTTTCATGTTAATATAAAAGGTATTAGCTGACAAATACCTGAGGTTTATTTGAAATTGACTTAGATATGCCCGAAATACAAGATTCAGTACCATTTCAGTACAGCAGGAAATTCTCAAGAAATATATTTTCTACTCAACAAATTTTTGTACCAAATGTACCAATAATGCCACAAAATTGTTTGCACTGTTATATGAGAATCAAACTTCTGTGGATTGATTGTTTTGGTGGGAATCATGATAGATGGGTAATTATATTACAAGACCCCCAGTGGATGCCTGAAACCACAGAAAGTACTGAGCCCCATGTATACTATGTTTTTTCCTATATGTATATACCTATGACAAAGTTTAATTTATAAATTAGGCACAGTAAGAGATTAAGAACAATAATTAATAGAATAACAATAAACTGTAATTAAGGTTATGTGAATATGGTCTCTCTCTCTCTCTCTCTCACTGTACTATACTCACCGTCTTTGCTCTTGTGGGATCCTCATGTGAGATGACAAAATGCCCATATGATGAGATGAAGTGAAGTGAATGACATAAGCATCGTGACAGCATTAGGTTACTATCAACCTTCTGACGATAGTGAGAAGGAGAATCATCTGCTTCTGGACCTTGGTTGCTGGTGGAAAAGTGAAACCACCGATAATGGAGGACCTACTGTACCAAACAGTAGAAGTGTCCAGTTTGCGTAAGTGAGTGAAAATGGTACACAGGTGCTTTGAATAAGCACACCATACGAGGGAAGAAAACTGGGTTATGGCATTGCAAAAGTCCTCTTCTCTCTTAGAAAATTCTCATCACATGAACACATCCTAGTTAACGCTATCTTCAGGAAGGGAAGCAAAGCTCCTGTCAGTGTTATTTCTGCCTCCAAACAATCATAAAACCATATGCAACATATCTTAACCCAATCATCCTGCTTCCCACAAGACTCACTTTGTTTCTAGCTGCTCCTCCTTCCCTTTCTTTAAAATTGTAGTTGATACACAATATTCTGTTAGTTTTAGGTGTAAAACATAGTGAATTGACAATTGTATACATTACAAAATGCTCACCACGGTATGTCTACTTACCATCTGTCACCATACAATGTTATTACAATATTATTGACTATATTCCTTATGCTGTACTCTTTCTACAGTCCTTATTTCTTTTTAAAAAGAGTTTAAACGGATTCTCATATGGAATAAGGCACAAATAAAACAGATCTTTTTTCTTTTTTTTAAACAAAAGAACACTTGTCCTGATGAGAAAGGAAAATGTGACCAAAAACGTTTGAACAAGGAAAAGATAAAGCTTGCAAAGCAACATGCCCATTGGTTATTTCTAATCTTCTACACGTGGGGCCTGAACTCATGACCCTGAGATCAAGACCTGAGCTGAGATCAAGAGTCGGATGCTTAACCAACTAAACCACCCAGGCGCCCCAAATACTCTGTACTTTTAAAACACTGTATTTTTAGGGAAATGCAAAGTGTAGTTTACATTAATGTAACATGGTTCTCTTCCCCATCTTCTTCACCAGTACAGCTGGCCACTATGCAGATATTATTTGCAAAAACATAAATATTACCAAAGGTCCCACCTTGGCATATTTATCTAAGTAATCAATCTGTGAAGTTTCTAATTAGATCAGAACAAACCACACCCACACTACAAAATCCCACATTAACAGGAACAAGCAAAACAAACACCTAGGTTAAACTGATAAAGGCATATTCCATTATATTCTTAATGTATTAAATTGGTATTCAAAAACCATTTACATTTATATTTTAATGTAGGATAATAAAAGCCAAATTACAGACAACCATTGAAGTTTTTTTCTTTCTTTTTTTTAAATTCTAGGGTACATGTACTGGGGAAAAAAACAAGAAAATCAGTTCAGGGACTTTTTTCTGAACAAACAACATCACAGGTTTCCCATGATATGTGCCTAAGCCACTAAGTCTCATCTGTCACACAGGACACTGAATGGTGACCGTCTCTCACATTTGTTACTTGTAATTCCCAAGTGATCAATATTGAGTATCTTCACTTCTGGGTAAGAGAAAAAGCATTTTGGTCCATTAATTCACCTACTCGCTCCTGGAGGACGTTAACCAATTCTGCAATAACGAAGACATGAGTGTCATCAATGTCTTGAATGATGAACTTCTTCCCTAAGGCATTTGATTCATCCAAGTACAGCAGGAACTGCTTCATGGCAGGGTCACTGCAGAGAGAAACACATGATAACGACTCACTGAGCTGTCAAATTACACCTGAGCAATGAGAATTGGGCATGCAGAATTTTTAGGGTAACTTTAAAAGTTCTAAACTGTTACTCAATCCCTCACTCCCTCTGTCTCAAGTATTAGAACTGTTCCATCAAGTTTTAGAGAAAGAGGCCAATGATAAGATTTTAAAAGAGTAATTTGTCACTGACAAGTGAAAAAGTAATGTTCAGAGCTTTGTAGTTAATAGGGCCTAGAATCACAGCTCCCTTAACTGATTTAAAAAATTAATTTCCTTACTTGCCCATGACCATTACATTTAAGACGCCAATAGATTTTCACTATCTTGCCAGTGAAAAATTAATTTACAAAATCAGTTAAACAGTCACTGTGATAAAGCAGGGTGAACAGTAAAAGTCAGATCTGGATTCAATCTCAGTTTTATCACTTACTTGTGTGACCTTAATATATACTTAATCTTCAACACCACAAAATGAGCCTACATAACAGAACTGTTATAAAAATTAGAGGGAAATAATGCCAAGGATAGTGTTTGGCTTGCAGTAGGTTCCCAAGTTTTTTTTTTTCCTCCTTAAAATTCTGAACTTTATAAGTTTGAACTATCACTCAGAATCTTTAAAGGAAATCCTACCAAAATCTTCTTGAGAATACTGAGCTCAAAGAAGAGACACAAATTTAATTCTATTTATTTGTGATTTTTAGTTTGGAATGAATAAAGTCACAAGGAAAAGAGGGATACAATTTCTAGGATTTACATGGGGTGCCTGGGTGAGTCAGCTGGCTAAGTGTCCAACTCTTTATTTCAGCTCAGGTCATAATCCTCAGGGTCCTGGGAGCAAGCCCCATGTTGGGCTCCGAGCTCAGCAGGGAGTCTGCTTGAGGATTCTCTCTCCCTCTTCCCACCCCCCCCCACCAGCTCTCCCACACCTGTCTCTCAAATAAATACATAAATCTAAAAATAAAAACAAAACAAACGATTTCTAGGATTTACAGAAACATGTCATAAAAACCCTGAATCACAACAAAGGACACTCTTTAGACCTAATATAATGTACAATAATGTGTTTAGCAAAAAATGAGGTCAGTGTAATTTCCTGAAAAAATTAAAAACAAGTTTTACTTTTTTCAAGTACAAACTAGGTGTAAGTGAAGCTAACAAAGGTAAAGGACTTATTTCAATCACCATATGAGTATGGTTCATGGTATATTAACTATTAATAAAGTCAAGTCTTCCTAGAGATGATTTTTATTTTCAGTAACTTACCATTACAGTGATTTTATTAACAATTTACTACACCATAAAATGTGAATAAACAAACAAGTCTGTCCACATCAGAACTGACATAAATTTTAAATTTAGTTTCTAGTATGCCTGTCATCTTACACTTGTTTGGAACAATAACCTAGGTTTGGCAAAATTCAGTCATATTCTATGGTTGCAGAATTAGAATGAGCATTCTTATCTGCAGAATTGACTGGTTCAGAAGTAAATTTGCTACTTTAAGCTTTATTCACTCATTCAATAAATATTTATTGAGCACCTGTCATGTGCTAGGCACTACTCTAGTCCTGGGTCTTCAGCAGTAAACAAAACAATTCAGAATCCTCCATTATGGAGCTTATATTCTACTGGTAGCATTACGATACACACACACACACACACACAAAATGTAGGGAAGTAGGATGAGAAATGGCAGTGATGAAAGTGATAGGACCTTGTAAGTTTAAACAGGGGAGGCAGGAAAGGCCTTACTGAGCAGTGACATCTGAACGAACAAGAGGCAGTAAGCAAGGCATGTAGTGACTCAGGCAAGGGCGTCCTAGGCAGGGTGAAGAGTAAGGCCATGAGGCTGGAGAGGGGTGACTAAAGGGGACAGAAGTGGAAGATGAGGTCAGAAAGTTATAGCTGGGCCAGATCACAAAGGGCCTTGGAGGTGATTTTAGCAGTTTGGCTTTTATTGAGTGACATGATTTAACTTACAGACTGACTTCAATTTTAAACGCAAGGATCATACTGCCTGCAGCGTTGAGAAAAGACTGGAGGGTAGTGAGGGCAAGGGTAGAAACAGGGAGACTGATGAGAAGGTGACTGTAGTAACCCAGGCAAGAGATGATAATGGTTTGGACCCACATGGTAACAGTGAGGGGAGAAGTGTCTGGATTCTATAGACATATGTTGAATGTAAAGCCTGCCTAACTTGCTGAAACTAGATTCCAGCTTTGAAGGAGAAGAATTAAGGAGACTCTCAACATATTCAGTCAGAGCAAATGAAAAAGTGGAGTTGCCTTTTACTGAGATGAGGAGGAAGGAGGAAGAACAGGTTTGCTGGGAAAATCAAGAGTGGGGTTTTAGGCATGTTACCTGTGAGATGCCTACTGGCACCCAAGTCAAAAAACTGAGTAGGAAAGTGGATAGACAATTCCGGATTTCAGCGGCGAAGTCCGGACTGAAGAGAAAAAGTCAGTCATCAAGCTCTGACAAGGGAATTAACACAGCTACAGAGAAGGGACCAAGGACCAAGACCCAGTCTCCCTAATATCAAAAGGTTAGGAAGAAAAGGACAAATGAGCCAAGTAGATTATAAAGCAGTGACCACTGAGGTAGGAAGAAAACCCTGAGTCCTGGAAGGTAAGTGAACAAAGGACATTCAAGAAGAGGAAGCGATCCAGTGTGTCAGGTGCTGGTGACAGGAACAGTAAGAGAAGGATTGAGACCTAAGTGACAGGGGGACTTGCAAATGCGCTTTGAATTAGCACGTTGGTGTTCTCAAATTTTGCCTTTTGCATACTATCCTTGCTCATTTAGCCATCTCTTATAACACCTCAGCTACATATTACTTCTTATTTTTCTTTAAATTGCCTTTAAATCAACTTTTAAGCTTAACTTTGCCAGGTATGAATCACCAGTCATCCCACTGTGTTTTTATCCTCAAATAAATTAAACTGGTCATATAAAAACAATTTTTTTTGTGTTCTACTACAAACCATCTTGAACCAGCACCATTCCCCATACCTGGGGAAACACTGCTAACTGACAAATGAGATACCTACAAAGTGACTGGTGAGACACTGAAATAACTACTTCCCTTATTAACCGCTTCAATTCAACTTTTTGAAAGGAAAACAGCAAGCAATTTGAGACTGAATTCTCAAGCATGTACCTGAAATATAATTTATAATGATTCAAAAGGACAAAGTTTAAGGGACTTTTATTATGAAACATTAAGGGAACTTGAGTATCTTGCCTGCATACAGGGCTATTTATTCTACTTCCTCATGAAGAGATTCTATGGGAGAACCTGCTGGTAAGAGAGAAAAACAAAACCAAGTGCCCATAGACATACTTGGTTAAAGTCCTGGGATCAGGGCTAGTGAGCAAGAAAAAAAGGTCTTTGACCTGGAGATGTGAAGGCAGATATCAATCAAACTCCCTCCTACATAACCTGAGTGAGTTTAACCTCTATAAAACATGATTCTAAAAAGTATCACACCACAAAGGCTCTACCAGGATGACACAGTTAGATGTAAAGCAGATCAGAGACTTCACTGGTCACCTGCACAAAATTGTCAGCACTGTCCATCCCATCAGAATGATAGTCTTGGGGGAGGGAGCGGGGGGATGGGTTAACCCGGTGATGGGTATTAAAGACGGCACGTACTGAATGGAGCACTGGGTGTTATACTCAAACAATGAATCATGGAACACTACATCAAAAACTAATGATGTAATGTATGATGATTAACATAGTAAAATAAAAAAAAGTAAAAAAAAAAAAAAGAATGATAATCTTGGCTCAGCAATGGTAAACTATCCTTCCTGATAATAATTAGCTAACAGGTATAATTACTTAAAAATCTTAAAAGTATTTCTCCAAATTCTGTATGTCCTGAGAACAGAATGTTTTAGAAAACTGTTATTGAACATGAAATGGCTTTGTTTGCTTATTTCCTTCTTAAAAGCATTTTCCAAAGTGTTTTTGGAATAAGCGTATTGTCCAGCTTGAGATATAGTTACCTTTATTAGGGTTCAGCATATTGTAGGTGCTCAATAAATATTTGCAATGAATAGGGTCTTAAGAGAAAGAAAGGGCCAACACAGGGGTCACTGAGCTAACCAGAATAACAGTCCCAAGTTCCCAATATGACATACAATAGGTTTATTCTTAGAAAGACATGACGCTAAAGAAGACTAACCCCAAGCCCAGCTAAGTCAACCAAAACATGTATGATATATGAAATCACTGAGCCTCTCCATGTCTTAGGGTCCTAGGTAGTAAGATGGAGACAGTGGTACTTATATTTAGAGAATACATCTAAAAGCACTTTGCTCATAGTAGATACTCAAATGAAGAGCAATTAAAATGCCAAGAGTTTCTGGGTGTGTGGGAGGATATAGGTAGAAAGGTTTAAATTACCCATTTCTACCCCTATTAAAGGATTTGCTGTTCCAAAAATATTTTTGTTATTACTAGCCTGTGTATATGATATTCTAAGAATATGCATGCACACATTCTTTTTAAAAACTTAACACAGTAAGGGGGCGCCTGGGTGGCTCAGTCGGTGCAGCGTCTGCCTTTGGCTCAGGTCATGATTCTAGGGTCCTGGGATCGAGCCCTGTGTCGGGCTCCTTGCTTATCAGGGAGCCTGCTTCTCCCTCTCCCTCTGCCTGCTGCTCCCCCTGCTGTGCTGTCAAATAAATAAATAAAAAATCTTAAAAATGGGGATAAGAATACCTATATCTGGGGGGCACCTGCATGGCTCAGTTGGTTGAGTGTCTGCCTTTGGCTCGGGTCATGATCCCAGGATACTGGGATTGAGCCCCATGTCAGGCTTTCTGCTCAGTGGGGAGCCTGCTTCTCCTCCTCTCTTTCACTATCTGTATCTCTCAAATAAATAAAATCTTAAAAAAAAAAACACCTATATTTCATAGGGTGGTTGTGAAAACTGAGTAGTACCATGTGCTTAGGATAGTATCTGGTAAATGCTCAGTGTCATTTCATGAAGGCATTCAGACCTTTTTATTTACCATTGTATTACACAATGTCATTGTCCCATATCACTTAAAAATGTTTTCAAATACTTTAATTGCTACATTATTTGATTATAAAAATGTCACAATCAATGCTTAAGTTCGACATTTCAAGATTTCCATTCAACACCTGGTGCTCATCACCACAAGTGCACTCCTTACTCCCCATCATCATCAGTTTGTTCTCTATAATTAAGAGTCTGTTTCTTGATTTGTCTTGCTTTTTTCCCCTCTGCTTATTTGGTTTAAATTCCACATGAGTGAAATCACATGGTATTTATCTTTCTCTGACCGACTTGTTTCGCTTAGCATTACACTCTCTAGCTCTACCCTCAACACTTTGTTTTATTAGCACATTCAATTACCTACATTTTTTTTTAAAGATTTGAGAAAGAGTGCGTGCATGCACGCCAGCACACTCTGGGGTGGGGGGAGAGGCAGAGAGAGGGAGAATCAGAGACTCTTAAGCAGACTTCCCGCTAAGTGGGGAACCCCGACGCAAGAGGGCCGTGCTTAGGGCAGTACGCCAATCTGAAATCTATTCCACCTCTCTACTAAAATAGTTCTCATTAAAAAAAAAAACAAAAAAAGAGAAAAAAAAGAAATCGCTGACTTCTAGTGTGTCTTCATCTTATTCCATCTCTCATCACCACTGGACATGGCCCACTCACCTTTATGAAACATTCCCTCTTAGCTTCCCTCCTACATCACTGGCTCTTCTTCTTGTCTTTGTTGTGTCTATCCAAACATTAAATCTGCACTGCTCAGTACGGAGCACTTGAAATGTGGTCAGCCTGTGAGATGGGCTGTGAAAGTAAACTCCACACTGGATTTTGAAGCTGTCGTATGAAAAAAGACTCAGCAAAATTTTGAAATCTCAGTAAGAACTTTGAAGATTTAGAACATGTCGAAATATTTTGGACACACTGGGTCAAATAAAACATATTAATTTCACCTGCTTCAAATTACTCTTAATGTGGTTAATAGAAGATTAAGACTACATATATGGCTCACATTATATTTCTATAGGACAACGCTGTCCTAAATGCCAGAGTATCCTACAGTTTGGTTTTGCTCCTCCCCTAGCCTTCCCATCACAAACAAGTGGAGACTGAGCAAGAACTGGTCCAATAGTTTAGTTTTTCAGACTATGTGATAACAAAGCCCTTAATAGCTTCCTTTGAGGAATTCATTGCTACCCATTAAGGTTTCTAGCTTCTCCTATGAAATGTGTGCCTAGTTTAGACAACCTTCAACTGGCTCTTGATTTTCTTACTTTTTCAAGACCACAGTTTGTGATGGTGAAGACATAGGCAGACCTTAAAATTCTAGTCAATCCCTGATGGTTGGAGGACAATATGAGCACTGTTCCTCTAAAGAGTGTTGATCTAAAAAATACACTGCCCCAGACCAAAACATGCTGGAAATATGCCAATTACATCAACTGGACTGAGACATTGAAATCTGGCACCAGGAAGAAACGCAGCAATAGAATCCGTCTCACTTGTTATATAAAAAAATGAAGCTGAGAAAGCTGAAAGACTTGATTCCTTTAGATCTTTTTTTTTTTTAAAAGATTTTATTTATTTATTTGACAGTGACACAGTGAGAGAGGGAACACAAGCAGGGGGAGTGGGAGAGGGAGAAGCAGGCTTCCCACCGAGCAGGGAGCCTGATGTGGGGCTCCATCCCAGGACGCTGGAATCATGACCTGAGCTGAAGGCTGACCTTTAACGACTGAGCCACCCAGGCGCCCCTGATTCCTTTAGATCTTAGAACAAAACGAAAACATGGATTCTAGAGAAGGTACATATATATCAAGATTAAATATGGAGATTTAAATTTCATTAAGTATCAAAACTACTAACCATTCTATTAGCACTCCTTTCAGGACGTTGACCATCTTTTCCCAGTCAGAAGGTGCAGATGACCTTTAAAATGCTAATAAAAAAGGTAAAATAAAAAAAATCAACTTTCTCAATATACTTTGGAGATTTGCCTCTTGAAATGAGGCAAAATATTAAATGTCACATTAAACATTTAAGTCTATGAAAAACATAGGGCTAACATTAACATAGATATTCTGATTTTTAAAAAATTAAGATGAGTCTATTGGAATATTAATGCAGAAATCTTACTTGCAGATGCTATCCAAGTCAATCCTAATCAAAGCAAGCAACCTAACTCTACGCCCGCGTACCCAAACCAAGTTTAGAACACGAGTCACAAGATTTCTAGTCCCACCCAGGATAATGATAAAGGGTAAGATTCCGGGAGGCAGAAATCACAGAATGGTAGCTGTGAAAGGGATGGTGAGGACGACTATCGCATTTCACAGATGAGATGGAGCGAAGAGACTAAGCCATAGCTCCGGGGGGGCGGGAGGGGGAGGGAGAGAGAGAGAGAGGAAGGGATGGGGGGAGGGAGAGAGAGAAGCCAGGTCTCCAGATCTCATGTTCTTTTACCACATAAATCAGGTTCCCCAATGATCTGCCCGAGGAGGAAAATATCCCACGCAGCGGACGCCAACTTAATCCTTAAACTTCACCTGGACGCGAGCCACTACCCGTAATGAAATCCACGGTTCAATTACTGCGGGACGCCTCCAAGCCTCTTGAGGAAGGGCCCCGAGAGGTGCCGGACACCGCCCCGTACCCCAGCACTCGGAGGACAGGCTTCTAGGACTTTCCTCCCCCTCCCCTCTTTCCTCGGGAGCCCTCGGTTTTCCACGCACCCCACTTTCCCCTCTCGCTGGAAGAGCCAACACCACGTACCTCCACGCTCAAAACCAGCAGCACTTCGGCCTTGCCAAGGGTGCCTGCGCCGGCTACGTCATCGGTCAGCGACGCTCTTGTGGGTGGGGCACGCCGGCGGGAGGCGGAGCGCGAGCAGGGTTGAGGGGGCGGGGCGCGACGGGGGTGGTATCACGTGCCGCCGGTAGCCAGCTGGAGGGCTTCGGCCGGGCACCGCCGGGAGAGGTGGGCTCCCTGCTGTCTGGGTCGGCGGTGAGCGGCTGAGGGCTGGCCGAGTCCGCGTGCGGCAGGTAGGAAGGGGAGCCCGGGCTCGTGGGGGTCGGGCGAGGGCTTCGGCGAAGTCGGCCCAGCGGGGAGAGGCGGCGCGGGGGCGCGGCCCCTGACACACCGGCTGACCCGTCGACCTGCAGCCGGGAGAGAGGGCCTCTCCGAGCCTGGGCCGCCCGACTATTCTTTCCCGGTCGCTGCCCTGCTCTGGTTCCTCCCTGAGGCCCCTAAAGCACCTGCCGGTACCGTCAGCCCTCACTGGGTAGTCACGGAAAGATGATGAGAAGGAGTAAGAAACAGCTTCATTGAAATCGGAACCTGCCAGACCACAGCTTCTAGCTGTGACCCGAGAGGGTGCATAGATGGAATGCTGATAGGTTTTTAAACCCCGAACCGTCATTGTAAGACCCCAGAGGGTTCTAAAATTAATCCTTTCCCCAAATTTTGGTGTGTAGTCTAGTAGAGCTCGCTCTTTAATTATTTTTACCGGTGGAGGTATGAGGCTCTTGCTTAGGTTCCTTAGGTGAAATTGTACTTCCCAATTAAGCGAATGCTGCGCATTACTACTTCATGTGTTTATGACATTAATAAACCCAGCTCTTAAATTCATTTCCCTCTTCTTAGCCCTCAAAATTTTTCCTCTTTTTCGTTTCCGTATTGCTGGTTCTGCGCTCGCCCTAGGCATGGTTCTTAAAACGTGTCTCTTTTTGATTAAAATTTTTTTTACACTTTTTTTTTAATTTTTAAAATTTTTTCAAGTATAAACAGAATGTAACATTAGTTTCAGGTGTGCTATATATTCAATTCTGTGCATTAGTCATTGCTCATCACTCTAAGTGTACTCTTAATTCCCTTCACCTGTTTCACACATCTGCCTATCCACCTCCTCTTTGGCAACCCCCAGTTCTCTATATTTAAGAGTCGGGTTTTTTTTTGGTCTCTTTTTTGTTTCTTAAATTCCACCTATGAGTGAAATCTTATGGTATTTGTCTTTGACTTATTTCACTTAACATTATAATCTCTATATCCATCCATGTTGTTGCAAATGGCAAGTTTCCATTCTATTTTAAGGCTGATAGTCCATTGCATAGACTTGCTTTCTCCATTCATCTATGGATGGACACATGGGCTGCTTCCATATCCTGGCTATGGTAAATAATGCTGCAATAAACATAAGGGTGTTTATATCTTTTTGAATTAATGTTTTCATTTACTTTGGGTAAATACCCAGTAATGGAATTACTAGATCATATGGTAATTCTGTAATTTTTCTATACTGTTTTCCACAGTGGCTGCACCAGCTTGCATTCCCACCAAGAGCGGACAAGGGTTTCTTTTTTTCCACATCTTCGTCAGCACTTGTTATTTCCAAGTATCTTTTCTTTCCTCCCCGCCCCCAACCCTCTTGCCTGCATTCTCCTTCTTGACCATCTCATTGAACCTCCACTCTTGTGCCCCAGGTGCTGGCCTGAGGCCTACACATTAATCACCTGTGAGTAATCTAAGCACCTCCTCTCAAAACTGAGCTAGTTTTTATCTTTCACCATTACTTCAAAACCTGCTTTTCTTTCTGTGTTTCTCTGAATCATCCAGGTTTAAAATCTCCATCCATTTATTCAGCAAACATTTTTGTGCACCTGGTATGTGCCAGACACTGTTTTAGACACTGGGAATACAATGATGAGCAGGCAGCCAATTACAGTGGGGGGAGAAAGATAGCAAAATCAGTTAACAAGAAGGTAGATGGTGATGTAATTAAGAGTGATTGGGCTCTGGGGAAGAACCTGCAAAATAATTGCAGTATTTATTTGGAAAAATAAATGAACATAAATAGCTAAGAAAAGTTTGAGACAGAAGAGTAATGCTATCAAAATATAAAACTACAGCATTTAAGACAGTGTGGTAGTAGTAGGAGACAGAACAATGGAACAGAATAAACATCCCAGAAACAAAACAAAAGAAAAATGTGTGTGTATATGTGTAGACATGCATATACATGCATTTATAAGGTAAGGGAAGAGATCACAAATCTGGGAAAGGGAAGTAGCACTCAATAAATGGGGAAAAAATGGCCTTCAGGAAGATTTCTGAATTAAAAAATAACTTCTAGTTATTTTTAGCATAAAAATTTAGATTTAACTATAAGATTTAACTATATTGCTTATAGTTAGCAATAGCTAACTAGGAATTTTAATTTTTAAAAAGGTACTATTCATACCAGTATTCAAAGCTAAAGGTATCTAGAAATAGATCAAACTGAAGCTGTATAGTCCTCTAGGGAGAAAATTATAATGTTCTTTGAAACACATAACAGAAGAGCCAAGTAAATGGAGAGAAACACTGTATTCACGGGTGGCAAGACTCAGTATCATAAAGGTGTCAGTTTTCCCCAATTCTACAATTCAGTGCAATTCTAATTAAAATTATACATGATTTTTTATGGAACTTGACATGCTGAACCTAAAATATATATGGAAATCCAAAGTACTAGGAATCACTAAGTCAATTTTGGGGAAAAAAAAAATCAAATGGAAGTCCCTTCTTCCCAGGTATCAAAACTTAATATGAAGCCATGATAATTAAGACTACTTGTTAAGTGTTAATTGCTAGTATTGGTTCAGGGATAGAAAAGTGGTCAGATGGAATAGAATGGAAAGTTAGAAACACACCCACATAAATATGGGAGTTTAGCATACCACTAAGTGGTCTTTTAAAACAGGGGAAAGTGTACCCTGTTCACTAAATGATATTGAAATACGTGGTATCCATATAGAATAAAGACTAAATTAGATTCCTGTTACTGTCCATTCACAACAGTGATTTCCAGATGGATTGAAGACTTCAGTGTGAAGGACATCTACATAATATTTAGAAAAATATATAGGAGGCTATATTGTTTCCAGGAAAGGTTTTTTTCACCTAACATAAAATTTACCATTTTAGCCGCTTTTAGGTGTATAGTTTGGTGGCATTTATGTTCTTGTGCAGCTGTCACTACTGTCTATCTCCAGAACTTCATCTCTCTGGGAAGGATTTCTTAAGTTACAAAAAGCACATTGAGGATGCTATTGCATTATTCCAGGTGAGAGATGATGATGATTTCAACTAGATGTGTAACGGTAAAGATGAAGAAAGGTAGATGGATTTGGGATGTATTTAGATGGCATTGAGCAGGAATTTTGCATGGTTTGGACAGGGGGTGAGGGGAAAACAAGGAATCAGAGGCAACATTTAGGTGTTTTGCTTGAGCTACAAGATAGGTCAGTTATCATTTATCACCAAAAACCATTTGCCATTTGGTTGCCATGGGAGGATGAATGGAGGAAGACTTTAGGGAGAAAAAAATAAAGAATTCTGTTTTGGACAGTTAAGTTTGAAAGATCTCTTGGACATCCAAGTGGAAATGTTCCAGTAGCTGTTGGATAGATGAGTCTGGAAAGATTGTGACTGAAGGTACAACTTTGGGATCACTGGCATATAGATAGTTAAAACTGTGATGTATTAGAATCAGGCTTGGCTGCATTACAAAGAAAGATGCTAATAAAACCTTAACTCTGCATCTGATTCCATAGGTAGGCAGGCCATAGCTGGTGGGGCAGCAGCTCCATGATCATCAGGGACTTGGGCTCCTCTTTCTTGCTGTTCTGCCTTCCTTTGCATGCTACCTCGTGGTTGAGATGGGTGCTTTAATTCCATCTGCCACCTGCTCATAGCAAGGGGGAAAAGGAAAAGGTGAAGAAAGGCACATACTCTTTTAAGGACACTTCTAAGAAGTTGGCATGTGACACATCTGCTTAGAGCCCATTAGCCGGTTTCTAATCAGTGGTCACACTTAAGTAGAGGAGAGATAGGTAATGTTGTCTTTATTCGGTTATCTGTATGCCCAGCTACAATTCAGGTGTTTTATTAATAGGAATGAAGAGGAAATTGGATGTTTAGTTTCACTTTGGTTTCTTCTCCAACCAGGGCAATGAAGCTACAATTGTGAAGCTCTGGTGACTTCCCTGTTGTTAAATTTAATGGAATTTTTGAGTATTTGTTTCATTTGGTACTCATAATCTCTCCCTTTTTACTTTCTGTGTCCTCAGAATTTCTCCTCTGTTCTCTACTTAAAGTTAGTATTTCATATTTAATGCAATCACATTCATAATCCGAAAGACTTTTTAAAAATAGAAATTGACAAGCTGACTTTAAAATTATATGAATGTGCCAAAGACCTAGAGTAGTCAATCTTGAAAAGGAAGAACAAAACCAGAGAACTTGTACTACCTAGCTTAAAGATTTATTATAGAACTCTAGTAATCAAGACAGTATGGTATCAAATAGATCAATGAAATGGAATAGAGTCCAGAGGTATGCCCATACTTACATAGACAATTGATTTTCAAACAAAGCACAATTTAGTGAGGAAAGTAAAATGTTTTCTTTTTTTTTTTTTTTTAAAGATTTTATTTATTTATTCATGAGAGACAGAGAGAAACAGAGGGAGAAGCAGGCTCCCAAGGAGCAGAGAGCCCGATGCGGGACTCGATCCCAGGACCCTGGGATCATGACCTGAGCTGAAGGCAGATGCTTAACCATCTGAGCCACCCAGGTGCCCGAAAGTAAAATGTTTTCAACAAATAATGCTGGAACTATTGGATATCCATATGGGGGAAAAATGAACCATTTCACCCAATACACAAAAATTAATTTGAGATGGATCAAAGACCTAAAAGTAAAAGGTAAAACAAACTTATAGGAGAATTTCTGTGACTTTGAGGTAGGCAGCAATATCTGAGACAGGACATAGAATGCGATAACAATAAAAGAAAAAAATTTTGATGAAAGAGACATTATGAAAGTAAAACTTCTGTTTATCAAAAGGTACATTTAAGAAAGGGAATAGAACAAGTCACAGAAGAGGAGATATTTGCAGTATATATGTACATATATCTGATAAAGAATTTGTTTCCAGAATGAATAAAGAGCTGATAACTCATTTAAAACACCAACAATCCAAATTAAAAATGAGTAAAAGAACAGATACTTCACATTAAAATAAATGTAAATGGCTAACATGAATATGAAAAAGTGCTCAACATCATTAGTTTTCAGGGAATTGCAAATTAAAAACACAAGGAGATACTGCCATGTACCCACTAAAATGGTTAAAACCAAAAAGGCTGACAGCATCATATATTGGTGAGGATGTGGAACAACTGGAACTCTCATACTCTTTCTTTCTTTTTTTTTTTTTTTTAAAGATTTTATTTATTTATTTGAGAGAGAGCACATGAGAGGGGGGAGGGTCAGAGGGAGAAGCAGACTCCCTGCCGAGCAGGGAGCCTGATGCGGGACTCGATCCAGGGACTCCAGGATCATGACCTGAGTCGAAGGCAGTCGCTTAACCAACTGAGCCACCCAGGCACCCTCTCATACTCTTTCATTATTGGTTGCAGTGTAAAATGGTACAATCATGTTGGAAAAATATCTGGCAGTGTCTTATAAAGTTAAACATATACCTGCCTTATGACCCAGCAATTCCACTCCTAGGTACTTACCCAAGGTAAATGAAAAATGAAAACATGGGTCTACAAAAAGTCTTAAATCAGAATGCTCATAGTAGCTTATAGTAGGCAGAATACTGGCCTCCCGTAGGTGTCCATGCCCAAATCCCTGGAACCTGTGAATATGTTATGTTGTTATGGCAAAAAAGGACTGTGCGGATGGAACTAAGTTCTAGAACTTAAGCTAGGGAGATTATTTTAGATTATCTGCGAGGACCTAATATAATCACATGGGTCCTTAAAAGTGGAATAGGAAAGCAGAAGAGTCAGAGGTAAGGCAATGTGAAAAGGATAAACTGTTGCTGGTTCTGAGCTGTAGAAGGCTACCTGAAAAGGTCAGAGGGTGGCACCCAGACAACTAGCAAGGAAACAAGGACTTCTAAAATAGTTCCTAGGAATCTGCATTTTAATAATCTGATAATCGTAAAATGATATTGTGAGAAGCACTTTTTTATATACTATTCTTCAATAAATTCACCCCAACAAATGGTTTCAATTAATAGTATGTGCTAATGGCTCATAAGTCTATATAGCTTAGACCTCTCTGCTAAACCCCCATAATTTAATGGACATCTTACATGAATATTTTATAGGAACCTTAATCTCAGCATGTTGAAATTGGGAATTCATCCTTCTTCTCAAATCAATTTATATTCCTGTATTTCCCTATTTTGATAAATGTTACCCATATATGCCCCTTTATACCCCAGTATTCCAAACCAGAAAGTGAGAACCATAACCATCTCCTCCCTGTTATTCATTATTCTCCAGCTTTTTCAAGTGGTTATTAGATTCTATTCTCTTAATAGTTCCTAAATCTGTTTCTTCATCATTTTCAGAGCCACTGCTTTAAATCAAGTACATGTTTCTTCTTCTTTTTTTTAAAGATTTTATTTATTTTTTAGAGAGCCAGCAAGAGGGAAACAGCATGAGAGGGGAGAGGGTCAGAGGGAGAAACAGGCTCCCCACTGAGTCAGGAGCCTGATATGGGACTCGATCCCAGGACCCTGGGATCATGACCCGAGCCGAAGGCAGACGCCTAACCATCTGAGCCACCCAGGCGCCCCCATGTTTCTTCTTGATTATCATTAAAAGCCTCCCCAGTAGTTTTCCCCCACTGCTGCTTTGGCTTTCCTCCAACCTATTTTCAATCTTGTCAAGTTAAAAAAAAAAATTTATACCATGTTATTCCATTTCTTTTTTTTTTCAAAGATTTTATTTATTTGGGGGAGAGAGCAAGAGAGAGCATGGTGGGGGGGGGGCGGAGCAAGGGGGGAAGAGGGAGAGGGATAAGCAGGCACTCTGCTGAGCAGGGAGCTGGATGTGGGGCTCAATCCCAGGACCCTGGGATCATGACCTGAACCGAGGGCAGACAACTAATTGAGCCACCCAGGCACCTCTGTTACTGCATTTCTTAAGGTTAATTTCCCAACAGCTTCCCATAACTCAAGGTAAACTTCAGACTCCTTAACTTAGCTAAAAAGGACTTTGATGATCTGACTAGCCCCTGCCTTCAATACTCCTGTTTTAGTAATCAACAGAATAAGCTGACATAAAATCAGTAAGGAGAAGACCTGAAAAACACTATTAACCAATTTGACCTAATAGACTTTTGTAGAGCCCTCTGCCCAACAACAGAATATACATTCTTTTCAAGTGCATGTGGAACATTCACCAAGACAGACTGTATTCTGTGTCACAAAACAAACCAAGTTTTAATAGAATTGAAAATACACAAAGCCTGTTCGCCAACCACAATGGAATTAAACTAAAAATCAACAGACATATCTGGAAATTACCAAATATTTGGAAATTAACACACTTCTAAATATTCCATGAGTCAGAAAGGAAGTCACAATATAACTAGAAAATATATTTTTTAAAGATTTTATTTATTTGATAGAGCATGAGTGGTGGGAGGGGCAGAGGAAGAGGGATAAGGAAAGGCAGGCTCCCCTCTGAGCAGGGTTTCTCGACACGGGGGCTTGATCCCAGAACCCTGAGAATGTGACCTGAGCCAAAGTCAGTTGCTCAACTGACTGAGCCACCCACGCACCCCGGAAAATATTTTTAATTGAATGAAAGAAAAACAACATTATATCCAAATTTGAAGGATGCAGCCAAAGCAGTACTTGAGAAATTTTTAGTGTTAAATACTGACAGAAAAGAAGAAACCTTAGATTAGTGATTTAAGCTTCAATTTTAAGAAGCTCGAGAAGGAAGAGGTATTTGAGATCAAAGCAAGCAGAGGGCAGAGACTAATAAAGGTAGGAGCACAAATCAATGAGATTGATAATCGAAAAACAACAAGGTAATTCAGTGAAGCTAAAAGCTACTTCCACTACATCAAAAAACTAATGATGTATGGTGACTAACATAATAAAACAAAATAAAATAAAAAAAAATGAATGAAATTGATAAACCTCTAGCCAGACAGGCTAAGAAAAAAAAAGAGAAGACATAAATTGCCAAAATCAGGAATGAAAGAGAAGGCCTCACTTTAGATCCTAAGACCTTAAAAAGATAATACAGGAATATTACTTAAAACCTTTTAAGAAGCAAAGAATACCAGTTCTACATAACCTTTTCCAGAATATAGAAAAAGATGGAATACTTACTAACTTATAAGACCAGCATTACTTTGATGGGAAAATGAAAGATTTCACAAAAAAACCCTAAAGATTAATATCTCTCATGTACAAAGACACAAAAATCCCTAACAAAATACTAGCAAATCAAATTAAAAATATCTAAGGTATCATTACTTCAATTTATTCTGGAAATATTAATGTGATGTATTAACAATCACATATTCACCTTAATAGATGCACAAAATGCTTTTGTCGAAATTCAGCAATTTGGGAATAGAAGGGAATGTCCTCAAACAGGTAAAGGACATCTACAAAAAAGTCTACAGCTAACATCATCCTTAATATGATGAAAGACTGGGTGCTTTCCTTCTAAGATCAGGGACAATATAAGGATATCTGCTCTCACTACTCCTATTCAGCATTTTACTGGAGGTCCTACCCCATGAAATAAAGCAAGATTAAGAAATAGAAGGCATATAGATTGGAGAGGAAGAAATTGAACTGTTCTATTCACAGGCAACATAATTGGGTATGTAGAAATCCTAAATAGTCACCCCCCCCCCAAAAAAATAAAAGTCCCAGAATTAATGAGTTTAGTTTAACAGGTCACAGGATATAAGGAAATACACAGAATCTATCATTTTCATATACTGGCAAAGAACAACTGGGAATTGAAATTAAAAAAGAAAAAATCCTGGAAGTATTATTTACAGTTGTACCAAAACCCAGGAAATAGGTATAAAATTTTTAAAATACCTGGCAATGTTTGTATGCTGGAAATGACCAAACATAAGTGAAAAAAATAAAAGATGACAGAACAAATGGAGAGGTGATCCATGTTCATGGATTGGAAGACTCAGTATTAATCACAAACTCAGATTTTTTTTTTTTTTGTAGAAATAAGCTGATTCTAAAATTTATATGGAATGGCAAACTAGGGTAGCAAAAAATTTTTGTAAAAGAACAGCCAAATTCAGAGACATTACTTAATTTTAGGATTACTATAAATCTACAATAATCAGGACAGTGTGGCATTGGAAAAGATTGGGTCAACATATAGATTAGTGAAATATGTAGTAGTAGACACATATACACATGATCAATTATTTTTTGGCAAAGATGCAAAGGCAATTAAATGAGGAAATGGTAGTCTTTTCAAATGATTCTGAAACAATTGCATATTTGTATGCAAAAAAAAAAAAAGAACCCTGATCAATACTTTCACACTATACAAAAATTCACTTAGAATGGATCATAAATCTAAATGTAAAAACCTAAAACTATAAATCTTGTAGAGAAAGGTATAGGAAAATATCTTGGTGACCTTGGGTTAGGCAAAGATTTCTTTTATGCAACAGCAAAACCATGATCCATAAAGTAAAAAATTGATTAATTTGATTTCATCGAAGTTGAGAACTTCTGCTTTCTTTATGAATTTATTCATTTGAGAGAGAGAGAGAGAGAGACAGAACACAAGTAGGGGGAGAGGCAGAGGGAGAGGGAGAAGCTGACTCCCCGCTGAGCTGGGAGCCCAATGTAGGGCTCAGTCCCAGGACCTGGAGATCATGACCTGAGCTGAAGAGAGATGCTTAACCATCTGAGCCACTCAGGCGCCCCAGAGAACTTTTGCTTTCTAAAAACACAAGTTAAGAGAATGAAAAGACAAGCCATAGTTTGGAAGAAAATATTTGCAAATTGTATATCTAACGAAGATCTTTTATCCAGAATATATAAGTATTCCTAAAAGTCAATAAGAAAACAACTGGGGCGCCTGGGTGGCTCAGCCGTTAAGCGTCTGCCTTCGGCTCAGGTCATGGTCCCAGGGTCCTGGGATCGAGCCCCACATCAGGCTCCCTGCTTGGCGGGGAGCCTGCTTCTCCCTCTCCCACTCCCCCTGCTTGTGTTCCCTCTCTCGCTGTGTCTCTCTCTGTCAAATAAATAAATAAAATCTTAAAAACAAACAAACAAACAACCTTGTTAAAATGGACAAAAGATTTTAACAGACTCTGTACGAAAGAATAGAGATGGCAGAAACAAAATATGGAAGGAGCCCAGATGTCCATTGACAGATGAATGAATAAAGAAGATGTGGCACATATATATAATGGAGTATTTACTCATCAAAAAAAGGATGAAATCGTGCCATTTGCAATGAGGTGGATGGAACTAGAGAGTATTATGCTAAGCGAAATAAGTCAGAGAAAGACAAATACCATATGATATCACTAATAAGTAGAATTTAAGAAACGAAACAGAGGAAACATAGGGGAAGGGAAGGAAAAATAAAAAGATAAAAACAGGGAGGCAAATCATAAGAGACTTTAGAAAACAAACTGAGGGTTGCTGGAGAGGAGTTGGGCAAGGGGATGGGGTAATTGGGTGATGGGCATTAAGGAGGGCACTTAATGTAATGAGCATTGGGTGTAATGTGCAACTGATGGATCACTAAATTCTATTCCTGAAACTAATAATACACTATATGTTAACTAAATTCAATTTAAATAAAAACTAAAAAACAAAAAGAAAAGAAAATAGGGCAGATAAACACATGAAAAGATGCTCAATATCACTGACCATTGAGAGGATGCAGGTTAAATCTATAATGAGCTATTACTTCACACCTGTTAGAGTTGGTAAACTAAAAGCAACTGACCATATCAAGTATGAATTAAGTTGCAGAACAACTGGAATTTTAATAATTTACTGGTGGGAATATAAAATGGTACATCCAGTTTGGCAAAATTTGGCAGTTTCTTATAAAGTTCAAATACATTTACCTTTTGACTCACATCTAGGTTATTACCCAAGTGAAATGAAAATTTATGTTCATACAAAACAAAACAAAACCTGTATGCAATGTTTATAGCTGAAACAATCCAAATATCCCTCAGCTGGGGAATGTATAAGCAAACTAGTAATACCCGTATAATGGAATAGTACTAGCCAATAAAAGGAATGAATTACTGATATAACAACATAATTCTCAATTGCATTTTGCTAAGTGAAGGAAATCAGACTCATAGGCTACATGCTATATGTTTTCATTTATATGACATTCTTGCAAAGGTAAAACTAAGGTCAGGAAAACAAATCAGTGGTTTCCAAAACTGGTATGGAAGAGTAGTCCTGTAGGAAAGTGACACACAGGTTAATTAACTGGCTCATAAGCATATGTCTAGTTGTATTTTAAAATATACCCAGGATTTTGTTTTAATCATGTATTTTTAAGATGACAGAAAGACAACTACATTAAGAGGTATTATTATTTGTAGTTCCCAAGAGGAGGGGCTATGCCATGCCATGCATGGCCACATGGAGAAGTATTAGGGTTGGTCAGGAGGTAAAATTGAGGGGAAACCACTGGCCAGAGCCTTTGTTATGGAATTTGTTGGAAGGAATGGATGAGACAGGATAGGCAAGTTGAACAATTTTAGGATTGGCTAGTTTGAATAATTTTGGTAGGCTCTGGGCTATAGGGGTGGTCCCTAATTATCTGATAACTTGGTCCTGGATTGATTTAGGGCAAAAGGAATATTGGCTTGGTGTGTAATGGTTAGATAAAGGAGGTGTTTGGGAGTGCGGACTATGGATTAGTTGGTTTGCATATGGAAGATGTGCTCACAAGCAAGTTGTTTACAATTTCTAGGAATTAGCTAAACCTGGGTCCTGAAGACCCCAAAATGTCAAAGCATTATAAAAGGTACAATCAGTACAGGTTGTTAGTGGAGCTGGGTTTGACACTAGGCAGCATGGTTCTACAAAGAACATTCTTAACCTCTTTATTATTTTTGCCTATAAAGAAAGAAAGACTTGCAATGGATTTCTCATGAGCAACAAGAAATATCAGATGAAATATCAGTGGAAGTATCATTGATGTGCTGGAAGAAACCATCTGTTAATCTAGAATTCTAAACCCAGCTAACTGTGTTCTAAGAAAGAGGGTGAAATGCAGCATACTCAGACATGCTGAGAGTGAGAGTGCTAACTACATGTAGGCCTTCATGAAAGAACTACCAAAAGATATAACTTCATCAAGAACGATTTGAACCCAGAAGGAGGTTGTAGATGTAAGAAGCAATGGTAAGGAAAGAAATTGGCAAAAATGTTGGTAAATATTTGACTGCTTTTAAAAATGACTCATTTGGGAGGATAACAATATTGCTTAAAGTTATACTTTATCTAGCATGTTTAAAATGCAATTATTTTCTAAATGAATAGAAATAAATAGTATAACTTTAAATCAGTTAAAGGATAATAAAACTTGGATCTGTCCAACATACAATAAATGTAAATGGATTAAATTCTTCTATTAAAAAACAATTTTGAAATTAAATATGAATAATACCAAAAGATTATAAGCATGATGGGGAAAGATATGATAGTTAAATCTTGTTAAAGAAAAACTGGTAAGGACATACTAATATCATATGAAATAGAAGTTAAGGCAATAAATGTTAATAAAGAGGGCACATATAGGATGATAGAAGGAGTAGGGTAGTAAGGTTCTAATCATGAATTTGCATGTACATAATGACACCTTTTCACATCATGATAAATGATAGTATTCATTTGGCTCACCAACTGGGGAGTTCTGCATTAGAGGGTAAGATATATGAAGGCAAGGACATAGTTTTCATGTTTATTTCTATACCTCCAGTGCCTGGAACACTTCCCAGTTCATAGGGACTTAGAGAAGTATTTGTTGAATGAATAAATAATTTAAAGAAATAATGGATAGGGGAAGTTGACAATACACAAGCCATTATGAAGATTATTAAAAACCTCTCTCGGGTACTGGTAGATCATAGAGACAAGAATTAGTAAGGCTGTAGAAACTTTTAACAATATGCATATCAAACTTGATATAATGGATATAACTAAATTCTGCTTTTAACTAAGAATAAATTTGTGTAATACATTTATAACTATTGATTATTACCAGCTAGCAGAACAAGTCTCCACAATTCCAAAGAATCTGTGCTATATAGTGCAATAAAAAGATAATCTTTAGAAATTTCATGTTTGGAAACTAAAAACAACCCTAAACAACCCATGGATTGGAGGAAATCATAGTGGAAATATCAGGGCTTGTGAAATTTAGATAAAGCAAAATTTAGAGGGGGAATTTATAATCTTCTTTTTTTTTTTTTTTTTTTTTTAAGATTTTACCTGTTTATTTGACAGAGCAAGTGAATACAAGCAGGGGGGCAGCAGAGGGAGAGGGAGAAGCAGGCTCCCTGCTGAGGAGGGAGCCAGACACAGGACTCGATCCCAGGACCCCGGGATCATGACCTGAGCCAAAGGCAGACGCTTAACCAACTGAGCCACCTAGGTGCCCCGAGGGGAGTTTATAGTTTTAAATTCATTTATGAAAGGTCAAGAAATGCTCCTAATATATTAGTTAAGCACTATTGAAGAAGTTAGGAAAAGGACAGAATGAACCCAAAGAAAGAAAGAAGGACATACTGAAGAGCAGAAATAGGAAATAAAATAGAGATGATTGGCAAAACCAATAGATAATTAAAAAATTAATAAATTTTTCAATTACTAAACTTCTACAAGACTGCCCCCCCCAAAAGGTACAAATAAGCAATGCCAAAAACAACAACAAAAAGGTAGACAATTTTAGGCATGAAAAAGATCTAGAATAGCATGAACAATTTTATGCTAATGATTTTGAAAACTTAATTGCCTATTTTCTTGAAAAATACATATTATCAAGACAAATTCAAAAAGAGAAATATCTAAATAAAACAGTAATTGTAGAAATAAGTGACAAAAAAGCATGTTAGCAAACAGATACAATGTGTGGACCTTGTTTAGATCCTAATTGTAGCAAACCAATAATACTAAACAAAACAAAAGTTTATTAAATAATTGAAACACTCTTGATATTTGATGATAGTAAGGAATTTGTTTTGACATATCGTGGTTAATTTTTTTTTAAGGAAACACACTAAAGTATTTGCAGATTAAATGATAAGACATTGTAGATTTGCTTCAAAATAATGGGGTATGGTGGTGGTGGAAAATGAATGTGGTTTTTGGTATAGCTTACACTGTTCAGTACAATAGCCACATGTGGCTATTTAAATTAAAAATAATTAAAATTAAATAAGATAAAAATTTTAGTTCCTTAGTCACATTCCATATTTTCTCACTGGTAGTGCAGATATAGGAAATGTCTATCATGCCGAAGTTCAATTGTATAGAGCAGGTATATATGAAACAAGATTGGCCACGTGTTGGTGATTTTTGATGCTGATAAGATCCACTTGATTTCTCTCTCTACATTTTATACATTTGCATGTGTATTTTCCATGAAAGGAAGAAACAGAAAGGAAAAATGTGTGTGACCCTTGTGAGAAAATTACAAAAGGTCTAAAAAACTTGAAGATGTAACTTTTCATGAATGGGGGGACTCTATGTAATATGAGTTCTCCCCAAATTAATATGTAAATTCAATTCAGTGCCAGTCAAAATCCAATAGCCAAGACAGTCCTAAAAAGAATGGGAATGGGAGGGCTCACTCTAGAAGCTATCAAGACTTATTTTAAAGATATAGGAATTAAGAAAGATGTTACTTCATTGATGTAAGTTTAGACAAATAGATAAGTGGAGCAAAATTGTCCAGAAATGAACCCTAGGTATATTAGATCTTGGTGTATGGAGGACTCTTCTAATCAGTGAGGAAACTATGGTCTGGTAATAAATGGTCTTAGGATATTTGGTTTTACGAATATGATTATTTGATTTTAGACATTCTGGGTTTTAGGTGTTTGTGGTACTTAAAGTGGAAGTGTGCATTAGGCAGTTGAATATGTAGGCACCTGCAGCTTAGCAGACAGCCCTGGGTTAGTTATAGAAATTTGGGAATCACAAGCTTATTGTAGAGCTTTGTGAGGAAAAAACTGAAATTTAAGAAACAAAACAAACTGAAATTACTCAACCAGAGAATATAGCATGAGAGAAAAAGAGGAGCATAGATGGAAGCCCCTGGAACACTAATATTTAAGGGCCAGGTGGAGACAGCAGAGCCACCTGGCAGCCCAGTGAGGGCAGGGGCTCTGCTGTCTTATTCATATCTCAGGTTTACATTCCCAACAGATGATAGGTGAGGTGCTCAATAAATGTTTGTTGAATGAGTAATGGGATGGAGCAGCCAGCAGTGTGAGAGTAAAACCAGAAGACCGGGAGTCATAGTAGCTAGAGCAGGAGAGAGAAATGAAATGTTTCAGAAAAAGCAAAATGATGCCTGAAAAGTGGATTTAGGAACAAAGATGTCACTCACTGATGACCTTCAGGAGTGCTGTGTCAGTGCTAGAGAAGGACCCTGGAGAACAAATCTTAGGAAGGAAGGTGCGACAAGAGGCACTTGGATCGAGGGACGGTTTTTCCCCCCTAGTCATTTGTTTTTTGTTTGTTTTTGTGTTTTGTTGGGAGAACATTGGAAATCCAGTATTTAGGGAGGAGGAATAGAAAGCTGAAAGAAAGGGAGTGAGGATCAAGAAGAGAAAAGCAGCTAATTAATAAATCAAGGTCCCTGTGGAAGTGAAAGAGATGAGACCTAGAATAAGATTTCCCCTTGGAAAGGGAATAAGATCTTTTCCTCAGAAACTGGGAAGAACAATGCAGAAGAAGTTCCATTTTGAATCTGGAAAAGGCAGTGTAGATGAATATAGATGAATAGACATTTATAGGCCAAGATGGATTTATCAGGGAGTTATGAACCTTATGCTTTTGGATGCCTTACTTGCATGGGCCCCTTCGAGTGCTATGAGTTACTAGGAGTTGTAATGTCCTGGGGGGAGAGGGAATGCCAGATTGTAATCCAGAAACATTTTTTTTTTAAAGATATTATTTATTTATTTATTTGACAGAGAGCACAAGTAGGCAGAGCGGCAGTCAGAGGGAAAGGGAGAAGCAGGCTCTCTGCTGAGCAGGGAGCCCAATGCGGGGTTTGAATCCAGGACCCTGGGATCATGACCTGAGCCGAAGGCAGCCGCTTAACCGACTGAGCCACCCAGGCGCCCCCAGAAACATTTCTATACAAGTATTTCTGACATGCTAACAAAATCTCAGAAGAAAGGTATCAAAATTTCTGACTCCAGTCATTTATTGTGTTATCTTTTCTCATCCTAAATAACTTTTATTTTAGTACCTAATTTGGTATTTGTGATTTTGTGTTTGTTTTTTTTTTTTAAAGCCCCCCCCTTGAATAAAAGTTAAGCCCCTCAATACCTGGATACATCCTTGCTTGTAGGTAAGGGGGCAGAAGTTGAGGGAGTTTACAGTTTTAACTTTCTCAGTCAAATAAGAGACAAGATCATTTGAGAGGGTAGAGGTAGGAAGGAGGCTTAGAAGGGTATGTGGGTCATTTAGAACAGTCATTGTGGGGATGAGGAGAGAACTGATTAAGAACAGCAGAAATGATTCTGAGAACCCACTCCCAATTTGTCTTTTATTCTCCCTGAACCACTCCCCGACTCTCCCCCACCCCCACTCCCACCCCCTCCCCTGCACCCCATTTTGGCTCTCAATGTGTAGGAACAAAGAAAGCATATTTCAGGTTAGGGTTGCGGGTTACTAGAAAGAGGAGGGGTCTAGGGGTGCCTAGGTGGTGTAGTCTGTTGAAGCATCTGACTCTTGGTTTCTGCTCAGGTCTGATCTCAGGGTTATGGGATTAGGCCCACATCAGGCTCTGTGCTCAGTGCAGAGTCTGCTTGAGTGTCTCTCTCTCTCTCTCAAATAAATAAATCTTAAAAAAAAAAAAAAAAAAAGGAGGGATCTAGTACTGTTGAGGAAGGAGGCAGAGAGTGATGTGTGGGAGGGAAGGACAGCCAAGAGACTGGCTGCTCACTCCCAGACAAGTAAGGGATGGAAGGTTAGTTGGGGCTGGAGAGCAGAGAAACCATCAAGACTCTGAGCGAATTGCTAGAGAGTTAGAAATGGAGCGTTTTATTCTGGAGAGAGCTGCAAGGGCCAGTGATGTCATCTGAGGAAACCCAGAAGGAAATAAGATGAGGACATATTTCCAGTAGACTTAGATTTATTCCAGGATTTAGTAGAAGGGAAGCCTGCCTGGGCTGGTTGGGGGGCAGGGCGGGGATGCGGGGGGAGGATGTTTAAGTTAACAATGTGAAGCTTTTTAGGCCAGAGAAGTAATAGCAAAGAGTATTTGTATGATGTTTTACAGTTGATTGCTTTCATAGTGTCAGGGTTGAAAGAAGCAATAGGTATTTTTGCTCTGTATTTTTGTTTTACTTAAATTGTCATGTAGTAATTAAAATGCAAATCTGTACACAAACTCTAAGTAGTTTACATTGCATTCTGCCCGAGTTTCATGAGCATCTACTTCACTGCAGTCTTTATATCATTTTTTACAGTATCCTTATGTCTCATGGAGTAGTAGTAGCAACCCATTAAACAAATGAGAAAATAAGAAACAATGACCTTTAAAATAGTGACCTTTACAAGTTTACCTCTTGCCTAAACCAGTTTGCTTAGCTATCAATTGATGTGCTGGAATTACAAGAAAAAATGCAAAAGCTTTTTATTTTGTGTTATTTCTCTCTCTCTTTTTTTTTTTAAAGTAGGCGCCACACCCAATGTGGAGCCCAGTGCTGGGCATGAACTCCCAACCCTGAGATCAAGACCTGAGCTGAGATCAAGAGTCGATATTTAACTGACTGAGCCACCCAGGTGCCCCTATTTTGTATTATCTCTAAGAGACATTTTTTAGATATTTACACCAAGTAATTTCCTCGTTATCCCTATAAAGCTGCTAGAACTTTTTATATGTTGAACCAAAAGACCTTTTCTCACATGAATTCCTCAATGCGCTTTTCTTCTTTTCCTTTATAGCAAAAACGAAAGAAAAAAGTCTTATCCAAAGACAATCTGATATGATTCTAGAATACTGAGTTGTTCTAGAAATGATTGCATCATATTTCAGTCATCTTTACTTAGTCGATGAAGTAGTTGAACGACAGTTCTCCTTCTCCGAAAGGATGCCAACAGTTAACAAAGATTTTAAACCATGTTGGGTACCATCCTGAAGGAGCTAGAGGAGAGCTAAATACTTCCATGGGTTCTAAGTATGTCTTCCATTTTGAGCGCTTTTCATTTCTGTAGGGCCTTCAGTCATCAAAGGTAAATATAAACACCTATTTGTATACATATATATATTTTAAAAGATACTGAAAAATTTTTAAATTTATATATTGACATTCTGATTAATAATTGGTGTTTTCCTGCTTCCTTATAATCATTGTTCACAGTTGGACTCAGTTTGAAGAAGAATAAAGTACTAACAAAATACTATTCTAGTATGTCTTTTTTTTTTTAAAGATTTTATTTGACAGAGAGACACAGCGAGAGAGGGAACACAAGCAGGGGGAGTGGGAGAGGGAGAAGCAGGGGGAGTAGGAGAGGGAGAAGCAGGCTTCCCACTGAGCAGGAAGCCCGATGTGGGGCTCGATCCCAGGACCCTGGGACCATGACCTGAGCCTAAGGCAGACGCTTAACGACTGAGCCACCCAGGCGCCCCTCTAGTATGTCTTTTTTAAGGATGGGATTTCTTTTTTAACGGAGAAGTTTTTTTCCTGGTCTTGAAAAAATCTAACTGTATAGGCAATCCACTGTGATTGTGGCATTCTTATAGTTAAATGTTTTTAATTAGCTGTCAAGTTAAATTTGTTTTAATTGTTCTAAATACACAGAATGTCCCTGGCTGCTTATTGTGTCATCTGCTGGAGAAGACTAGGAACCTTAACTCCTCCACCCAAAACTACCACATACTGGAGAGATATCAGTGAGTACAGTTTAAACAGTATTTCTAAAGGAAACATTGATAGAATTGTGGCTGAGTTTTCCAGGTGGTCCACAAAAACTTACTTAATCCATGATAAATCTCAGATTTGTTTCTGTCTTTTCTATACCATTGGTGCACCCCAAATTTGAAGGCCAGAGCCATCAGTACTCCTTTTTCTTGGGAAGCTTTTCCCCTCCCGTTTCCCCTCAGATTCAGGCTCATCCTTTCAAACTCAAATATCACTACATTCTCGTTCATTATTAAGTTTGTGCAAAATAAGGTGCCAGGCACATGTATTAGGTTCTGGGAATTCAGCAGTGGGCAAAGATGTTGTGCTTGCCCTATGGGAGGTTAGGATCTAGTGCTGGTCTACTATCTTTATTTGTAAATCTTTGTTTACCTTATTCATTACTAATCTTTATTTGTAAAAGAGAAGATAGGCCTAGATCATGTTTCATTCATTGTGCCAGGTACTATTCTAGGCCCTGAGGATACAATATGGATTAAGACAAAGTCCCTGTTTTCATGGAGCTTCTGTTTGTTCTTTAAGAATAGATCTTTTTTTTAGGATAGCTCCTTTTCATGTAGAAAATTCTATGATTCTGTATTTTAAATATAAAAAGGGGTTGAGACAGAGAAGGGAGCTTTTCCTCTCTCATCATTCTTAAAGACCAAAGAGTAGTGAATTTACTTTAGGATAGGAGAGTAGTGAATTTACTTTAGGATAGGAGAAAAGCCAGTGAAAAGGAAACATAGCAAGTTGGTAGCAGTAGAGAAGGAAACAAGCTGCTCTCGGGGGCCCACAGGGTTGGGCGGGGGTCGGGGGAGTGGGGGTGGGTGGGAAGGAAGCCATCTTAGAATAAAAAATAAAAAATCCTAGAGGAGTCCCACAGTCAGGAAGCTCTGTCACAACTTCTGATCTCATCCCTGCTGACCTCCTGGAACTGTCCCCTTCCCAGTTCTGGAACCACTACTAAGGTCTTGGAGTTTGGGAGGAATGTCCATCTCCCTTGCCTGATGTCTAGAGAAGTCAGTCAAGTTGAGTTCCTTATCCCTCCGTAGGGAGGATAAATGTGTTCTCAGTAGCCTAAGTTGAAACTCTGACAGCAACCTGCAACCTCTACACATCCAGTGAATTAAAGGTTATGTAAGTTTTGCAGGCAGGTAGCAATACCTGACGATTATGGGTAATGTATCTGTAAAGGTTGTGTTCAGTGCATGTTCACTGCATATGGCTTAAATTAGTAAAGTTTTCATTTTTCTTATATAACAGGGAGTCAAGAGAGACAATTTAGAGCAGGAACCACAGATTAGCAATCCTCCTGTCTTCCTGCTCCATTAACTTTATTGTCCTCATGGTCACAACATGGTTGCTGAATCTCTAGACATCAAGAAGGCAGAAAGGCCAAAAGTCATCTTATGAAGCTGTGTCTTTTTATTTGGGGAGGGATCTCTACTTACAGACTTCCATCTATAGCTGATGGGCTACAACTGTGTTGCATGGCTAGCCCTAGCTGTAAGAGTAAGGAATTTGAATATTTTTAGATAGTAATTAGGTTGTGTTAGTAAGGATTAAGGGGCTTATGTGGATCAAATAGGCAGCTAGATGTGTCTTCCACTAGGAGATTTTTTTTATATTAAAAAGGTTTTCTTTTTTAGTTCCAAACAAATTTATAAGTAAACTGGTAGAATGTAACCAGTATTTTTTTTCTTAAAGATTTTATTTATTTATTTGACAGAGAGAGAGACAGCGAGAGAGGGAACACAAGCAGGGGGAGTGGGAGAGGGAGAAACAGGCTTCCCGCGGAGCAGGGAGCCCGATGCAGGGCTCTATCCCAGGATCCTGGGATCATGACCTGAGCTGAAGGCAGATGCTCAACGGACTGAGCCACCCAGGTGCCCCTGTAACCAGTATTTTTAATGGGGCTATATTCATATGGCACTTAACCACCAACTATAACATAATTACTTTGGGAAAAGTCGTTTTGTGTCCCTGCTTCACAAATATGATCCCCTCCCCGCCCCCCCGTATCATCCTAGTAGTGATAGAGAAAATTCTCCCCTGTCCCTTATTTAACTGGTTGTGAACTAGAAGGAGTCAGAAGGCAAGTTAGCTTCATGGCTGTCTCATTCAGTGGAAGCACCGCAGGCCTGGCAGCATCCCAGGTGCAGTAACACCGGGGTCTCTACTGGTTTGCTGGGGATGACAGAATAAGAGATACAAGAAAGGGAGAATAGTAGGAAGTGAGAATGAGTATGAAATACAGAGTATATTTTTATACCCAGTGCTTATTGTTTCATTTGTCTACATCTGGGGATAGGAAGCCTTTTGGAAAGTAATTGATCATAATCATGGAAAAATATCAGTAACTTCTTATCCAATTATATAATATAGGTAGAGACACTGTTGCCTATTTCCTGTCACATTTTAAAAAATGAAACTCATTACATTGACTTTTTTCCTTTCTTTTTGAAGGAAATATAATAAAGTTTACTGGATCACTTATTTTAGGGTAAGTGTCAACTATGAAATATTAATTGGCTTCTTTATACTGCTATTTGAAATCCCAGTGGAGGTGATTTACAGTAGAATGGGGTGGCAATTAGGTATAGATTTTGGAATTAGGTGGATTAATCACTGGTTTTACCACTTCAGTGTTGTCTCGATCCAGTTACTTTACTATCTGAGAAGTGTCTTATCTTAGGTCCAAGGGTACAATGGGGATTCTACCCACCAGGCACTGTTGCTCTGAGAAAAGCCCTTGACCCATACAGAGCAGGCGCTCACTAATTAGCTTCACATATTAAAATCACATCTTGTGATTCTAAAGTGGTCAGAAAGGTAAAAATTGACTGTAGCCAAAATTATTTTTGAAAACCCCTTAAATCACCATACAGCGCTCGTGAAAGGAAATGGAGGCTGACTGAGAAAACCAGATTGACATCTTCCATCTCATGCTCTTCAGAGGCGCATGCTTAATGAATGGAGTGACTTTCTTCCCTTTTTTTTGGAAGGGGGGTTATATATGTTAATATATGTTTAATACTATTCTGTATTTGTTAAAACTCTTTTTTACTATTATACATATGAGATCATTTATTTATACACACATACATATATAATTCTTAGATGCTGAAATGATAAAGGAGATGGATTTGGCATTTTATTCAAATACCAACATTTCTCCATGACATTAATGTAAGACAAAACATAGTTAGATGACTTTTCCCTTTGGATCATTCCAGGCAAAATATATAGTCATGTACTTTGTCTATTTCACAGTTATGTTCAGGAGTATAGTGAAAATTAATCACATAATTTCTAGTAAAGAATTTTGTCTTTCATGCAAAGCACAATAAAAATATTGAATGCATTTGCTCTTTCTGGGTGCTCAGATAGTACTCTAAGAGAGGAGAGGATTCTGTTTCTCTGGTGCTGGCCAGTGTCTGGCCCTTCTGTCTTACCTGCTTTAACTTTGGGATGTAAATCAAAGGTCAGGAGAATGCTTATATAACTGATTTTACTAAGCCCTGAATCTAGATAGTGCAGCCTTTGTGTCTGGATTTAGGGAGTGTGTAGGTCAGTCTGTTCAGGAAAAAACCCCTTCATTTTGGGTACATAACAAAGAACATTGTATTTCACACCTAAAAATTGACTTTATGCATAGCTCTTAGAAATATGCTGGTGATGGGAGTACAAATTGGCTAAACTTTTTAGAAAAACAGTTTGTCAGTATCTAATAAAGTTGAATAGTATGTATACTGTCAGAAAGTCTGTAATTCTCCTTCTTAGATGAGTATCCTAGAGGAACATATACACATGTGTACAGTGTAGATGTATAGGGTGTGTAACAGGATTGTTTGTAATAGAATCAAACTAGAAATTCCCTGAATACCCATCTGTGGTAGAATGGGTAAGTTGTGGTATATCCATCCAATCGCTGAGTCACATACCATATGAAAATACAAAATATGAACTACTGATACATGCAGCACTGAACAAATGTCACAAACAAGAAGCTGAGCAAAAGAATACATACAGTGTGATTCCATCCTGATGAAGTCCATAGACAAAACTAAGCTCTGTTGTTTAAGGATGCATGTATAGATGGCAAACTATAAAGAGAAACAAGGACATTATTGTAATAAAAGTCAAAATAATAATTAGCTATAGAGATGAGAGAGTGGGTCAAGATCAGGAAGGGACACACTCTGGGCTTCTGGGGGTACTGTTAATGTTCTGTTTTTTGCTTGGATATTGTAATTATTACTGTTCATTAAACAAAAATGTGTGTACATGCATTTATACATATGTATATAAATATAGTGTATGTTATATCCACATTACTGTGTATATATTATGTTTTTTAATAAGAAGGAGGACAATTCCACAACAAAAAGCTTAATATAAAAGTGTGGCTCAATCAACAGGGTATATGTTGAGGAAATTTCTGTTTGTTATGGGGTGCAAATCACTAGTGTATATGAAACTTTTCGTTCAGAAAACATTTTATTTCGTTCAGTGTTTACTAAGCACTTATTTTTGCCATCCTTTTTTTGGGAAATTCTGCCCTTAACCTTTTTTCACCACTTGTAGGAAATATTATTCTCAGTCTGTAGGCTCAAGAGCTCAGCTGTTGTTCAGGTTGAGCCATTCAGTTTATGTGATACTCAGGAATCTGATGAGCTCCATAACCAATATAATTCTGTTATTCTGTCATGTAAAAAAAAAAAAGTGGCTCTTGTGTTACCTTTAGATCACTTATTCATGATGAATTTTTTGTTTCTTTTTCAGCGGTTCTTTATTTCTTACATATGAAGTTCTGGCCCTGAAGAAATCTTTGACATTAGATACTCAAGTAGTAGAAAGAGAAAAAATGAAGTCATATATATATGTGAACACGGTTTCTTTAGATAAAAGAGAAAATTATGGTAAGTTTATGGTAAAGTAATCCCATTTCTGTGAAAAATGGAAGCTAGTTATTAAATTTTAAAATGAGTATTTAAAACACAATATTAACAAGGTAGGTTCAGCTCATTCTAAGAGTCAGCAAATCCTGTGAGAACCAAGTTCCTAAAGAAGTAATTGAAGACCAAATTTTGGACTTCCATATTTAATTCAGGTTTGCAACTCTCCTGTAACTAAGTGAAGTGAAGACTAGCTGGCTATTTTAGTCTAAACTTGGAATTCCATACCTTAGTGGAGGTCAGTTCAGAGGCTGGCCCTCAGTTTAGCAAGTATAAAAACATGATTTTGTCACTTAGCTTAGATATATTCCTGCTTCAAGGGATTTATTCATGCAAACTAAAATCATGACATGGATTCATAAATCTGAATACTAACTTACTAAAGAGGGAAAAAAATCTCTCACAGAGGCTAGAAAACCTGTCTTTACGAGTCAGAACATTCCTCTTCTCTGTATTTAGGTCACAGGGAAACCAAATTAGTAACCAGACAGTTGCTTGATGAACGTGAACTTTTAGAGGAGAGGCGTATCTTTTCATCAGGGCTTGGGTAGCCTGGTGAGGCACTGCCTTGACTTTCAGCTGCCTGTTCCTACACTGTCGGCCAGACTAACCTTGTCTGCTACAACGTTATGTTCTCTGAGTGAGGCAGATTCTACTCTTCCCTTTCTACTGCTGTATAAATCACCATCTGTCCTGTTGGCATTACAGTTTCAATTATACAGATGATTTTTATAGTTTACAATTTATCCATATAGCAAAGCTTCATCTCCATAGTAAGGCATCTCCAAATTTCAGTTTGAGAAGGGCTGTTGTTCTGGAACATTTTCCTGAATGTAGCTAATCCTATGTTGCATATGAGGATTTTGTTAGCTTTAGTTAGTGTTTTTGTTTTGTTTAGTTTTTTACTTTTTTCCTGACTTGGAGAGCAATCTTATTTTGGGATCTAGAGCTCTGTGTTCACATAATGGTTTTAGTTGTTTTGATAGTGACACTAAAAGAAAAAATGCTGTTTTATATTTTTTGAAAAAATTTAGTTTATACATTTTTCTTTAAAGTAGTGGAGTGTAGCATTAAGAATATATACTTGGTTTTATCTAAGTTTGTAATCATCTTAGGAATCACCTACCAGGCAAGAAAAGAGCTTCACAAAGCAGTAAGAAAAGTATTGGCAACATCAGCCAAGATACTGTGGGGCCCATTTGCTGGTAAGTATCAAATATTTAACTTGGAGTTTTTATCAATGATCTGAAAGTCATTTGATGATCAACTTGAGATCTTTTTTTTCCCATTTCTTATACTGACATTAATTATAGCTATGGAAAATTAAGTGACATTATTCTCTTGGGCTATATTTAAATTTTTTTTTTTTTTTTAAAGATTTTATTTATTTATTTGCGAGAGAGAGAATGAGAGACAGAGAGCATGAGAGGGAAGAGGATCAGAGGGAGAAGCAGACTCCCTGCCGAGCAGGGAGCCCGATGCGGGACTCGATCCCGGGACTCCAGGATCATGACCTGAGCCGAAGGCAGTCGCTTAACCAACTGAGCCACCCAGGCGCCCCGAGCTATATTTAATTTTAAGGGTGCTTTTAATTTTGATGCCTTGGTCAGTCTTCTTCCTTCCACTTTGTGGATGTATTGCTGTTAGATAATATAATAATAAATATTGAGATTAAATATACCGTTTTCTCTTGATGAGTATTTTGAAATTTTAAATTTGTTAGAAAATCACTCCCATGCTTTCTCATAATGAGAATATTGCATCAATAATGTAGATTTTACAATCAAACAAATCTACAGTATAGAGCTAGCTATGAAAGAGCTTACTTGATCTCTTTAAAAAGTTACCATCATGAAAAAGAGGTGAGAAAATTTTTAAGAATTAAAAGATACTAAAGAGAATCAAATCCTGGTTTTAACGAACGGCTCTGAAGGTATTTTTTGAACACTTGGAGAAATTTGAATATGGAGTTAGACTGGATTTTAGATGGTTTATGGAAGATTTTTGTTAGTGTTCTTGGGTGTTACAATGGCATTGTGAGTATATAGGAGAATGCAGGCTTATTCTTAGGAGATGGAGGTTGACTAAGAAAGGGTCAGATGTTACATCTGCAACTTCCTTTCACATGGTCTAGAAAAAAAATACACATCCATATAGATTAAGTAAATATGGAAAAATAAAAGTTATTAAATATAGCTGTACACATGTGGATGTTAAGGTATTCTTTTAATTCTTCCATATGTTTGATATTTTTCATCGTGAAAAGTTTTTTAGGGAAAAAGAGCAACAACAAATAAGAGACCAGGTTGTGAAAGCAACGTAGTATATAAAACAAAAGCACATGATAACATACATAATAAATACTAACAAAATAATATGACAGAACTAAGAACAAACCTACCAGTCATTATCAATACCCGGAAATGGATTTCAGTCTCTTATTGTAGATTTCAAGTACTTATAAATTTCCATCTTGGGGCACCTGGGTGGCTCGGTCGGTGAAGCGTCTGCCTTTGGCTCAGGTCATGATCCCAGGATCCTGGGATTGAGCCCCACTTCGGGCTCCCTGCTCAGCGGGAAGCCTATTTCTCCCTCTGCCTGCCACTCCCCCTGCTTGTGCTCTCTCTCTCTGACAAATAAAATCTTTCAAAAAAAATAATTACCGTCTTAAATAAATGGAAGGGTAACATGTTTTAACTGTTCGCACTGTTTCTGTTGTCTTGTTCTTTTTCCTTTTCACAAAGACACCTTCAGTACAGTTGATGTCGAGGATCACGAGTGTGCCACATGGCTGCTCCTGAGGAAGAGCCAGTCGGGGGACAGAGCGGCGCGACTGCAGGCCGTGCAGGAAATGTCAGAGACCCATCACTGGCACGGTAACACGGCCCTCCGAGCACCTGCCACTCTGCCGGCTTGCTCCTGATCGCTGATATGTCAGGGAAGGAAAATAATTCAGGGAATCTGAATATTAAAATTTTAAAAAAGAAACTCAGTGATAGAGAAAGTAGAAAACTGCTGGCCTGGTATCCAGATGTGTTTGATAAGAACAGGCTCAAAACTGAGGAAGATGTATTTGTGTAACTTTCTACCAGAACGAAGTTTTACTTGATGAGAGAAACTCTTGGTGCTGATAGTGATAGCCTAATATTATATTTGCATTTTCTTTTGGTTCCTATTTAACGAAATATATTTTATTTATTTTACTTTATTTCTTTTTTTAAAGATTTTATTTATTCATTTGACAGAGAGAGAGAGAAGAGCAGGGGGAGAGGTAGAAATAGGCTCTCCGCAGAGCAGGGAGCGCGATGTGGGACTTGATCCCAGGACTCTGAGATCATGACCTGAGCCGAAGGCAGACGCTTAACCGACTGAGCCACCCAGGCGCCCCACGAAATATATTTTAATTGCTTGCTGCACCATACAGTACTTGTTTTCACTTTGACAATTTACTTGGCTCTAATGCTAATAATGAGTCAAGTGTACCTGATTTGTGTGTTTATTGTTTTTAAAGGAAAATTTAAAATATTTAATTGTATTTAAAAATTGCAAGTTCTACAGTAAAAGTACATGAGCAAGAGTTCAGATCTGCTCTGATTATAGTACAGGGACTAAAATATACTTTATCAGTAGTCATCTTATAAAATGGGGTAAACAAAAAAGAATAGTTTTAGAGAAAAGTATCAGAATAAGATCTTTGCCTCCATACAAGTTGATTGATTGGTGGCTATATATAACTTATAAGCTTGTTCACTGTGGGTGAAGACTTAGAATAAAAATCTTTTTAAAAATCTACCTTCCAGGGGCGCCTGGGTGGCTCAGTCATTAAGCGTCTGCCTTCGGCCCAGGTCATGATCCCAGGGTCCTGGGATCAAGCCCCGCGGGAAGCCTGCTTCTCCCTCTCCCGCTCCCCCCGCTTGTGTTCCCTCTCTCGCTGTGTCTCTCTCTGTCAAATAAATAAAATCTTTAAAAAAAACAAAAAAAACCCAAACTACCTTCCAGGGGCACCTGGGTGGCTCAGTCGTTAAGTGTCTGCCTTCGGCTCAGGTCATAATCCCAGTGTCCTGGGATCGAGCCCCACATCGGGCTCCCTGCTCAGCGGGAAGCCTGCTTCTCTCTCTCCCTCTCCCACTCCCCCGCTTGTGTTCCCTCTCTTGCTGTGTCTCTGTCAAAAAAATAAAATCTTAAAAAAAAAAAAAACCTACATTCCAGGGGCGCCTGGGTGGCTCAGTTAGTTAAGCGTCTGCCTTCAACTCAGGTCATGATCTCAGGGTCCTGGGATCGAGTCCCTGCATAGGGCTCCCTGCTCAGTGGGGAGTCTGCTTCTCCCTCTGCCCCCCCCCCCCACTTGTGCACACACACTCTCTCTCTCTGTCTCTCAAAATAAATAAAATCTTAAAAAAAAAAAATCTACCTTCCAGGACTCCATTTCAGATTTACTACATCAGAAAAATCAGAGTTGGAGCCCAGGCACGTAGATTTTGGGAAAGTTCCCCACTTGATCATAAAGAACTCACCCAGGTCATGAACTGCCATTATTAAAAATAATGCCTGCTTCAGTGGTTGTAATTTTGTTTTCGATACATAGCTTAGTCTATTTGGGCTGCTATAACACAAAACTGTAGACTGGGTGGCTTATAAACAAAATAAATTTCTTTTTTCTTTTTTTAAGACTTTAGTTATTTGTCAGAGAGAGACAGAGGCAGGCAGAGGGAAAGCAGGCTCCCCGCCGAGCAAGGAGCCCCATGTGGGACTCAATCCCAGGACCCTGGGATTATGACCTGAGCCGAAGGCAGACGCTTAACCAACTGAGCCACCCAGGCGTCCCTAGAAATTTATTTCTTACGGTTCTGTAGGCTGGGAAATCCAAGATCATAGTGCCATCACCACCTTGATGTCTGGTGAGGACCTGCTTCCTGGTTCATACATGACCGACTTTTTACTATGTGTCCTCACGTGGCAGAGGGGGCAAGGGATCTCTCTGGGTCTCTTTTATAAGGACAGTAATCCCAGTCATGGGGGCTTCCAGAAGTTCCCACCTCCAAATACCATGACATTGGGAATTCTGTTTCAACATATGAGTAGAGGGGGACACAGTCATTCAGAGCAATACATAAAGGCTGGACTGGTTAAATCATGAAGGCTCAAACAAAGTACCACCATCTGAAACCTCACATTATTCATGGACATCAAGAGATGCAAAGCACCACACCATACCAGCGACAGTAGATCTCAGTGCAACCTCAGGTTTTTTAAAGTAGTGATCAAAACAGTTTTTAAACGCTAGAATTATTACAAAGAAAAGGAGAAGAAGTTAAATTGGTTCTGACCTATCAATTTTCACATTTGAAGTTCAGTTCTTCAAAAGGTTAGTTAGACTGCGATACGCTTACATATATGTTGAGAATTATGAGATCAGGCGTGGAAATGTTGGATATCTGGCTTACCAGTAGTGTAAATGCAGTTGTGATTATGAAAAGAGACGTGGGAAATTTTGAATCACAAATTTATAATTTAAAAATTAAATGTTCATTTAATTCTTGAAACAACTATAAGCTAATTTGGGTGCTAATAACATACTTTTACAATAGATTACCAGTATAGGATAATTGCTCAAGCCTGTGATCTGAGAACTCTTATTGGTTTGGCACGAAGCAAAGAGAGTGATCTTCGCTTTTTTCTTCCACCACCTCCTTTGCCATCTTTAAAAGAAGTAAGTAAATAAAATAGTCCAGTGAGTGAAAAATAGATTAATATATCATCTTCACTTTGGGTGCAAAGTAACCATTCGAAAAGTAGTCTGTTGGCTACTTTTCACAAGCAGGTAAACAAGATGTAAACCTGAAATTGTAGTTCCTATACAAAGATTTCTTGATTTATCAGGAGATGTTTCTCTTGTGTTATTTTCCCCTTTTGGGCATTGTGAGTCTTTATACACCAGAAGGTAACTTCATAGCCAATCAACATCGATGAATTAGGCCCTAGTTCTAATATTGCTGTAGATCTGTTTTTCTCAACACTTCTGACATTTTGGGCCAAATAATTCTTTGTTGTGGAAGGTTGTTCCGTACATTGTAGGATGTCTAGCAGCATCCCTGGTCTACTCACTGGATGCCAGTAGCAGTCCCCTCAGTTGTAACAACCACAACTATCTCCAGATACTGCTGAGTATTTCCTGGGGTGCAAAAAAGCTCCTGGAGAACCACTACGTGTAGATATTAACATATCACTCTGCATAGGTTTTTACTAAACACTACATATAGATATTAATGTATTACTCCACGTAGATATTAATTACTAACCACTAATAGGTATTAGAGTGTGCTTCTTCAGCACCTTTCCAAGGCTTTCCTAGAAAACGAAAATCTGAAAACTTGCAATCAGTTATTGAAAAATAGAAAAATGAATATGCTAGATGTAAGTTATTAGAGAAAATCAGTAATGAGTTCTGGATTTATAGAAGCAAGGTTTAGTTAGAGTGTAATAATCCATTTTGAGTCAAGAGCTAAACTTTGCAATAGGGCTTTCAGACTGAGGTAGCAGACATAGAAGTACAGAACTCATAATTGATTCTCTATGTCCTTAGGTGGGCAACAGTTTTCAAGACTAAAAGCACTAATTTATCTCTGCTCTTTTGTTTTGGCTTTGATTCTTTGGGTACTTTTGTTGTATTCAGTTGTTGAGCTTAATTATGAAAAATTTCCTTTCCTTTTATTACAGGATTCTTCCATTGAAGAAGAGCTCAGACAGTTGCTGGCTTCTTTACCTCAAACGGAGCTAGATGAGTGTATCCAGTATTTTACATCTTTGGCTCTGAGTGAAAGCAGTCAAAGTCTAGCTGCTCAGAAGGTTATCTCATTTATTCATTCAGTAAATTTTTTTTTTAATTTTTTTTTTAAAAGATTTTTATTTATTTATTCATGAGAGACAGAGAGAGAGAGAGGCAGAGGGAGAAGCAGGCTCCCAAGGAGCAGAGAGCCCGATGCGGGACTCGATCCCAGGACCCTGGGATCATGACCTGAGCCGAAGGCAGACGCTTAACCATCTGAGCCACCCAGGCGCCCTCAGTAAATATTTTGGAGTGCCCGTCCACCCTTTCTAGGATACTGTGCCAGGGGCCAGCACTTAGAAACTTAGAATAGTCATCCATTCAGGAACAGAATAAACATGTTGGCTCCTGGTCGTGTGCCAGGCACTGTTAGGGATGGTGGGGAGACAGGTAAATAAACAAAATCACAGAATGTATAAGAGAGATACGGGCTACTCTGAGAGCCCTTCACTCTGCTTAAGAAGTCATGTAAGGCTCCATGGAGGTGACTCTGAAGTTACATCTTGAAGAATGAATAGTAGACATTTCTAAATGTTTGTAGTGGGAGGGATTCACTAGAAGCCACGTTCAGCATCTTGCTGGATCCAGAAAGCTTCCTTATCACATCTCCATCATCTCAGACACCACAGCAAGCTCCTTACTTGTCTCTCCAGTTGTATGCCTTCACAGCAGCCAGAGTGATTAAAAAAAAAAAAGACGTGAATTAGATCCACTCATTCTCCTGCATTAAGCCTTCCAGATAGCTTCCCATTACATGCTAAGTCTGAGCCCTTTTTGTGATCAAGGCATTGACTGGCATTATTTATCAGAGTGGCTCCCCTTGGAGTGGTGACGAAATTGATAACAAGGTGCCAGTAGGCAGTCACAGGATGTAAAGTTTGTGTAGTGGCAGATGGTGTGCAAACAAGGAGACCGAGCACAGGTCAGCATGCCCAGCTGTATGTGCCATCTTGTCAGAGTTCTCAAAGTGCTCTTCAGGGTCCTTCACACCTTTGGAGTAAGACTATCTTTACACGGGAAAGCCATTCTGATTGAGGGCTTTATGTTCTTTTATGTCTTTCACCTCTTTGATTAGGTTTATCTGGCAAGGAAGAAGTCAAGCTTTCACTGTTTGCAAACAGCATGCTACTCCATATAGAAAACCCAAAGGACTCCACCAAAAAATTGTTAGAACTGATACATGAATTCAGTAAAGTCACAGGAAACAAAATCAACATACAGAAATCTGGTGTATTTCTATACACCAGTAATGAAGCAGCAGAAAGAAATTAGTCAATCCCATTTATAATTACACCCAAAACAATAAGATGCCTAGGAATAAACCTAATCAAAGAGGTTAATTCCTTTAAAAAAAACAAAAAACAAAAAGCACATCTTTAATTAAACATTAAAAAAATATTTAATTTAGTTTCAGTTCTGAGGCCCCATCTCATCAGACCAGTAAGCAACTCCATTTTAGTTGTTCTCATCTCCTCTCCCACCCTGCCACCCCGTCACCCTCCCCCCGCCCCCCATTTAGTTAGGCTTCTCAGATTTTTTACTTACTAAGAAGTTGTGAGTGAAGAGATAGGAGGGGTGTCCATCTAGTTTTTACAGATCTGCCAAAACTGCCTTGTGACAGTCTCCAAGCACCTTTCAAGGGGCAAAATGCTGCTTCTGTACAAAACTACCTCCTCAGGAGGTTACTTAGCCTTAGCAGATAACCTACACAGCTGTTTGGTTTTAGAGCAGAGCTTCTTAACCTTTTTATGCCATGGGCCCCCCCGCCCCCCGGTGGTTTAGTGAAGTCTGTGAAGTTATTTCTAGATGCATAAAACACAATACATAGGATTACAAAGGAAACCAATTATATTGAAATAGTGTTATCAAAAATAATTTTTGTGGTATAATACAGTACTTCTTATTGATGCATTAAATAACAATACATTTAATTAGCAATAATCACTCCTCGGATACATTTAGAACAGGAAAGTTGAAATTTATTTTTAAAATATTTTAACTGTTTTGAAATAATTTCAAACTTCAAAAATTGCAGAAATAATACATTTCACTAAGATTCACCAATTATTACTATTTTGTCCCATTTGTTTTCTGACCCCCAATTTACTCCCCATCTCTCTGTAGATATATTTTATATGTCTGTTCACACACATTTGCTATTTTCCTCCCTGAACCATTTGAGAGTTAGATGTAGAAATAATGTCCTATCACCTCTAAAGACTTAAGTGTGTTGTATTTCCTGACAACATGGACCTTCTGAGATAATGACCACAGTACAGATATCAAACTCAGAAAATTAACATTGATAGAATACTGTGATCTAATATAGACTCGATGTTTGAATTTTGCCGAGTATCCCAGTAATTCTTTTATGGTAGCTTATTGTTTGTTTTTTTGTTTTAAATCTGATCCATGTCTAGGATGAAACATTGCATTTGATGGTCATGTCTCCTTTTATCTGGAAAAATGCTTCAGCCATTCTTAGTCTTCATGTCATTGACATTTCTGAAGAATACAAAGTAGTGGTTTGCAGAATGTTCTCAATTTAGTGTGTCTCACGTGTCCTCAGGATTAGAGTCGGCTTATGCATTTATCGCAGGAACACAGCAGAGGTGATCTGTGTCCTTCTCACTGTGCCACATCCAGAAGCACATGATGCCAGTTGGTCCCCTTGTTGCTGATGTTAACTTGCCAGGTTTCTCTGCTTTAATGTTAATATATATTTTGTTTATAATGAATATAGGATCTGAGGGAAGAGGGGATGTTTGAGACTATTAGTCTATCCTGTTCCTCTTCAAACTTTCAGCCGTTGGTTTCAGTATCCTCTCAATGAATCGTGCCCAATAATGGTTATTCTTGGATGGTTGCAAGATAGTGATCTCCCCCCTGCCCAACTCTAACCATCCCTCTTTACTTCTGTCTACTGTAAGGAAAAGCTTTCCTTCCTGATCCATGGATCCAGGGGCTCATGGATTATTTTATTCACTGGATTATAACCCAGTACTACTATTACTCATATTGATGCTCAAAGTGTCTCAGAATTGGTGTGGAAACCCCTTCAGGTTACCTCCCATGCATTTTGGAATTGTCTCCATTATTTTTTGAGTACTTCTTATTTTCTGGCATTAGAAAACATTCCAGGCTCCATCTTAAACTTTCTCTGCTCCAGCTCTGGAGTCAGCTGAATCTTCAAGAAGCCCTGGTTCCTTCTAAGGAAGGAACAACCAGTGGTTGTTAGAAACCACCTTTTGGGTGTAAGCTTGCTCGTTGCTACTGGGGTTACTTTTAGACCCTTCCAGTGAAAGAGTTGGGGAAAATTACAATTTTGTGTGGTTCAATTCAATGTGTAAATTTTGCTTCTTCAAGATATCACTGTGAATGCTGTTGTTGCTGGGCTGAATAAGAATATTAAACTGAGGACTAGTCTGTCCATGTATGGGTCTCAAGTAACTGCTGGTAGGTGGACACTAGATGGCAATGTCAATTCTGGGTTACCAGTATGAGGATGTGCAGTTGGCATTCAAAGGAATGAAGATCCTAGTCTTATTTTCAGAAAGCTGCAGCAAATGAGATGTGATAGGAAATTATTTGTGTTCTCTATTGCTGACAGAGTCACACAGATTACCACAGTTACTATGGTTTATTGTCTGTGTTTATAATTGAATGCAATGCAGAATTTCTGTGAGATGTCAGGAATAAAGACATAACGTTTTCCCACCCAAGCATATGCCCTCCCTACCCTGAATTCTATCTACCCCAGGCGCTTAAGGATGACCCTGGCTCAGCAGTTCCTATTTTAGAATGAACACCATTTCTAAGCACAGTTGGTTTGCACAAATTGCAGAGTTCTGAGGTTGTAAATTGTTACGCAGAAACACCAGAGATTAGCTTTTACGCACGTTAAAACAAAGGGACCCACAATTAGATGCAGTATCAAGACACTCTGTCCCCCCTGCTCCCCACCCACCCCGGCAGTGATCTGCCTTCCCTCCTTTTGTTCCTTCTGCTCATTGGGAGAACTGGGTCAGAGGGAGCAAAAGCACTTCCCAGGTTTGCTGTGCCCTCCTCCACAGCTACGACCTTGGCAGCCATCCGTTATCTGCCCTGGGAGTTTGCTGACTACAATCTGCTCGGAGTCTGGGGGACAGGGAGGGGTGGTCCTTGGCCTTCCACCATCCCAGATGTTACCATCAAGATTGTTCCTTCTTTGGTGTCAGGATCCAGCTTTCAGTCTTGTTTTGTTTTTTTACCATCTGGACACTTCCAGTCAGTCAGCTTATCCCCAGTTTCAACCTTTCTTAAAGGACTTCAGGTGTCTGTGACCTAGAGCCTAAGGAAGCAACAACCAGAGATGCAGAAGTTTGAACGTTTTAGATTGTGTTTGCTTCTTCATCTAATACAACAAGCTGCCTAGAGTCAAGAGAACAGTGGATGTGGTGCATTGAAATGATTTCCCATCACAAAGCTTTTGTGGTCTTGGCTTAAGGATAGTCCAGCTAAAAATCCTGCAGTTTTGTATTATCATTTGCCCCTGTAATATCCTAGTCCCTCTGAAATCAGCTTAGGTATTAGGGTCTGAAGTCCTTGCATCAAAACACTTCTGACATCAATCTGCATAAGTGTAGCAATGTGTTATGATTGAGAGACACCAACAGACTTGGTTTAAGGACTGGATATTTCTTTCATGACAGAGGATTTGGAAACCTACACAAATACACAAAACAAGCTTGCTTTCACATAGTTGGACAGGCTTCCTCGGTCCTGTGGTTCCCCATGATGTACAGCTGTGCACATTGAGGATTTTTTGTTGGAGTGAACCCATCATTGTCATCTGCAAACTCCCTGTACCTCCCCTTCTCCCAACTTTGGTTGTGGGTAAATCTCATCAATTTTAAGTAACAGAGAAAGCAAACACAGCTTTTTTCTAAGTTTCTAGGAGAATGGATAATCATTTTCAGATGTCACATCTCTTAGCAGCCCTTGGCTTCAGCTTACCTGAATCTGTTTCTTCACTGCCTTTCTGACTGTCCCCTCCCTCATGCTCACTGTCCCTCACACTCACTATGCTTCAGCCACACTGGCCTTTGCTCTCCATTCCTTGAACTTGCGAAGTATTTATCTGCTCGTGTTCCCTCCACCTGGGATTCTCTGCTACCAGCTTGTCATATGGCTGCCTCTTCGTCCTTCAGCTCTCAGCTTGTCACCTCCTCGGAGAGACCTTCCTCTTTATCTCAAATGTTTATTGCATATATTGCCCTTTATAGCATTTAGCCCATTGTATAATTATGCTTTATATTTATTTGTTTACTTAATTCTCTTACTCCCTTCCAGTAGTCTATAATATTCTCCCCAGTACCAAATACAGCCTCCCACACAATATATTCTCAATAAATATTTATGGAATAATGAATGAATCATGACATTGTTAAAAGAGCCAGCTGTGCACAAACTTATACATACTTAAGTAACAACTCGCATATGTCTATTATGAATCAAAGTATTTTTGTATGACAGACAAAAATGGAGATATTGTTTAATTGGAGTGTAGGTTATATGGTAAGAAAATATTATACATTAAGTCATTTGGTTGTTATAAACTTGTTGAGATGCATTTGAAAAATACCGTGTTAATCCACAGTAATGTTGTGTCTCAAATTGAGTATCGTCATGAGAAAATTATACATAAAATGCTTTGTTACACATGTGATTAATAATATGGATATAAATTCTTTAGTAACTTTATTAGTTGACCTTTCCTCTTATGCTTTATTATTATTGCCTTCTAATTTTTATACCTTACCCTTATTACTGTTTTTAACATTGTCACTCTTTCTTTTCCTCTGCATTTCTTTGATCCTTAAGAAATTGTTTTTTAGTTGCAATTATGGAATTTGATGTGTGGCATTTCTTTCTTTTTTTTTTTTTTTAAAGATTTTCTTTATTTGACAGCAAGAGCGAGAGATGGAACACAAGCAAGGGGAGTGGGAGAGGGAGAAGCAGGCTTCCCGCGGAGCAGGAAGCCTGATGCGGGGCTCGATCCCAAGACTCCAGGATCATGACCTGAGCTGAAGGCAGATGCTTAATGACTGAGCCACCCAGGCGCCCCAATGTGTGGCATTCCTTAAATTTTTACAAATTTATGTAATCTTGCTCTATCTTAATCCAGTGATAAAGCAGCAGTAACCTATGTGTATTTATTTTCATGTTAAGAGTTAGAATACAGGGGTGCCTGGGTGGCTCAGTTGGTTAAGCATCTGCCTTTGGCTCAGGTCATGATCCCCAAGTCCTGGGATCAAGCCCTAAGCCCTGCATTGGGCTCCTTGCTCATTGGGGAGCCTGCTTCTCCATCTCCCTCTGCCTCTGCTTCCCCTGCTTGTGCTTGCTCACTCACTCTCAAATAAATAAATGAAATCTTTAAAAAAAAAGAATATAATCCATATGACCACACCATGAGTTTGCACCTTTTATTCATTCCTTTTTGCTTGTGGTTTTTACTACCATACAATCTGCCAGTTCATAAATAACTTCAAAGCTTTGCTGATGAGGTTGGAATTGGAACTGTATTCTTATATCCCACTTAGCAAATGATCAAGAAAAATGCAGAATCCTGGGTCATTTTTTCTCCTTTTTCTTTCCTTGAAGCATTTAGCTTAGAAAGAGGTCAGATGATTTGAGGGTGTGAGATAGGGAGAGGGATTTGGGGGAGGCAGGTTGTGGTGGTAGATCTTTAAGAAAAGGTCCCCACCCCTCAGTTCACTGTTTGCCCTCATGTCTGCTAGAGGAGAGAGTGACTCTTAATGAGTTAGTCCCTCCCCAGCCCTCGATTTCAAGAGCATCAATGGTTGAGATTCAAGCATGTTTAAACTTGGAAAAACAGAATGTTACATCAGAGAGGAGGGCATGAGTAAGAATTATAGAATAGCCAAACATTTTGTTTACTAGGTTTCCTGAACCATGGGCCCTATACATTAGCTCAAAATGTGGAAATTTATGGAATATATTTCACACTGGGCTTTCTATACACATTTTTGAAAAACATTACCTTGTAGTTGAGCTCTTTTACCAGCAGGTGGCCTGTAGGCACAGTTATGGCCCCTTGTTCCAATACAAAGCGCTTCAGAGGAGGACTAGTGATGAGTCTTCCTTCCATCCCTTCCATCTCCCCCACCCCAGCAGACACACGCCCTCATGTAGTTATACATACTCTTACACAGATTGTAGCTTATGATACACTCTTCTGCCCCTTTTTCTCACTTGAGGGTTTATCTTGGAGATTGGTATATATCAATATATGAGGAGACTCAGAAATTTTCATGTTCATATAGCCTTCCATTGTACAGTAGACCCATCATGATTTAACCAGCCTCCTGTTGGTGGCGGTAGGTAGTTCAGTCTTGCGCGCTTACAAACATTACTGCCGTGAAGGAATCTATTCTTGCGTCACTTTGCCCTCGTGGGTCGCTCTAGGGCACAGGTGCTTGCAGTTTAGACACAGCTGTCCTGAGTTGTCCTCCACAGAAGCAGCAGGGTGATAGGAATGCCTGCTTCCCCCCCCCCCCATAAACTGTTCTTTGTCATGCAGTGTCATCGTGCATGCTTCTCGTAAGAGCAGCGTTGGGCATCGTGTCGTAGATTCCCCTTCCTAGGAACTTCCTGTTGATGACTGTTGCTCATTTTTCTGTAGCATTGTCACTGTTTTTGTCACTGATTTGAAGGGAATTGTATACTAGTGACGTTAGCGTTTCATCTATGGTAAGAGCTGAAATTTTCTTTTCCCAGTTTTTTTCTTTAATTTTTTTATTATGTTCAGGTGGCCAACATAGAATACATCATTAGTTTTAATGTAGTGTTCAACGATTCATTAGTTGTGCATTACACCTGGTGCTCATCACCACATGTTCCCTGTTTATTCTTCTATTTCACTATCTACGAGGGCTAGTATACACTCCTGTCTCATGGTTTTCCTAGCTCTTCTGCTTATTCTTCCATATGAACTTGAATTTCAGTTTATGAAGAATTAAAAGCTCTCATCATTCTTATCGGTTATCTTCATTTTATTTATTTTTTTTAATTTTTTTTAAAAGATTTTGTTTATTTATTTGACAGAGACACAGCGAGAGAGGGAACACAAGCAGGGGGAGTGGGAGAGGAAGAAGCAGGCTTCCCGCCGAGCAGGGAGCCCGATGCGGGGCTCGATCCCAGGACCCTGGGATCATGACCTGAGCCGAAGGCAGATGCTTAACGACTGAACCACCCAGGCGCCCCGGTTATCTTCATTTTAAATTTTTCCAGTAATGCCTTTTCTCTCTATTATTATTTTGATTAATAGACTTCAGGTAGACTCTACTCTAACATCATCTGACAGTAGAACATTATGGTCAGCCTGGGCTTTTCTGGTTAAAGAATTGTGTGTTAGTCTTCATACTTTGAGAGAAGAGGACACAGAGGAAAGAAGTAAGAAAGACATAAAGATTGCCTCTTCTAGAAATGAGTCCTTATGTTTTCTGTTCTAGTAAGCAACAATTTGCATAACTAGTTCCCTTTCAGCTTCCAAAATATGTCGTGTATAGCTCAGGGATTTTTTTTTTTTTTTTTTTGTCAAAAAATATGAGTCACTCTTTTTAGTAAACATCTTAATTATCTTTCAGGGTGGCTTATGGTGTTTTGGAGGAAATGGACTTCCTTATGCTGAAAGTTTTGGAGAAGTTCCTTCAGCTACAGTGGAAATGTTCTGTTTAGAAGCTTTGGTAAAACATTCTGAGGTAACTTACATTTTAAAAATGTGGTTTAGTTTTTATGATCACAGTGAAAAAATTGTACATGTTGGCTCAATCAAGGGAAGTAATCCTCATTTTTTGTAAAAGAAAAAAGCTTTTTGCTCGTTTTAAAATTTCTGCTTTTCCCCCCATTTAATTAGAATTGATAATCATAATTTAGCTCCAATACATGTATTTCATTTTTGCCAAGTAGTTCTAAAAATGTATTTAATCTTAATGATACATAAAGAAAACAACCCATTGTCTAAATACAGCATTGACCTTTGATCTATGCTATCTCCTGCCTTTCTCAGATCATTTTTACAAATAATATTACCAGGTAGTTAATTTTCAGTAAAACATCTGCTAGAGATGCAGCATATAGAAAAAAAGTAAATATTTGGATGACCATACTCTTGAATTTTAACCAGAGCATGTATTAGTGGTTTTTAAATTTTTTGGCATTTATGACAACTTTTCTGTCGTGATCATAGTTTGATTTTATTTACTTATATTTATTTTAAAGATTTTATTTATTTATTTTTAAAGAGAGCGAGAGAAGGGGGAGGGGCAGACGGAGAGGGAGAGAGAATCTCAAGCAAGACTCCATGCCGAGAGCAGAGCCCGACATGGGGCTTGATCTCAGGACCCTGAGACCATGACCTGAACTCAAATCAAGAGTTGGATGCCCAACTGAGCCAGGTGCCCCCTGGTGCACTCTTGATTTTAAAAAGAAAAAAGCAACAAACTTTGTGGTGCTCAAATATGAATGCATAAAAATCACTCGGGAAGCATGCTTAAAAGTGCGTATTTCCTGGTTACCTCTAGCAATTTTAATTTAGTAGATGTGGGGTTATGTCCAGAAATTTGCATTTTAACAGGCATCCCTGGTGAGGCTGCTGGAAGTGGTTCATCCCACATCATGAGAAACCCCATCCTAGAACTCTTAAACTCTCCAGTTTAATTTTGGGAACCATTAGTCATGGCTCAGAAGCATCTTTGGTCATCTCTAGTTCCCACCAGTGGAGTTAGGAATTGAGTACAAAACAGAGGTATTAGCATTGTAGTTCAAAAGGGCACGTGGGAATATGAGCTGGAGTTTTTGCGACTTCAGACTAGTTTCTGAAGTAATAGATGCATCTTCAGTGGAAAGTACAGTGCGTGGAATACCTTTCCAGAAACCTCTCAAGTCATTACGTATCTCACTGAGGTATGTCTAAAAGACTTACTTTTAAATGCACTTAAAATGTGATAAAATTCAATAAAAATTTGGAGAATGGAAATTGTTGCATGTATGTGACATGGTGTCCTGTTAGTGAGTACAACTGGTGATGGGAGGAGGCCAAGGCCGTGCCAGTGACCTTGGCACCTTGTGACGACTTACAGTAGGATTACATATTTCCCTCAGCTTTCTTTTATCTCTTTTCTCCATTAAAAATTCACATCCCTTTTTATTTTTTATTTTCACTACTTGATCTTTCTCTTTAAAAACTGTTCGGAGAGCCCCATAGCTGTGGACTTGGGTGGGGTGGTGTGCAGGGCCACAAGTGGTGCTTCTCTCTGGGAGTTCTTGTGTGCAGAAGCAAAACCTGCCACTTGTATGAAGTTTTCTTTCCCCTGTTACCAGGTGGCAGCTTTCTCAAGCAGAGAAAAGCTCTTTAAGGTAGTTTCAAGCCAGCCAAAGTATCCCTACAAATTGAAACAATTCTATAAAAATGACATCATCAGGTTATACATCCCACCAAGAGCTAAACAGAATAAGAATAAAAACTTCAGAAGTCCTGGGGAGATATGCCTTTATTTTTTCAGTGATTTTGAATCACCTCTCACATAGATAGGGGTTTGCTTATTTATTTAAGTAAGCTGACATGAGAGTTGTAGGTAGGTCTCTGTCCTTGAGCAGGAGCCCCCTGGCTGTGCCATCAGCATACTTTGTCACCTGGTTAGTGAATCTGTGCAACATAAAGTGAGCTTTCATTGATTTGTTGTGCTAGATATCTACACATTGTGATAAAATTGAAGCAAACGGAGGCTTGCAACTACTTCAGAGGCTGTACCAACTGCACAAGGATTGTCCTACAATACAGAGAAATATAATGCGTATCATTGGAAATATGGCTTTGAATGAACATCTTCATTCTACTATAGTTCGCTCAGGTAACACCTTTATATGCTGAGTATTTTGGATTTGGTCCTTTGTTCTTCTCCCACCTCCACCCCTCATGATACATTAATTTTTTAATAGACTTAAGACTTTGCTTAGGGTTACTTATGGGTCCTTAGAGCATGTCATTTTAGTAGGGGCACGGAATCGCTTGAGACATGTGGATAATCCACATTGAAGATAATCGGTGTGTGGATAGTCACAGGAGAGCAGTTTTTGCCATGATGACCATCTAATTGTTTACATCATCTTTGATATGATTTGGTTAACCAAGAGGTGTACTCGGAGTTTAATTCGTGATTTTCCCCCCTTGCAACTAATAAACTGATGGTGGGGAGATACTTAAGACCATGCAGATATCCTGCTCATCTACTGAACATTCTTGCCTCATCTAGTCTTTAGCATGATGGTTGCAAAATAATGGTTTTCTAACTGCAGCACGCCTTCCCCATGTGCTTTTCAGCATTTGGCATTTTCTTGTAAGCAAGAGCCTGCCCTTCTCTCTCCTTCCATCTGTCTCCCTCCTTTTTTCCTTCTTGACTCCCCGCCCCCATCAGTATGGGTACATAGATTCTTGGTTTTTTAATGGTTTATAACTTATTACTGTACTTCACATTTGGTGCCAGATTGTCTCAGTTTTGGTTAGTGGGAGCCCCATAGACTGGCTCCATGTGTCCTTGCAATGTGCCTACCTTATTTTGGGAGGCATTCCTTACTGTCTGGAATAACAAGATGTTTCAGGCTCATCTCTCTGAGGAGAAATGCAGGTAGATTTTAGTGCAGATTGATTGGTAGAGACCAGGATCTGGGTGCTTGGTGTCCTTATTGGTCCTGGAGTGTCTGCTTCTTGGCTCTTTCAGTGGAAAACGCAAGGTGATATATACAGATACACACACACAACTATGCATACATATGTGCTCATTTTATTAGCGCTATTTATTATTAGAAACTATGAATTCACATTTTTTCTTGTGTCCCTGCTTTTATTTTTGTTTACGAGAGTTTTGATCAGTAGAAGTTTTTAATTTAATGAAGTCTCATTCAGGGATCAGCCAACTTTTTCTATAAAGGACTACTTATTATGGGTTTTATTTGTTCCTACTTTTTAGATTCTTAAAGTAGAAACTTAATCACTGATTTTAACCTCTTTTCTTGTTTCAGTTACCTGTTGCTGTGTATCAAACACAAAATTCATTGGTTAAAATAGTGGTCATATATTTTCCTCATCAATCTGAAACTTGGGCAAGATTTGATAGTGAAGGCTTACATCACTCTAAGCAGCATTAACTGGAGCATCTTAGCTGTGGGGTGAAGGATACACTTTGAAGATTGCTCGCTTACCTGGCTTGCAAACTGGTACTGGCTCTCAGCTGGGACTGGGGACATTGGCTCCTTTCTACATGCGCCTCTGCATGCAGCTTGAGCTTCCTTTAAGCATGATGGCTAGGTGTAAAGGGCAAACGTCCCCAGAGAGGGCCAGGTATAAGCTTTTTTCCTTTTGTAATCAAGCATTGGAAGTCATTTCTGCCATGATCTATTGATTAGAAGCTAGTCACTAAGCCTGGCTCACATTCAAGGGGAAGAGATTTGGAAGGGGTGTAGACTCATCACCTCTTAATGGAGAATAGTGTCAAAGAATTTGAAGACATGTTTTCAAATCACTACAATTTTGTATTTAAAGTGGTAAATTTCCTCTAACCTGCTTTAGATGCATCCCTCACATTTTGGATATATTGTAGTTTTATCATTATTCAGTTTGATATATTTTCTAATTTTCTTGTGAATTTTTTCTTTGTCTCATGGGTTACCTAAAAGTGTGCTGCGTAGTTTATAAATATTGTTTTCTAGGTATCATATGTCTCTGATTTCTAATTTAATATATCATGTGTTCAGAGAACATACCCTATAAGATTTTAGTCTTTGGGAATTTATTGAGATGTACTTGATGGCCTGTTGTATGGTCTGTCATGGTGAATGTTCTGTGTGCACTTAAAAAGAATGAGTGCTCTGTAGTTGTTAGGTGAAGTGTTCAACATATAACAATTAAACCACATTGGCTGACAGTATTGCTCAAATCTTCTCTAGGTCTTCATTGCGTTTTTGTCTAGTTCTATGAATTACCGAGAGATGTGTGAAATTTTTCAACCATGATTGTGAATTTGTCTGTTTTTTCCTTTAGTTCTTTCAGGTTTCTCTTCCTGGTAGATTATTCATTTTTTATTAAAAAAGGATGTCCCTCCCACTGGGGTCATTCCTTTTCTTTAGGTCTACTTGATCTGGTATTAAAATAGCCACACTAGCTTTCTTTTTCTTTTAAAAACATTTTTATTATTGAAGTGTAATTGACATACCATGTCATGTTAGTTTCAGGTGTACAACATAGTGATTTGATAATCCTGTACACTATATGATGCTTACTGTAAGTGTAGTTATCTGTCACCACACAACATTATTATTGACCATATTCCCAATGCTGTACTTTTCATCCCTGTGACTTATTTTATACCTAGACGTTTGTACCTCTTAATCCCCTTCACCTGTTTCACTTAGCCTCCCCACCCCCCCCGCCCCACTCCCCTCCTGTCTGGCAACCAGTAGTTTGTTCTCTGTATGACTGTTTCTATGGGAGTTTTTGGTTTTGTTTTTTAGATTCCATGTATAAGTGAAACATATGGTATTTGTGTTTTTCTTTGACTTATTTCACTTAATACCGTCTAGGTCTATCCATGTCATCACAAATGGAAAGATCTCATTCTTTTTTATGGCTGACTGATAGTCTATTACACACATACACACATACACATCTTACCCATTTACCCACTGACATACCCAGGTTGTTTCCATATCTTGGCTCTTGTAGATAGTGTTGCAATAAGCATAGGGGTGCTTAGGTTTTTTTGAATTAGTTTTTCATTTTCTTTGGATAAATCCCTAGTAGTGGAGTTCCAGGATTGTATGGTATTTCTATTTTTAATTTTTTGAGGAACCTCCATACTGTTTTCAACAGTGGCTGCACCAATTTACATTCCCACCAACAGTGTGCAAGGGCTCCCTTTTCTCCACATCCTAACACTTGTTATTTCTTGTCTTTTTAATTCTAGCCATTCTGACTGCTGTGAGGTGATAGCTTATTGTGGTTTTGATTTTCACTTCCCTAATGATCACCCTTTTTCTTATGCTTGCTGTTTGCATTACCAATCTTTTATCTTTTCCCCTTCTTTTGCTTTCATTTTTCTGTGACTCTAAAAATAAGTACATCTTTTATAGACAGCATATAGTTGCATCTTTTTTTTAAAATCCAGTTTGATCCTTTTAATCAGAGTGTTTTGTCTCTTTACCACTAATGTAATTATGAATATTGTTTCCTTTTTTTCTCCTTTACTGACTTTTTTGGGTTACTTGAGTATCTTTTACATTCTGTTCTTTCTCCTCTTTTGGCTTTTTATATAGTATTATTTGTGTATTTTTTTTTATTGGTGGTATCCTTAACTTATCACAGTCTATCTTGAATTATTATTATGCCACTTTATATATAGTGTGAGATTCTTACAACAGCGTAATTCACTTTCCACCCCTTGCCTTGGTATTGTCATAATGTATTTTATTCCCACATATGTTATAGACTTTGTGATACATTGTTGTTATTCAGTCAAGCGATACTGAAAGACTATAAGAAAAAAAGTCTTATTTGCACATTTATAATATCCAGTGTTCTTCCTTCTGTTCTGTTTATCTACATTTACATCTGATATCATTTCCCTTCAGGCTAAAGACCTGGGCCTGCTGGATAAATTCTCTCACGTTTCATTTTCTGAAAGTCTTTCCTTTGCCTTTATTTGATTATCCCAGGAAGGAGATTTTCCATGGATAAAGAATTCTGTGTTGACAGTGTGTTACTTTTTCTATCAGCACTTTAAAACTGTCATTCCATTCTCTCCTAACCTCCGCTATCTGATGAGAAGTGTCTTATTCCCACTTTCGTACCTTGTCGTGTCTTCTCTGGCTTCTTTTAAGGTTTTTATGTTTGGTTTTTAGCAGTTTGACTATGAAGTGCTTGATTCCTTTTTTATATTTATGCTGCTCACAGTCTGCTGAGCTGACTGGATCAATGGGTTGATGTTTTTGATCAAATTTGGAAAATTTCCAGTCAGTATATCTTAAAATACTTTTTCTTGTCTTCTTTTTGCTCTTTTCTCCTTTTGGGACCTCAGTCATGGATATTAGATCTCTTGATTCTGTTCTACAGGTCGTTGAGACTCTCTTCATTTCTCTTCAAATATTTTTCTTTCTCTGTGTTTTACTTTGGATAATTTCTGTTGACTTATCTTCAGTTTCTTTAATGGGATAGAGCCTTGATCAAATCAGTATTTTATTTAAAAAACCCACAAAACACTCTTCCCCGAACTGAACCCTGGCTCTTATCCCAAGTCTTTCATCCTCTTGGTGATTTCAGTATCTACTGGACCAGCCCACTGAACACCTTGGTCTCTCAGTTCCTTGACCTTCTCATCTCCATCGACTTCCTTCTCTGCTCCTGATTATCTAGTACTACACTCCCATGCCACACCTGGATTTAGTCATGGCCTGAAACCACTTCACCTGCAAAATCAATAATTCACCTCTCCGAGCACATCCTCCTCTCATTCAAGCTTGTTTTTGCATCTGCTCCCACAGTGGCTGGTTTTATTCTCTCCAGGAATTTTATCTGCTGACCCCTTTATTTTCTCCCAGTCCAATCGTCTTCTTTATCCTCACTCCCCTCCTGACGCAGTGTATATATATTCCGTGGTCCATTATTTCATTGACGTTTTCTTCAGTGCCCCAGAACTCCCTTTCTCTTCCATCCTCTGAGCACACCCTTGGTCAAGACCACAACGCTACAGAAAACCTCCTGGCTGCGGCTTCTGTGGCTGAGCACAGAATCATAGCAGATTGGCCATCACCTTCAATTTCGTTCAGCAGTCCTGTTTCTCCAGGCAGTCTGCCTGAACATTCCTAGCAATGATGATTTGAACCTCCTCCACATCCTCAGTTTCCCCAGACTCCGTCCCTCTCAGCAGGTGACGTCTCCTACTTCAGTGAGACAGCTGAGACCCTGAAAGGAATTTCCCTCCGTTTCCTGCTACCAAAACCAAACCGGTCTTCCCCTTTTCTGCTCTTGATGATAGGAAGAGGGACATCTCTTATGAGCCCTCCAACTATACCTGGCTCCTTTCACTGTCTCAGGGATTGCCAGTCTTTTCTCATCTGCGTAGTCAGCGGCTCCTTCTCAACAGAACTCTTTGATCGACACAGATTAGGGGACAGTATGAAGAACCACCTAAATTTGCAGCGCGACACAACACCCCCCTGCTTTTTCACCCTCTCTTCTGCTTTTGATTTTATATCTAAACTTTTCAAAGTTATCTATGCTTCTTTTTGCTCAGCTCCCATTATTTCTGAATATTTCAGTTTGAATTCTGCTGCTTTACCTTGTATTTTTTCCTTTAGGCATCCTGTATCTTTACCTATATATATAGGTGTGTGTGTATGTGTGTGTGTGTGTGTGTGTGTATATATATATGTATATATATAAATCTTAATAGTATCAGGTCTGTAACTTTTTACCATTCAGATTTACAAAAGTTAAAAAGATACTGGTAATAGCCACTGCTGATTGAAGGTGTGTTAAAACTGCGCCTCTCATATATTGTTGGTGAGGATGTAAATTGATTCAGTTTTCTGATAGGCACTTAGTAGTATTTATTAAAAGAATGTATATACCATTTGACCTAGTAATAATACTACTAGGACTCTCTCCTACCTCAATACTCATGGGTGTTCCTAAAGATTTGTGTATAAAAATGTTTATTGGACTGGTGTTTGCAGTATGGAAAAAATAGAAACAACCTAAATGTCTGCCAGTAGGAATAATGTTAAATAAACAATGGTATACTCAAATTATGTTAAATGCTATAGTTAAAAAGAAAAGTTGATGTATGTGGAGAGCATTCCAAGACAGAATACTGAAGTACTAGATTCAGTCACAGAACAGCAGGAATAGTACGATTCCATTTAGGCAAAAAAAAAGCAAATAGAGCTATAGTGTATATGTAGAAGTTATAGGTATAGGACTGAATTTTTAAAAAGGTTTGGAAGGGTCACCACCAAACTTTTAACTCTAGTTACTTTTGAGGATATAAGTGGAATTGGGAAATGATGGGAATGGTAAAGTGGGACTTTGATTATTAAAAGCTATTTTTAAATTGTTTTTATAATTATCTTGTATTCAGATGTTACATAATTTAAAAACACTGAATCTTAAAGACGCGTTTTCCAAGGGGCACTTGATGTTTTGTAAAAGGTGAAGCATCTCAGCATTGTGAAAATACTTTGTCAACTAAAAAAAGCCATAGAAGTGGCTTGTGCCATGATTTCTCTTGTGTTTCCTTTCTTGGGACTCCATTAAAAATAAAGCATAGGGGCCCCTGGGTGGCTCAGTCGTTAAGCGTCTGCCTTTGGCTCGGGTCATGATCCCAGGGTCCTGGGATTGAGCCCCGCATCGTGCTCCCTGCTCAGCGGGAAGCCTGCTTCTCCCTCTCCCACTCCCACTCCCCCTGCTTGTGTTCCCTCTCTTGCTGTCTCTCTCTCTGTCAAAAAATAAATAAAATCTTTAAAAATAAATAAAGAGAAATAAAGCATATTTTTGTATGTATACCAGTAATATACCTGTATATCTTTATAGGTAGAATTTTAAAACATTCTTATTTGTTATTATAAAGCTTTCTTTAACACATTTGGAAGGGGCATTTTTTGATATTACAAATTTGAATATTGTTAAAGAATTACTGGGCCTGAGACTTCTTTTGGATTGTCATCATACTGATGTTCCAACACTTTGGCCACAGAGCAAGGGAGGAGGACATGGGATAGCTGCTTTGCCCTGAGTGCCTGCTGGACTTGGTAAGGGCAGTTTTTATATGGATTAACTTATTAGAACCTTCTTCCAGCCCAGGGAGCCAAGTAACTTAACTGAGGTTCCACAGTAAGTAAGTAGGGGACAGAAATTTTGAGCCCACATCTCTGCCCTCAAGGCCCATGTTGTGTTATTTTAAGTTATATAAATAAAATGGGAATAGATTCTCATGGTAAATACTTCAGAGAACATAGGTACAGCAAAAAAAGTTAAAACCATCTTTATTTTTTTTTTAAGATTTTATTTATTTATTTGGCAGAGAGAGAGCACAAGCAGGGGGAGCGGCAGACAGAGGGAGAAGCAGGCTCCCCACTGAGCAGGGAGCCAGCAGCAGCCTTGATCCCAGGACCCTGAGATCATGACCTGAGCTAAAGGCAGACGCTTAACCAACTGAGCCACCCAGGCACCTTCTTTTTTTTTTTTTTTTTTTAAGACTTTAATATTGTCTAGATTCATCCATGTTGTTACAAATGACAAGATTCCATTCTTTTTTAAGGTTGGGCAATATTCCACTACATATATGTACCACATCCTTATCCATTCATCTGCGGATGGATATTAGGTTGTTTCCCTGTCTTGCTCTTCCACATTATAAATAATGCTGCAGTAAACACAGGGGTGCATATATCTTTTTGAATTAGTGTTTTCTTTCTTTCATTTTCTCCTAGTAGAGGAATTACTAGATCATATGGTAATTCTATTTTTAATTTTTTGAGGAACGTCCATACTGTTTTCAACAGTGGCTGCACCAATTTACATTCCCACCAGCAGTTCCTTTTTTCCCACATCCTCGCCAATACTTGTTACTTCTAAGCAAGCTCATTATTAAGAAACCACTTCTTGTGTGTATTAAAGGCTGCTAGTATGTCTGACAATCAGGATGAAATAACTAGTATGAAAACTTACTGAGTTTAGTAATTCTCGCTAAAAGCAGAATATCATATTCTTATTGATGACATCTCTAGTAATTGCAACCTTTGTTAGATTTTCTGAATAAAGGAAATGGCTCTTAAACCCTTTCTACCTTCTTTGAGACCCCCATACAGGGTACCTGGCTTGGGGCCTCATGTGCTGTGGGGTGTGGAGAACCTTAGTGCAGAATGCAGTTGGAGTATTCTTTCTTTTTGTGAGACGGATGCTGGAGTCTGCCTTTCTCCCACCATTTTCAGTCAAAAACCGCTCAAGGGTCAGATGGAGTAGTGTGGGTATTGAAGGGGTTTGTTCTCTTCACCAGGTTGGGTTTCCATACTGGCAGAGGCAATGAAGTCTCACCACATTATGGAGGCCTCACAGGCCGCCAGAACCCTGGCTAATCTAGACCGAGAGACTGTGCAGGAAAAATACCAGGATGGCGTGTACGTGCTTCAGCCCCAGTACCGCACAAGGTGAGGGGTCACACGGTCGCCTGGTCTCCTCTGGGGGGGGGGGGGAGATAAAGCCCAAGGGGCTGATCTGTTCACTTTACTTCTGCATAGTTCAGGTGTTAAATACCTTATAAATAATCCCGAGAACCTTACTAACTGACACCGTTTGTCTGTAATAACCTCAGAAGAATTGCGGGCTGTCATGGAAGTACGGAACTAGCTAAACTAACCAGTGTGATTTCATACTGAGGGCTGACCTTCAGTAAGATCGCATGCACCTCTTGTAATGTGGCCCCCCCTAAACTTCGTAATGTATAGTTCTTTGTTTCACTACTTGTTTCCTGCAGATCTGAGTTAATAGCTGATTTGGATTGTAGAGGTTGGTTTGGATGGGAGGAGATAGGACATCCTGTGCAGGCAGCCATATTGTATTAGCCTGGTTCTGGAACTCAGAAGGACTGGACAAAGTTTATGCAAGGTATAAAATCGTTCACTGGAAGGAGTAAGTTGTAATAAATTTGACTCATGCTCCTTCTTAAGATTATTTCTGGTCACCATTTCCAGTTGTATCATTGCTGAGATAATAAATATAAGAAGGACCACAATGAAAAAATTATATGTTTCTTGGATTTTTCTCAGTACTTTAATAATACCTCAGAAAATAGGAAAATCATTTAATTGAAAAATGGATTTTGTGGTTAATTCCAATTTATAAACAAAATAATATGGAAATGTATTTTATACGTGTTGCATAATTGTGTGTGTACTATAAATAGCTTACAAATCATATGCTATCTACAGTTTCTAAAAATGTTACATCTAAGAACATCTGGGTGGCTCAGCTGGTTAAGTGTCCAACTCTTGATTTCGGCTCAGGTCATGATCTCAGGGTCATGAGATTGAGCCCTATGTCGGGTTCTGTGCTGGGCATGGAGCCTGCTTAAGATTCTCTCTCTCCCTCTCCCTCTGCCCCTGCTCTCATATTAAAAAAAAAAAAAAAAAAAGTCATATCTAAAGACTATGAATTACTAGGGCGCCTGGGTGGCTCAGTTGGTTAAGCGACTGCCTTCAGCTCAGGTCATGATCCTGGAGTCCCGGGATCGAGTCCCGCATGGGGCTCCCTGCTTAGCAGGGAGTCTGCTTCTCCCTCTGACCCTCCCCCCTCTCATGTGCTCTCTCTCTCTCATTCTCTCTCTCAAATAAATAAATAAAATCTTTAAAAAAAAAAAAAAGACTATGAATTACTTTAAAACTTCATTTTTTTTTTTTTAAGATTTATTTATTTGAGAGTGTGAGTGAGTGGGGTGGGGGTGGGGCAGAGAATTTCAAGCAGACTTCCTGCTGAGCATGGAGCCCTACACGGGGCTTAATCCCTCAACCCTGAGATCATGACCGGAGCCGAAATCAAGTCAGATCCTTAACTGACTGAGCCACCCAGGGGACCCTAAAATCTCATTTCTGGTAAACATTTATTTCCTTGGTAAGTTTATAAAAATCTTCCATGCATGCTCAATTTGAAACTACACTAGCATATTCTTATTTAATTTCTTAAATACTTTATAGATTTGTGGAATATTCTCATGAAATCCTTTGGAGGGCAGTCTATGACATGTCACTTCATTGGTTATTAAACTCATTACAGTTGACTTTGGTTGGTCCAGCTGGCTAGGGCTAGCTGTGTCTCCATTCTTGTAGAGAGAGCATCGAGCACACTCCATGTATGTCTGCCTTACCTGTGCTTACACAGCTTGCCTTCATCGTTTTATTTCCTGTATGTACACTTGCTGAGCACCAACCACAGAGTAGTAGGTAGACTCTTACCAAAGCAGTAATGCATTTATTCTGCTTCTTTTTAAAACTCTCTCCCCCATCAGTCAGCCCATTAAAGCAGATGTCCTTTTTATTCATGGCCTTATGGGAGCAGCATTCAAAACGTGGCGCCAGCAGGACAGCGAGCAGGTTTTAACTGACAGGATTTTAGAGGATGAAGCCAGGTATACCACGTGTTGGCCCAAGGTAAGGAAGGGCTACCTCTGGTCGGCCACCCTCTTCATGACGCGCAGTGGTGTCTCTGGCTATTGAAGCCCGCACTCTGATTTGCTTATTTTTCTCTTTTTCCTGGGATTTTTCTACCATGCAGTTTCTTTGTCCATTAGAGACACTTGTAGTATGTTCATGAACAGCTGGGCTCGTCACCCTGCCTTCTGTTGTGTCATTTCTGGTTAGGGTGTGGGCTAGAACTCTGGAAGAATCGTTCATTGAGTAAAAAACTGGCAAGAACCAATATTCGTTCACTCCTATTAAAAATACAACAAATAATACACTGCTAGTTCTGTGATTTTAATAATTATAAAAATAGAAATACTTTGAAGAGATATTCAAAGTATTTCTATTATAAGATAATTCTACTTTGGATTTCCTTGGTGATATTTCTTCTAAGAGCCTTAACTCTGGGATGAACGCACTGCACGCAATGTACCCAAAGCTCGGCGAAGAGGGCTATCTATGCCTGTAGTTTCCAGGGCTTTGTCCCACCGTAGCTTCTTCACCTTCACGGAGGCTATCGTGCAGAAAGAATGGTTTGCACTTTGTCTCTGGCAACACTGACATATGGAGAGGGCTATCGGTCCTGGGTCCACAGACGGAACCGTGGCTGTGGTTATAGCATCTCTGCGTTCTCCGCTTGAATCTTCAGCCGTCAGATGGTGCCATCTGTCCTGAGATCATAACTTTCTATTAAATGCTTTCTAAAAGCCAATTTGATTTGGACTCCAAAAACTCCTTGCTTTTGGCTATATAACACATTAAAACTGAGAATATTCTCTTGAAACTCGCATTGGCTTTATGCTAAAAATATTGATGCCTCCTTGTGACCAGAGACATAAAAAAATAAAATGCCAGAACCGGTTTTCTAGTCACCTTTTAACTTTCTTCTAATGCAATGTGTTATAGTTGTCCGTATCAGTGGCCTTTAGTTACAGGTGTCAATCACTAGCAAACAACGGGAACAGTGGAAATTCATGTATGTTCTTTTGTACCTTACATTTTGTGTAGACATGGTTGGCAAGAGACTGTCCTGCTCTCCGAATTATATCTGTGGAGTATGACACCAGCCTTAGCGACTGGAGAACGAGGTGTCCTATGGAGAGGTAACAGAGGGGACACTGTGGACTGGGAGGAAGGGCCAGGGTCCACGACCCTCAGGGATTGAGGGGAGCTTCACCTTTTGATGCCACAGACAGAATTTTTTTATGAAAAACCTTTTTTCTCTTCCTTCTAGAAGGAGTTAGTAATATATAAACAGTGAACTAGTGTAAGGCTTGGATCTAGTGTCAGTGTTGGGTTCCTGAAGTGGTTCATTTATAATTATTCTATTAGTAAGGACCACGGATTCTACAGCAGAATCTCCTTTACTCCCAGAAGTAAACGTGAGGCTTTTTGCTTCTGTGTTCGCAAGTGTATTGGCTACAGGAAGCAAAGGAAGAGATGCTGAGCAATGTAGGCTGCCTCTGTCACTTGCATGCTGATTGTGTATATAGGAAGAGGAGCACTGGACCTCTGGGCTCTGGGACCTGGATGGTAGCCGATTCTGCCTGTGACCCACTATGTGGTGTCAGGTCATCTAACTTGTCTGGGAAGCTTGGTCTGCAAGTTGAGAGCGTTGGTTGGAATCACTGGTACTAAGCTGAGCGTTGTCTCTGAACGGCCTCCGCGTAGGTGCCAGGGGGCAGGAGCTCTGGGGTCCTTCCCCATTGCACCAAGAGGAGCTCTGACAAACCTTTATTGCAAGGAAAGGATTTTATAGATAAACAGTTTGAAACTACCAGAGTAGATCGTTTTGACTTTCCCTTTTAGCCTGAAAATTACTTTGAATTTTCTGATTCTAAGAGCTTTCTGGTATTTCTAAATAAACCAAAATGATGAAAGCTTAATGTTTGCAGCATAAGTACAAGTAGAACTAAGTAGAATTGCAGCTTACCATGTAGGTGAGCTCACAGCAGACAATGCAGCATTATTTTCAGGCCACATCATGACAAGAACACACATCCTAAGTGGTCGGGGCAGTCGGTGTGAGATCCAGCTTGTAAAAATTGCCAGATGCATAATAGATGCTCAAACCCTGCTTGTTTAGTAAGTGAATGGCTTGTTCTGGGCCTAGATATTCCCAGTTATGCCACTGTGACTAAGTTAGAAACGGGGAATGAGCAATTGTAGAAATCAAACAGAGTAGGGGTATTCCTGACCCCAAAATATAGTATGTAGTATTGGCCCAATGAAAGTTCTTGCCTTAAAAACTTGGATAGTAAAATTGTGGGGGGGGGGGTGCAGAATCAATAGCCTCATATAATGCCTGCTGTTTTCATTTTGTTCAGAAAGTCGATTGCATTCAGGAGCAACGAACTTCTAAGGAAGCTCAGAGCGGCTGGTGTTGGGGATAGGCCAGTCATTTGGGTTTCACATAGCATGGGAGGTAAGTATGTTTCACTTTTGTGAAGTCAGCACTGTGAGGTTATTGTCAGCTAGTGGGGCTCACCTGTTACCACAGCTCCCTGTTTCACTTAATACTGGCCCCTTTTCCCTCTAAATTAATGTTTTTGGCTATAGCTAAGAGTTTTTAAATGACTACTTTCCTTCCATCCTAATTGTTTTTCTACAAGGGGACCACTAGTAACAAACCATGTCAAAGGAACATGTGGTTGGCAACGTAATGCTTTCATATAGTGATAATCAGTGAATATCAGAAGCAGTCCGTGGCTCATATAAGCCTGCCTGGTGAATATCCCTCAACATTCCTGGCTGGTCCCTGTGCTCTCCTTTCTTCCCTGCATCCCCGAGCATTGCAGAGCCCACAGCCCCAAGCCTGCTGAGGGGGAGGTGTGATGGCAGATGTCTGCTCTTTGGGTCCTGGTGTGTGCTTGCTAAGTGACATCTGCTCCTCTCGGCCCACTCCCCAGCCCATTCTCACAAGAGATGTTACCATCCGCCTTGGAGAGGGCCTTGCTACAGCCTCTGGCCTAGTTTATCTGATGAAACGCTCGGGATTGCAAACTCTGAGGTGGGGCTCTTTGCTGAGAGAGAGGTGGATGTAGCCCTTTGTGTCCACAGAGATCCACGGTTACCAACCATATAAGTGACCTCTGTGTTGTATTATCAGCTTCAAGCCCAGGGTGGGGAGATGGAAGAGATGGGGCCTTCCTAGGTGCATTTTCCTACAGAAACTTTGTTTTCCATGGTGGATAAGCTTTATGGGGCTCTGTCTTTTTTGAATATTAGTACTGCCCTAATGTTGTGGTCATTAGTGGGCCACTGGGGACAGGATAGGGACACATGGTGCTGCATATTTACTTCATTGATGGACACCCAACATAGCAATGCCTAGTACTCCTTCTAGGAGATAGTGTATTCTATGATAAAAGATCTGTCTAGGGTGAGATTTCTAGATTCTAGAAGAGATTTCTAGATTTCTAGAATCTCACCTGTTTGTAGGCTTGTATTATATACAGTTGACCCTGAAACAGCATGGGGATTAGGGACACTGACTTCCCTGTGCAGTCAGAAATCTGCCTATAACTTTTGACTCCCCAAAAACTTAGCTACTAATAGCCTACTGTCGACCAGAAGCTTTACTGACCTTAATATGTTTTGTATATGTATTCTGTATGTATTCTTACAATAAAGAAAATGTAAAGAAAATCGTTAGATACATTAATAGTACTGTATGAAATCCATCATGTGTATAAGTGCATCCATACCATTGAAACCATGCTCTTCAAGGGTCCGCTGGATTCTAGGTCAGCAGTATTACCAAGTGCTAGTATTTTAAGGCCCTGTGTGTTGGACTCTAGAGAATTATTTAAACTTTAAAGAAAACATCTCTTTTTGTGTTGTTCCCCACCTCCTTTTGTTTTAGAATAATGGAGGGAAGAAAAAGAGCTTATGCATTGTTTTTCTTTGTATGGCTAGGTCTTCTTGTCAAAAAGATGCTGCTGGAAGCCTCTAAGAAGCCAGAAATGAGTACTGTTATAAACAATACCAGAGGAATAATTTTTTATAGCGTTCCTCATCATGGATCCCATCTGGCTGAATACTCTGTTAACGTTCGCTATCTTCTTTTTCCCTCTTTGGAAGTCAAAGAACTCAGCAAGGGTAATATTTATGTTCTGTCATGAAGGGGAATTGGGATTGTATTAATATCAGTTATACAGGAGAAGGAGAAAAGAAGACGGTTTCTAACTTGGCTATATTATCCCATTTTATTATTTATATACAAATTGTGTTTAGGCTATCATGGAAAATTTTTAGTTTGGGCTTGATTTTTCTTTGATACCTTTCCTTAAGGTATCAAAGGTATCCTCAAATACAATTTTAATACTATCTTAAATATTTAAAATTTTAAGTTATGTCATGTTTTAAGGATTATTCCAAATTACCAATGAACTGTTTTCCATGAGTTTGGAAAATCAACTGTTAAAATATAAACAGACTTAAGATTTTCAGGATATTAATTATAACATACTTATTTTGATTAATAATCAATTTGGAGGCCCTGGCTGAGCCTTTAATATGCTAGTTGTCTTTTTGTTCATATTTTCTCTTTCTTCTGCTTTATGGAGAGTTACTTTTTATATTCTAAACCTTCTATTGAACTTTATTTTTTGCAGTCAAGTTTTATTTTCCAGAAGCTCTTTCTTGTTCTGATTCTTTTGAAATCATTCTAACAATGCTAATTAGAGTTTTTTCTTAAGTTTCTTCACTGAGTTCTGTGTCTTCTGTGCCCAGGTGTTTTGTTTGCTCACTGGGTCTCTTTTAGGTTGTAAGCTATCCTCTAGGGTCTGGTATGTCTTGGTTGCCTTTTCCTAGTTGAGGATGGGGGGCAGGCCCTCTGTGATTATAGACAGTTCTTGTCGATGGGAGGCTGTGCTTTAGGGTGAAGGTTCCAGCCAGCACACTGAGGGACCCCAGTCCCACATACCACATTGCCCCGCATGCTTATGGTCAACCAGTAACATGTGAAGCCTCTCCCTCGGCCTGCCGGCCTCTATCAGTTCTGCTGTGGCTTTAGCTCTACTCTCATCTTAATGACTTCATAGGAAGGAGAGAAAATAAACAAGTTATTATCTTGAACCAGAACCCTGATTTTCTCTTTAGTACATTTTATTATAAATTGGGTAAACAGAATTTGTCACAGTCTTGTTTTCTGGAATTTTACAGATTCTCCTGCACTTAAAACACTACAAGATGATTTTCTGGAGTTTGCTAAAGACAAAAATTTTCAGGTGCTGAATTTTGTAGAAACACTGCCAACTTACATTGGTAGCATGATTAAACTGCATGTGGTGCCCGTGGAATCAGCAGGTACTCCTTCTTTTGAAATTTGTTTGCTGTTAGATGCCTGGTTGGTGGTACCTATATTTAATCATAAACAACCCATTTTTATATTCAAGCTTCTCAATTTTAGGAGACAGTTTATATGAAGATCTAGATTCTATTATTCTTTTCAGCTATAGATTAAAATTTCTCTGCCAACATACAACCTTGGCATTACTCCTCCTTCCCTTCATTTAGCTGGCAGAGGTTAATTGGCTGCCTCCGTGAGCTCTGTTGTATTAAGAATTCAAAGACCTTCTATCAGCTACAACGAAAGGGGCATTTAACACACTGATAATTGATTTGTTAAAGCTTTCTCTGTGCAGCTAAAGGTGTGAAAGCTTTAACAAATGAAAGATTTTTTTAAACATTTTTTTCCATTGGAATCTTAGATGGGGGATATTCAAGCAACAATTTCTTTTATAATCCTGGGGTTGAAGGAAATAACCAATACCTTTTACTGTGGTGTGTTATAATGTAATATAGGCTCTTTGAGGTAGGGCCCAAATCTTAATTCTCTTTATTGACTCCTGTATTAACTCAGTAATAGTAATAGTAGATAACCCACACATTTCCCTCCTTGAAATGCTTTTCTCTCACCTGGCCAACCTGATGACCTCTGAGGCAGGATTAGGTGCTGTCTTAGTGGCACTCGGCCATACTGAGAGCTCCCAGGGACAGTGGGAATCTGGAGTGCCTGCCAGATGGTTCTTCAGCCTGTATAACAAGTTTTGTCCTAACTCCATTATGTATTAAATACTCTGTAGTAGAACCTAAAGTGGCTTTACCACAAAGTAATACGCTGTACAGTGAGGAGTTACTATTTAGTAGTTGTAGAACTTAAAAAAAGGACTTTGGAAGCTTGAAGCAAAAGTAAAGGTAATACTGTGGGCCACCTGTTTGTCGCTACAGAGCCTTGTCATAATTCTGTCTGCCCTTTGGGGGTCATGAGGAGGTTTGTCTTCCCTTCATAACCACCACCTACATTCCTTACCTGGCAGTCCTCACCAGGACCTCTTGTCACTTCCATCTAGGTGCACTTTGTTAGGCTGAAACATCAGAAACTCAACTAGATCTCTCAAGCACTAAATCATCTTCCCCGTGGCAGAGTGAAGAATGGATCCTATGTGAGACATTCCCATTCTTGTCATCAGGACAGGGGAGCTCATTATGAAGTATAATAATATAAACTCTAGAAAAAGAGGTGGTTAAAAAGTGTGGAATAATGTAGTAGTAACATGCATGTGTATAAAAGTTTTGATGATGATACTGCTCAGGTTCTGTTCACTATTAAATTAGGAAGTAGGCCAGATTACATACAAAGAATTTATGAAAAGCTTAAAATTAGACCTACTGAGAATCCATTCTCATGTGATTAGTCACATGTAGTTTAGCTGTGGTCAAACTTCCAGTTCCTGTATCTTTTTAGAGTCCCTTATCACAACCAAATCACCATTTAGAACTATCCATACATCTTCTTTCAGTATTGACAGGGGACGTCTAGATTTTTACTTAGATTTTATTGATATTTTTGTTTTCTTCAGATTTAGGCATTGGAGATCTAATTCCTGTGGATGTTGACCATTTGAACATTTGTAAGCCAAAGAAAAAGGATGCTTTTTTATACCAGCGCACCTTACAATTCATCTGTGAAACTTTAGCCAAAGACCTTGAAAACTGAGTTATCGTCTTCCATTTTGCAAGAAACTCGGTGTTCTGTTTCTCTTTTTAAGCTCTGAGCAATCATGCGAACATAGTCACTGTGGCATCGACGTGGTCTGGAGCATGTTGCAGGCAACAGAATATGGTTCTCAGTTCATGCACTGTAAAGCACAAACAGAGTGGCAATCAAAGAATGAAGGGCTAGACTGGATTATTTTGATTTAAAAGAAATTCCATGTGTGCCAGCTTATGTTTTGCAGTGTTGTCCCTGGTGCAGGGAACAAGCTGCTAGGGATAGAAAATGCCTTTTGTCATCTATGATGGTCTCCAGCTCACGCTAGGAGGAACACCAATGGTTTCTAAAGGGAGAACAATCATCACAAAAATACCATTCAGAAAGTACCTAGATAGGAGACTGAACTAGAATATAAAAACTCTTTGTTCTGGGTTTCCATGTGCTGTAAATTAAAAAAAAAAAAAAATGTATATCCGTGTAAACCTTTGTCTCATGTTAACTTTGTCAGACCTGTTGTCATCCATGGGTCAGTTCCTTATAAGTTTTTCATATTGCTGAGAACAAATACTTCTTTTTTTAAAAGAATTATAGCCTATAGTAATTCTTTCCAGACTGTAGCTACCTATACTTGTATTTTTTCCCAGATAAGGATAAAGTATCTAATCCATTATTGATCAGAATATGATATAAAACTATTCTAAGCCATTATATATACTAACAGTATCAAGATTCTTTTTAGCTAAATAATGTGTACCTTTCTTTCATGCTCATTTAAAAGTTGCATCAATTGACCTTGAGCATTTGAGAAATAGGAAATCATGTAGTGCCTGGCTCAGTCGGTAGAGCATGTGACTCTTGATCTCGGGGTCATGAGTTCTAGCCCCACATTGGGTGTAGAGATTGCTTAAAAATAAAATCTTAAAAAAAAAAAAGAAATCATGTTGACTTATTTTTAAGTAACAGCATTAAGATAGAAATCACATACCATAGAATTCACCCTTTTAAATATACAGTGTTGTACAGCCCTCCCCACTAATTTCAGAACATTTCATCATCCCTAAAATGAACTCTATACTCATTAGCAATCATTCCTCACCACCTTTCCCCTCAGCTCCTGGCAAACACTAATCTACTTCCTCTCTCTATGGATTTGGACTATTATGGACATTTCATATAAATGGAATCATACAATGTGTGGCCTTTTGTGTCTGGCTTTTTCTTAGCCTGTTTTCAGGGTTCATTTATGATGTAGCATGTATCAGTACTTCATTCCTTTTTATGGTCAAATATTATTCAGTTGTGTGGAGATATACCACATTTGTTTATGGATATCCATCAGCTGATGGATATTTAGGTTCTTTCCATTTTTTGGCTATTATGAATAATACAGCTGTAAACATTTATGTACAAGCTTTTATGTGGCCATGTTTTCCATTCTCTTGGATATATACTAAGTGGAATTGCTGAGTCCTGTCTTTAACATTTTGAAGATGGTAGACCTTTGTAGACTGGATAGTCAAAGCTAAAACTGGAGTACAGCATCTGAAGGTAAACTGAGGTCATCCCTAAATCCTATCAACACTGTTTAATTATGCACGGACCTAACAAGTGACTTAACCACTTGTTTTATTATGTAGATACAGTGAATATAACCATTAGCTAACAACAGTAAGTTAGCTAACAATAAGTACTAGCTAATGGATGCCTATTTGCATATCTTAAAAGCTGCAACCTGAGGCCGAGGCTTCTAATTTAGCACACATCTAGAGACTGACTGTGATACTCCATGGAGCCTGGGGAGGCAGAAGGGAGCCATATCTGCATTTTCCTTCTGGCACATTCCAGATCACTGGTGTCTCCCTGGAAGAACTTTATGCATGTCTTGTGCCCTGGCTTTTGTGGCTGCTACCCAGGGAATGCACCCCTCGACTGCCTGGCTCTGGTGGCCAGCAGAGCTTGTGTTTTTGGGTCCCTCAGGACTGTAGCCAACAAACCATTCAGGGCTCAGCACAGAGACAGCAAGCAGAAACACCCATCTCCCAGTCTTTCCCCGAAAGAAGTCTGTTTACGTACTTTAAAAGTCCAGCTTCCAATCCGCCTGCTTCTAGGTACAGATCCTCCTCCCATTTGGAACAGTGACAGGTTTTGGCAGACCCTCAACTGGTGGCAGACACTAAGAACAAAGAAGGCGGCTTGGATAGTCACAAAGGTTTGAGAGAGAACCAAGAACTCAGCAGACTCAATGACAAGTTTCATCTAAATAAGACCACTCTGTCAAGACTGGAAGAAGTGGCTGTTATACATAATGCACAGAAATCAACAGAGTGTTGAGAAGAATGATTAAACAGAGGAATACAGGGGCACCTGGGTGGCTCAGTTGGTTAAGCGACTGCCTTCGGCTCAGGTCATGATCCTGGAGTCCCGGGATCGAGTCCCGCATCGGGCTCCCTGCTCGGCAGGAAGTCTGCTTCTCCCTCTCTCACTCCCCGTTTGTGTTCCCTCTCTCGCTGTGTCTTTCTCTGTCAAATAAATAAAATCTTTTTTTAAAAAAAAAAATAAAGAATACAGAAGATAAAACTTGAGAAATAAACCTTAATTATATGGATAGGTGACCTGATAAAGAGTTCAAAATAATAAAGATTTTCACCAAAGTCAGAAGAATAATGCATGAGCAAAGTAAGAATTTCAACACAGATACAGAAAATATAAGCAAATACCAAACAAATCATAAACCTGGAAAATAATAAACTGAAAAATTCAATAGAGTGTTTCAATGACAGACTAGATTGTGTGAAAGGATCAGCAGATTCAAAGATGACAGTGGAATTCATCCAATCAGAGGACCAAAAAGAGTGAAGATAGCTTAAAGGAATTATGGGATACCATCAAGCCGATCAATATTTGCATTATAGGGCTCCTTGAAGGAAAAGAGAAAGAGGCAGAAAGCTTAGTCAAAGAAATAATGGCTGAATTCTTCCCCAACCAGGAAGCCCAGAGAACACCAAATAAGATGAATCCAAACATATCCACACCAAGACACATAATTAAATTGCCAAAAGTTAAAGATCAGAGAATCTTAAGAGTAGCAAGAGAAAAACAAATGGCTATGTACAAGAGAAACCCATAATACTATTGGCAGATTTTTCAGCAGAAACTCTGTAGGCCAGAAAAATGGGATGATATAGTCAAAGTGCTGAAAGAAAAAAATTGGCAATCAAGAATACGCTACCTGGCAAAGTTCTTCAGGACTGAAGAAGAGAGTTTTCCAGACAAGCAAAAGCTGAAGGAGTTCATCACCACTAGACCAGTCTTATATGAAATGTCCAGGGGAATCCTTCAAGCTGAAATGAAAGGATGCTAATTAGTAAGAGGAAAACATATGAAAGTATAAATCTCACTGGTAAGGGTAAATATATAAATTCAGAACATGCTAATGTAATGGTGGGTAAATCACTTATAAATCTAGTATGAAGGTCAAAAGACAAAAGTACTAAAAATAGCTATAACTACAATTTGTTACTGGATATACAAGGTAAAAATATGTAATTTGTGACACTGAAAACAATGGGAACAGCTTTAGTGGGCAGTTGGAAAGTTGTTAGTTTAAAAGTTTTATGTAAGTTTCATGGTAACCTCAATGCAAAAACTTACAGTAAATACACAAAAGAGAAAGAGAAAGGAAGACAATTAGACATGGATTTACTATTGCCATTTTATTAACCATTGCTTTAAATGGACTGAATTCTCTAATCCAAAGACAGAGTCACTGAGTGGATTTTTTTTTTAAAGGGTATTTTTTTTTTTTTAAAGATTTTATTTATTTATTTGAGAGAGAGAATGAGATAGAGAGAGAGCATGAGACGGGGGAGGGTCAGAGGGAGAAGCAGACTCCCTGCCGAGCAGGGAGCCTGATGCGGGACTCGATCCTGGGACTCCAGGATCATGACCTGAGCCGAAGGCAGTCGCTTAACCAACTGAGCCACCCAGGCGCCCCTCGCTGAGTGGATTTAAAAAAACCAAACTATATGCAGCTATAAGATACTTCAGCTTTAAGGACACACACAGACTGCAAGTGAAGAGATGGAAAGAGATATTCCATGCAAATGGAAACTAGAAAGCAGGAGTAGGTGTATTTCTATTAGACAAAATAGACTTAAAGCCAAAGACTGTAATAAGGGACAGAGAAGGTTATTATATAATGATAAAAGGGTCAATCCACCAAGAGAAAATAATTTATAAATATTTACACACCCAACATAGCACCTAAATATATGAAACAAATATTAACCCACCTGAAGAGTAAAATATGCAGCAATATAATAATAGCAGGGACTTCAATACCCTATTTTTCAACACTGTATACATCATCCAGACAGAACTCAATAATTGGACTTAAATGACATTTTAGACCAGATGGACTTAATAGATAACTACAGAACCTTCCATCCAACAGTAGCAGAATACACAGTGTTCTCAAGTGCACACAGAACATTCTCCAGGAGAAGTCATACATTAGGCCACAAAACAAGTCAATAAATTTAAGAAGACTGAAATCTGTCAAGCATCTTTACTGACCACAATGGTGTGAAACTAGAAATCAGTGAAAAGAAGAAAACTGGAAAATTCGCAAATATGTGGAGATTAAACATGCAACTGAATGAGCAATGGGTCAAAGAAGAAATCAAAAGAAATAAAAAATACCTTGAGACAAATCAAAATGGAAATACAACATACCAAAACTTAAGGGATGTAGCAAAAGCAGTTCTAAGAGAGAAGTTTATAGCAACAAATGCCTACATTAAGAAAAAAGATTTCAAACAACCTGACTTTATATCTTAACTAGAAAAAACAAATTATGCCCAAAGTTAGTAGAAGGAAAGAAATAAAGATCAGAGTGGAAATAAAGGAAATAGATTCTTAAAAGATAATAGAGGGGCACCTGGGTGACTCAGTTGGTTAAGTTTCTGACTCTTGATATCAGCGTGGGTCTTGATCTCAGGGTCATGAGTTCAAGCCCCACACTGGGATCCATCCTAGCCATGGAGCCTACTTAAAAAAAACAAAACAAAACAAAAACAATAGAAAAGATCAATGAAACTAAGCTGTTTTTTTGAAAAGTTAAAATAGACAAAACTTTAGCTACTCATTCCAAGATAAAAGGGAGAGGGCAAATGAAATTAGAAATGAAAGAGGAAGCTGTCCCTCCAGGGGAGTTATTGAAGAGCAGCAGCCATGGCTCCATGCTACCTTATGGCCATGGGCCTCAACAAGGTCCACAAAGTGAATGTGACCAACCTGAGGCACAGCTCCTACTGCAGGTGCCTCACCAAGCACATCAAGTTTGTGTGGACCATGATCCAAGAGGTGCATGGCATCACCACATACAAGTGGCATCCTGTGGAGCTGCTCAAGGTCTCCAAGGATAAGCGTGCCTCAAGTTCATCAAGAAAAGGGTGGGAACATACATCCATGCCAAGAGGAAGAGAGAGGAGCTGAGCAACGTCCTGGCAGCTATGAGAGAAATGGCAGCCAAGAAGGACTGAATCCCTCCCCTCTAAGTAATAAAGCCTTTTTGGAACTTAAAAAAGAAGAAGAAGAGACTTACAACTAACAACACACAAATACTGAGGATCATAAGAGACTAATAGGAACAATTATTTGCCAATAAAGTGGACAACCCAGAAAAAATGGATAAAATCCTAGACATACAATCTACCAAAACTGAATTGTGAAGAAATAGAAAATCTGCATAGTCCAGTTATTAAGGAGATTGAATCAGTAGTCAAAAATCCAACAAAGAGAAGTCCCAGACCAGATCATTTCACTGGTGAATTCTACCAAATATTTAAAGAAGAATTAATACTAATCCTTCTCAATCTCTTCCAAAAAGTAGAAGAGGAGGGAATACTTTGAAACTCATTTTATGAGGCCAGCATTACCTTGAAATAAAACCTGACAAAGACACAACATCCCTGATGAAATAGATATAAAAATGTTCAGCAAAATAATAGCCAACTGAATTCAACAGTACATTAGGAAGATAATACACCATGATCAAGTGGGATTTATTCTAGGGATTCAAGATGGTTCAACGCCTGCAAATCAATCAATGTGATAAACCACATTAACAAAATGAAGAAAAAGCATTTGACAAAATTCAACAGTCATGATAAAAACTCTCAAAAAAGTGGGTATAGAGGGAACGTACCTCAACTTAATATGACAAGCCACAACTAACATCATAAAAAGGTGAAAAGCTAAAAGCATTTCCTCTAAGATCAGGAGCAAGAGTGCCCACACTCTCGTGACTTTTTTTTTTTGCCACTTTTTATTCAGCATAGTATTGGATGGCCTAACCAGAGCGATTAGGCAAGAAAAAGAACAGTCATCCAAATTGTAAAGGAAGAAGTAAAACTGTTTCTATTGGCAGACTACATTTTATTTAGAAAACTCTAAGGACTCCACCAAAAAAAAAAAAAAAAACTTTTAGAATAAATGAATTCAGTAAAGTTGCATGACACAAAATCAATATACAAAAATCAATGAGGTTTCTATACACTAAAACTATTAGAAATTAAGAAAACAATCCCATTTACAATTGCATCAAAAAATACCTAGGACTAAATTTAAACAAGGAGGTGAACGATCTGTACACTAAAAACTGTAAGACATTGATGAAAGAAATAGATACAAATAAATGGAAAGACATTAAATGCTTATGGGCTGGAAGACTTAATATTGTTAAAATGTCCATACTACCCAGAGAAATCTACAGATTCAATGCAGTTCCTATCAAAATTCAAATGGCATTTATTCTCAGAAATAGAAGAAACAATCCTAAAATTCTTGCGGAACCAGAAAAGACCCCAAAGAGCCAAAGCAATTTTGAGAAAGAAAAGGCACCACACTTCCTGATTTCAAACTATATTACAAGGCTACAGTGACCAAAACAGTATATTGGTATATAAAGACTATAAATCAATGGAACAGAATACGGAGCCCAAAAATAAACCAGTACATATATGGTCAATTTATGGAAAAGGAGCCAAGAATATATTGTTGGGAAAGGATAGTCCTTCAATGAATGGTGTTGGGAAAACTGGACAGCCACATGCAAAAGAATGGAACTGAACTACTATCTATACCATACATAAAAATTAACTCAAAATAGATTAAAGACTTGAACGCAAGACAAACCATAAAACTCCTAGAAGGAAACGTAACTGATAAGCATCTTGACATTGGTCTTGGCAATGATTTTTTTGGATGTGACACCAAAAACAAAGGCAACAGAAGCAAAAAAATAAAAATTGGAACATTATTAAACTAAAAATCTTCTGCACAGCAAAGGAACCATCAACTAAAAAGGCAGGCTACTGAATGGGAGGAAATACTTGCAAATCATATATTTGATGTGGGATTAATATCTAAAATATATAAAGAATACATACAACTTAATGGTAAATATCAAACTATTTGATTTTAAAATGGGTATTTTTCCAAGGAAGACATACAAATGGCTAACAGGTACATGAAAAGGTACTCAAATATCACTAACCATCAGTTCAAATCAAATTCAAATCAAAACCACAATGAGATATCCTTTCATTAGATAACCTATTAGAATGGTTATCATCAAGAGATGAGAGAGAACAAGTGTTGGCAAGGATGTGGAGGAAAGGGAACACTTGTGCACTGTTGGTGGGAATGTAACTGGTGTGGTCACTATATAAGACAATATGGAGGTTCCTAAAAAAACTAAAAACTACCATATGATCCAGCAATCTCCTTTTTCTGTAAATATCCAAAGGAAATGAAAACAGGATATCAAAGAGATATCTGCACTCCTTTTTTTTTTTTTTTTTAAGATTTTATTTATTTATTTGAGAGAGAGAGAATGAGAGACAGAGAGCATGAGAGGGAGGAGGGTCAGAGGGAGAAGCAGACTCCCTGCTGCTCATAAGAATATGAGCCCGATGCGGGACTCGATCCCGGGACTCCAGGATCATGACCTGAGCTGAAGGCAGTCGCTTAACCAACTGAGCCACCCAGGCGCCTGAGATATCTGCACTCCTATGTTCATTACAGCATTACTCACAATAGCCAAGTTAAGGACACAACCTAAGTGTCTCTTACAGACAAATGGATAAAGATTTGGTATATACACACAATGGAATATTATTCAGCCATGAGAAAAGAAGAAATCCTGCCATTTGTGACAACACTGATGGAACTTGAGGGCATTATGCTAAGTGAAATAAGCCAGACAGTGAAAGACATATAGCATATGGTATCACTTATATGTGGAATCTTAAAAAAAAAAAAAAAAGTCAAATTCCTTGAAACAGGAGAAAAGTGGTTTGCCAGGGGCTAAAGGTAGGGAGAGGTTGGTAAAAGGGTACAAACTTTCAGCTATAAGATGAATAAGGTCTTAGGATCTACTGTAAAACATAGTGACTATAATTGACAACACTATAATGTATAATTCAAATTTGCTAAGAGAGCAAAACTTCAATGTTCTCACATATACACACATACAAATGATATGTGAGGTGATGAATGTGTTAATTAGATGGGGGAAATCCTTTCACAATATTTATTTATATCAAATCACAAGTATACTTTGAATATCTTAGTTTTATATGTCAATTATACCCCAATAAAGCTGAAATTAATTTTTTTTTCATTAAAAGAATGTTAAACATTCACTGAAAGCTTTAAGAACTACATATTCTGTTTATGCTCAGTCAGGTCCATTTCTTCGGTTTCTATTTTAGATAATCTATTGCATTCCTTCAATCAGTACTCTTTTCAATTGTTTTGACTTCTCTTTGAATAGACTGTCTAGTCTATTCAAAAGGACCAGAATCCCTTTCCATTTCTACTGCCACAGTCTCCTGTTCAGATTTTCACATTTGGCCTGGAATATAGTAACCTCCTAGCTGGCTTCTCATTTTAGTATAAAAATAGAACTGTAATGCAGTAAACACTTACCGAGTTCCTGTGTACCAAGTGTTGCTTTACATAAGAATATGAGGTAGATTTAATCCAATCCCTATCAAAATTCCAATGGCATATTTCCCAGAACTAGAAAAAAGAAATTATAAAATTTGTAGGAACCACAAAAGATCCTGACCAACCAAAGCAATCTTGAGAAAGAACAAAGCTGGAGGTATTATACTTCCTGTTTTCAAACTATATTACAAAGCTACAGTATTCAAAACAGTATGGTGTGGGCACAAAAACAAACAGATCAATGGAACAGAATTGAGACCAGAAATAGACCCACACATATATGGACAGTTAATTTACAACAAAGGAGCCAAGAATATACAATGGAGAAAGGACAGTCTCTTCAATAAAGAAGTTTTGGAAAACTGGTCAGCCACATACAAAAGAATGAGACTTGACTACTACCTTAGGCCATACACAAAAATTAACTAAAATGGATTAAACACTTGAATATAAGACTTGAAAGCATAGACTTCCTAGAAGAAAACATAGATGGTAACCTCCTTGACACTGGTCTTAGCAGTGCTTTTGTGGGTCAGACTCCAAAATCAAAGGAAACAGAAGCAAAAATAAACAAATGGGACCACATCAATCTAAAAGGCTTCTGCACAGTGAAGGAAATCATCATAAAAATGAACAGGCAACCTACTGAGTGGGAGACGTTAACTGCAGTCATACATCTGATAGGGGTTAACATTCAAAACAAATAAAGATCTGATACATCTTAAGAACAAAACAAACCAACAGAAAAATGGGCAGAGGATCTGAATAGACATTTTTCCAAAGAAGACATACAGATGGACAACAGGCATATGAAAAAATGTTCAACATGACTAATTATTAGGGAAATGCAAGTCAAAATCACAATGAGATTATCACCTCATACCTGTAGGAATGGCTATTATCAAAAAGATGGGACACCTGGCTGGCTCAGTCAGAAAAGTATGCATCTCTTGACCTTGGGGTTGTGAGTTTAAGCCCCATGTTGGGCTGGGAGATTATTTAAATAAACCTAAAAAAAAGATAAGATATAACAGGTGTTGGAGAGGATGTGGAAGAAAAGGAACACTTGTACACTGTTGGTAGGATTGTAAATTGGTGCAACCACTATGGAAAATAGTATGGAGATTCCTCAAAAAATTAAGAATTGAACTAACATATAGTCCAGCTCATCCACTACTTGGTATTTATCTGAAGAATGAGATAATACTAGTTCAAAAAGATGTATGTACCTTTATGTTTCTTGCAGCATTATTTACAATAGCCAACATATGGAAGCAACCAGTGCCCACTGACAGAAGGATAGATAAAGCAGATGTGTATATACACACATACACACACTAGAATACTACTCAGCCATAAAAAAGAATGAAACCTTGCCATTTGCAACACCATGGATGGACCCAGTGGGTATTATACTAAGTGAAATAAGTCAGAAGAAGAAAGACAAATACCTTATGATTTCACTCATATGTGAAATCTAAAAAAACAAAAACTGAAAACAAACTCAGATACAGAGAACAGTTGGTAGTTTCCAGAGAAGTGTGTTGAGGGGTGGGTGGATGAAAGGGGTAAATTGTAGGGTGATGGATGGTAACTAGACTTTTGGGTGTATCACTTTTGGATGTATTTTATACATATATATATAAATACAAAACACAAAATAGCTTTATTAGGCATATTTTAGAGATAGGAAACTGAGCATTAAAAAAATCGTAAAACTGGTGCAAAGTCTCAAAACTATTGAGAGCAAAGGTTAGACCGAGTTTTGATTTTAAAATCTATGCATGTTTGTTGCAATAGCTTCATAAAACATTTCACACATCATTAATTTTAAAAACTGACAAAGTCACAACAGCAAATAGTCTAGGACTTTCAAGCTGATTTCAGTATTTCTCATGGAAATAAAATGAAAACCAAATCAGTACAATTACAGCATAAAGTAGAGACCATGTTAAAGAATAAAGACATAGATGAAAATCCTCTCAACAGAGTGATGGCTTAATGGATGCACAACCACAATAGATACAGAAGGAAAATAATTAGAATAGATAAAAAGTCATCATTCAGCTATAAAGGCAAAAGACTGACATTGCCAGTATAAACTCAGGCAATAGGGACCCATTTGCCCCTTCCGATAAATTTGCTTATTGGTTAAATCCAGGTTTACTAAGAAGAAAAGGATGAAAATACTGCACTTTAAAATGCAAGCAAATATCCAAAAACAAAAACCCCCTGTGTTAAAAAAACAGTAAGGTTGGAAAGGAAGAATGTATTCAGCTAAATTGCCCCCTGAAATGGCTACAGAGGTAATGGAGCAACGTGCTCAAGCCTAAGGAACTCAGGGAATATTATTAATCAATTCTTGTAGTTTGATCCTCTTAGGTTAATTTCAGATAAATTAAGTTTATTACTATTATACGATGACATATAGTGTGATGTTAAATATTAATCATCTGATATGTTACTGTATATTACACAGAAACATTTCTAGAATGATAAATAATGTTAATGATAATTATTTCTGGGTAGATTTTGGGTGAATTTTTAGCTTTTTATATTTTTCTGTAATGCTGAATTTTTATGAGTATGTTATTTTGATACACTATTCTAAAAAGGAAGCTCTATAGAAGTCAAAATTCAAATCATAGCCACTATTAGTCAAGTTATTGCAACATACATAAACTAGAGTATATCGTAGAAGAACAAAGATAAGTTAAAATATCAGTGAAAAGGGAATCTTAAATATTGGGACTTCATCAAGATAAAAAGCTTTTGCACAGCAAAGGAAACGTCAACAAAAACCAAAAGATAACCGACATAATGGGAGAAGGTATTTGCAAATGTCTTATCAGATAAAGGGCTAGTATCCAAAATTTATAAAGAACTTATCAAACTCAACACCCCAAAAACAAAAAATCCAGTCAAGAAATGGGCAGAAGACACGAACAGGTATATCTTCAGAGAAAACATACAAACGGCCAACAGACACATGAAAAGATGCTCAACATCACTTGGCATCAAGGAAATACAAATCAAAACCACAATGAGATACCACCTCACACTGGTCAGAATGGCTAAAATTAACAACTCAGGAAACAACAGGTATTGGCAAGGAATGCAGAGAAAGGGGAATCCTCTTGCAGTGTTGGTGGGAATGCAAACTGGTGCAGCCACTCTGAAAAACAGTATGGAGGTTCCTCAAAAAGTTGAAAATAGAGCTACCCTATGACCCAGCAATTGCACTAGTGGGTATTTATCCAAAGGATACCAGCATAGTGATTTGAAGGGGCACATGCTCCCCAGTGGTTATAGCAGCAATGTCCACAATAATCAAAGTATGGAAAGGCCCAGGTGTCCATTGACAGATGAATGGATAAAGAAGATGGGGTATATTTATACAATGGAATACTACTCAGCCATCAAAAAGAATGAAACCTTGCCATTTGCAATGACGTGGATGCAACTACAGGGTACTATGCTGAGCAAAATAAGTCAGTCAGAGAAAGACAAATACCATATGATTTCAGTCATATGTGGAAATAAGAAACAAAACAGATGAACATGGGGGAAGGGAAGGAAAAATAAAATAAGATGAAAATTGAGAGGAAGGCAAACCATGAGAGACACTGAACTCTAGGAAGCAAACTGAGGGGTACTGGAGGGAAGTTGGGTCGGAAGGGGGGAGGGATAACTGGGTGATGGGCATTAAGGAGGGCACTTGATGTAATGAGCACCGGGTTTATATGCAACTGATGAATCGCTAAATTCTACCTCTGAAACTAATAAAAAAAAATGACTCTTGAATAGTAATTCTGTTCTTGTAGATTTTTGCTCTGTAAATAAGATTACCCCCAAATAGAAACATTTACAAAGTTAAAAAAATTAACTATAAACTTCTGTTTCAGTAGCAGGCTAGATACTTTGGAACCACCTCCCATTGAGGACAACCAACAAGTCTGGATGAAAGGTTTTTAACTGATCAAAGTGCTAGCAAAAAAGTATTATTATTATTTTTTAAAGATTTTATTTATTTATTTGACAGAGAGAGAGACAGTGAGAGAGGGAACACAAGCAGGCGGAGTGGGAAAGGGAGAAGCAGGCTTCCCGCCGAGCAGGGAGCCTGATGTGAGGCTCGATTCCAGGACCCTGGGATCATGACCCGAGCCGAAGGCAGACGCTTAACCGACTGAGCCACCCAGGCGCCCCTAGCAAAAAAATTATTGACAAAAATGTAGGAAAAGGCAAGAAACCAGAGAGGAAACCAGCAGTTGGAGCTACTTTTGCTTGAGGCAAGGATGCCACTGGCATATCTGGCAGCCCCTCTGCCCAGGTAGTTACAAAAAGTGTTCCCTGTGGCCAGATAATTTTTAAAAGCCCTTCTTCCTCCAGCACATGGCTTGTGACATAGGGTGGGGTTATATTTTTGATCCCACTTACCCTGCTTAGCTGGGCATCTTTGTGCAAGGGCCCACTCTGTGGTGATTTCTAGAGCCAAAACAAACAACTGAGAGACTGAGTTGTGGTTTTGGCAAATTTGCAAAGTGAAGGGGACAGAAGTCAAAGACTGGCCAAGGCAGTCTGATAACCCAACACATTCATTAAGCTGGGACTGCAAAGGGCTATATATATGAAATAAGGGTGACCCGGAAGTAAACATCCTGTGTTCATGACTCTCGAGTAGTCCAGGGAATCGCAAGCCAACAATTTTAATCAGAGGATCCCATACTGGTAGTGTCCCCAGACATCTGAGAAAGGAGGAAGACACATTCACAGAAGCCCTTAAATTATTCCTACAAATACTTCTCCAAATGGCATAATCACTAAACAAAGATAATTGGCATACAAGGAAATAAGATACCACAAATGGGAACAAATAGAAAAATCCCCTCCTCCAAAAGGTTTTGAGATACTGGAACTATCAGATATAGATGATAAAATAATGATGCTTACTATTTTAAGAATACAAGGTTGAAAATTTCCAAATAACAGGAAACTACATAGTGACTTAGATTTTAGAAAGTACCAAAAGCAGCTTCTAAAAAAGAAAGTTGAAATTACATTTGATACAACTAAAGAAAATTAGTGAATTGGAAGAGAGGTCAGAAAAATTATTCAGAATTCAACAGAGGGCGCCTGGGTGGCTCAGTTGGTTAAGCGACTGCCTTCGGCTCAGGTCATGATCCTGGAGTCCCGGGATCGAGTCCCACATCGGGCTCCCTGCTCGGCAGGGAGCCTGCTTCTCCCTCTGACCCTCCCCCCTCTCATGTGCTCTCTCTCTCTCATTCTCTCTGTCTCAAATAAATAAAATCTTAAAAAAAAAAAAATTAAAAAAAAAAAAAAAAGAATTCAACAGAGACAAGAAGATGGAAAATACAGAAGAGAGGCTAAGGATATAGTCAAATAAAAAGATAAATTCCATCATATGTTTCATGAGAGTCCCAAAAAGAAAGGAGAAAAAGAATGTCCCAGAGGTAGTATTTGAAGAGAAAATGGTGGAAAAGTTCCCAGAACTAATGAAAGACACCAACCCACCCTCAGATTCTAGAAGTTCAACAACTCCAAAGTAAAGCAAATAAAAATAAATCCACATTTATACATGCACAGTGAAGCCACAGAAAAGCCAAGACAAGAGGAAAAAAGTTTTAAGGAACAACACTTAAGATTGCTGCTTAGTCATCAGTCAATGGAAGCTTGAAGACATTGCAATGGTACTGTCAGTGTGCTCAAAGAAAACCACTCCCACCCTAGAATTATACATTCAGTAAAAATGATGACATTTAAAATATTTTTTTTAAGATTTTATTTATTTATTTGAGAGAGAGAGAATGAGAGAGAGCACATGAGAGGGGGGAGGGTCACAGGGAGAAGCAGACTCCCTGCCGAGCAGGGAGCCCGATGCGGGACTCGATCCAGGGACTCCAGGATCATGACCTGAGCCGAAGGCAGTCGCTTAACCAACTGAGCCACCCAGGCGCCCGACATTTAAAATATTAAGATGAAATGGACATTTTATATAAATTAACAGTTTACTACCAACTGACTTTCAGTAATGGAAATATTAAAGGATGTACTTCAGATAGAAGATAAATAAATGATTCAGCCAGAGGTGCTGAGATTCAAGAAGAAAGGCAGAACGAGAAAAAAGGCACCTATTTGGATAAACTAAATGAAAATTGATTGTACAAAACAATAATAATGACTTGAGTGGGTATTAAAATATATAAAATTAAAATACACAGCAACTATATTTGGGATGGTATATACAGAGTTGAAGTGTTCCAAGGTCACTGCCTTATTCAAGAGGAAGGTCAAGTAATGGTTAACATTAGACTTGGAGAATTTAATGGCACATGTTGTAATTTCTAAGATAACCAATAAAAATGTAATCAACAAAAATGGGATACAAGGACATAAAAATTAGAAGAAAAAGAGGCATGTTAAAAATCCAAAAGAAAGGGCGCCTGGGTGGCTCAGTTGGCTGGGCGACTGCCTTCGGCTCAGGTCATGATCCTGGAGTCCCTGGATCAAGTCCCGCATCGGGCTCCCTGCTCGGCGAGGAGCCTGCTTCTCCCTCTAACCCTCCCCACTCTCATGTACTCTCTCTCTCATTCTTGCTCTCTCAAATAAATAAATAAATCTTAAAAAAAAAAAATCCAAAAGAAGGCATGGAAGGAGGTGAAAAGAAACAAAGAACAGATAGTGCAAAGAGAAAGTATAGACAACATGGTAAAATTTAAACCCAAATACAGCAATTATTACATTAAATGTAAATGAACTAAATATCCCAGTTAAAAGATAAATATGTCAGGCTAGATAAGAAAACAACATTCAATTATATGCCATTTATAATAGACCCATCTGAAGCACGAGAGCACAGAGAGATTCAAAATTTAAAAGACAGAAAAAGACATGTCATGCAAATACTAAAAGGAAGATGATGTAGCTACATCAGATAAAACATACTTTAGGACAAGAATTATTAGAGAAAACGAGGGTCATTTCATAGTTACAAAAGATTAAATTCACCAGGAAAATAATAAATTTTAATTGTATATAATGTGAGTATATAACCTAAAATTATATAATGCAAAAATGGAGAAAACTACAAGAATAGACACCATGGGAGATTTTAACATATGGCTGATAGAACAAACAGACCAAAAAATGAGGAGGAGAATACAAGATTTGAACTACATGTTTTCCAGAGCACTGTACCTAAGAGATAGAGAATACACATTCTTTTCAAATTTGACCAAATGGTTGAATGAGCTAAGCACTGATCTCAAGCAATTAGAAAAATAAACAATAAAATAAAAAATAGAAGGAATTTAAAAAGAACACAAATTAAATAGAAAACAAACATAAAATAGTCTCAAAAAAACTTGATTCTTTGAAAAGGCTAATAAAATTGACAAACCTCTAGTGAGACCAGTTAAGAAAAAAAGGCATAATTTACCAATATTAGAATGAAAAGGAGTTACTGCTATAATGTAAACATTAAAAGAGGGTATAATGAATACTTTTAGGTCGATATTATTAAAAATTTTAGATGAAATAAAAAATTCCAAGAAAAATAAACTTACCCCACTTATCTGTGATGTAGAGAACTTGCCTGTGAAGTAGAAACTAGTCCTGTGACTATTACAGAAACAGGATCAGTGATTTAAAAAAAGCTTCTTGCAAAGGAACTATAGACTAAATTGACTTTACTGGTAAACTCTACCAAAAATTTAAGGAGAAAGTAATTTCAGTATTGAATTCTTCCAGTTAATAGAAAAGAGCATACTCCCCATGAGGGAGTCTGAGGTTAGTGTATGTGACTTTGATACCAAGAACAGCACAAAACAGTACAAAAAGGAGAATCTCAATTATGAATATTGTTGCAAAAGTCCTAAGCAAAAATACTGACAATCTAAATTCAGTAATAGTTTAAAAGACAATATGATCTGGGGGCGCCTGCGTGGCTCAGCTGTTTAAGCATCTGCCTTCGACTCAGGTCATGACCCCAGGGTCCTGGGACTGAGCCCCTCATTGGGCTCCCACTCAGCAGGGAGCTTGCTTTTCTTCCTGTCCTCCCAACCTGTGCTCTATCTCTATTGCTATCTCTGTCTCTCTCTCTAAAATAAACAAAATCTTAAAAAAAAAAGACAATACGATCTGTCCAAGTTGGATTTATACCAAGAATGCAAGGTTGTTTAGCACTGGAAAATTGATCAATGTAATTCACCCTGTTAATGAACAAAAAGGGGAAAAATCATAATCATTTCAATACATGTAAAAAATGTATGATAAAATTTATTCATGAAAAGGATAAATTTAGCAATCCACGAAAAGAATTTCCTTAGCCTAATTAAGAGGGTGTCTAGAGAACAAAAAACAATAGACATCATACTTAACGGCAAAAATATTAACACTTTCCATTTGAGGAGAATGTCTGTTACCAACACTTCTATTTAACATTGTACTGAATGTCCGAGCCAGCTCTGTAGGGCAAGACAAAGGTGTAAAAGGTAAAGGGATGGGAAAGCAAGAAACAAAACTTGTCTGCAGAGGATATGCTTGTCTACATAGGAAATCCAAGACAATCTACAGAGACCATATTTTATAAATTTTAAGACACATTAAAAATTATTTTAACATCTTTGTAATTGGGCTGCATTTCACAATAAATGAAGAGTCATAATTAAGTTGGGAGCCTGTCTTAGTCTGTTTGGGCTGCCATACCGAAACACCAGCCTGGGTGGCTTTAAACAACAAACATCTCTCTCTCACAGTTCTGGAGTCTGGATGTCCACGATCACGGCACTAACGTGTGTGTTCTGGTGAAAGCCCTTTCCCTAGCTCATAAACGGGCACCGTCTTGCTGTGTCCTCACATGTGGAGAGGGCAAGAGGTCTCGGTGAGGTCTCTTTTATAAGAACTCTAATCACATTCGTGAAGGCTCCTTCCTCATGACCTAAGCACCTCCCAAAGGCCTCACCTCCTAATCATCATCTCTGGGGTTAAGATTTCAACATATGAATTTGGGGGAGGGGTGGCATGCAAACATTCAGGCCATAGCACCTTCTTCAGAATTATAGTGTATGTATATATATATATATATATATATATATATATGGCATATCTTATAATGGTATGGTATAATACGGCATATGGATGGTGTATTAGGTACACTGAAATACAGTATATTGTTAGAATTTTGAGTTTAACAAGACTGATACAGTCCATACACAAAAAAACTCATATTTAAGTATACCAGCAAAAAATAGCAAATGAATTTTAAAGTAAGAATTGTTAGATATAGTTATGGTATAAAGGTTATAAAAATGTTATTTAGAGGTACATATTAGAAGTATTTAGTATAGAAGTCAAATGTCATGATAGCAGAATTCCTTCCTTTAAAATATTTTAAAGGAAAAATATAAAGCAAATATAGCAAAATGTTAATTACTATTAAATCTTGGTGATGGACGTATGAGGGTTCAAACTATTCCCTCTGATTTCACATATATTTAGAAATAATGTTTAAAACTTTGAGAAATGATGAAATCCTTAAATGAAGAAATATATTATGGTCTTAGATTGAAGAGTCAGTCTTGTAAAGATGTCTATTCTAGTCCATGCATTCCCAGTAAACAATTCCAATAGGTTTTATTTTTTTAATGGAATTGATGAATTGCTTCTAAAATTTATATGCAATTTCAGAGTCTAGACAAGATTCTCTTTAAGAAAAAGAATGAGGTAGGAGGGCTTGTTTTACCAGATACCAAAGTTAAAGAAAATTAAGACTTAATAAAAATTAGTCAAAAAAAAAAGGGGGGGGGCACCTGGGTGGCTCAGTGGTTAAGCGTCTGCCTTTGGCTCAGGTCATGTTCTCAGAGTCCTGGGATTGAGCCTCGTGGGGCTCCCTGCTCAGCAGGGAGCCTGCTTCTCCCTCTCCAGCTCCCCCTGCTTCTGTTCCCTGTCAAATAAATAAAGTCTTAAAAAAAAAAAAAAAGACAACGTTGTATCAGCACAGAGATTGACAAGTAATCCAGTGGCACAGAACAGACTGCCTGGGGCGGGGGGGGGGGGCAGAAGGTCCTGAATGGCAGGATGAGGAGCAGAGGGAAATCTCTCCCTCAGAGAGGCATCTATTAAACTAGTCAAAATTAGTAAAGGCAATCATTCAACACGTCTAGAGATTGACAAGACTTAAACTGAGAAGCATTAATTCAACAAAACCCAAGGAATCTTAGTAAGAAAATGGGAGGAGGTGGGAGGCCATTGCACTGGAGAACTATGCACCCACCCTCTACCCGCACCCCCCCCCCAGATCTGCCTTACAAAAGACCTGTTCCATTTGGGGTATAGAGGATACATCAAATCTCTCTCTTGATCTCTCTCTCTCTCTCACACACGGTTTTGTAACCTACAACTAAAAAAAAATTTTTTATTCTATATTGATGAACACACTTCAAAAATCAATCCTGCACTTGACCACAGATCAAACCTTAATAAATTTTTAAAAAGTAGGTTTATCTAGGCCATATTCTTAGGTCATAATCCAAAAAAATAGGAGTAAACAATTTTTAAATGTCAAATCCTTAACTATTGGAAAATTAGTCTCCCTTGGATGAGAGAGAAGATAAAAGCAAATTAATCTAGAAAGTCACAAAAAGGAGAATATTTCATGCCAAAGTGCGTGGGGTGCAGTTAAGCTATAATCAGGGAAAAATATATTAACTTTAAATATCTTTACTGTTAAGTGAGAAAGTCTAAAGATAATTTCTTAATTAAAAGTAGCACTAGATTACATTAAGAACAAAATTAAAGAAAAAAGATGTAAATTAAAGTTGAAGTTAATGAAAAATGTTTTAAAAATCAACAGAAAAAAATAAAATAGAAAGGCTATATAAATCCTAATGTTATTTGAAAGTGCCAATAAAATTGAATAACCCCTTAAGGAACCTAATTCAAGGAAGCAAGAGCAAGTTTGTTATTTAATGAATGGTATAGGGTAACTATCCCTCGGCAAGGTGATGTTGGCCCCCCTACCTCACACCATTTATAAAAAAGACAAAACCCAAACTCAGAGGAATAACTAGTAATCACATTTCACCCAGAATAGAAGGCAACGTAAAGAAGATATTCCAACATTCTTCCATATCCAAAAAGAAACAAACCAAATTAAAAAAAAAAGACAAAATATTTAATAGGCATTTTTTACAACTGCAGTACAAATTATCACTTCAAATAAACATTACAGGGTTTTAATTACTAGTCACCCAATAAATAATTTTTGCAGCTGATAAAATTATTTCGTTATAAAGCGAATGTTTTAATGTATTACTTTGCTTGTACTTCTACATATCCAGAGAATTCTATTCTATCTTGAAATTCAACAACTTAGAACTTTTACAGGAATTGCTTGAGCAGATGTCCTAATTTCAGTCATTTACTGGAACGTATTTTAAAAATAGGCAATAAGTCAGAGAAGATTAGGTTGGAAAAGGGAATATAATTGGGGTCACAGAGACAGTGTTGAATTGTAAAGTTCTGTGCCTCAAAGTCTTCGCGGTGAACTGTACTGTCTTACAGGGCAGTAATAAAAGACGCTTCAAGGCCTGTGTCGGGCACAGAAAAACCAGAAATAAAAAACCCACAAAGAGAAATCCCTAGGCCGCAGTTGCTCGTCCAGAATATTTAACCAACTCTGCTAACCTAGGAAACCTACCGTCTCTTAAAGCCCTAAAAACTAAGTAAGGCAATTCCAATTGTCTTTTTAAAGAGAACACTGGTGTGTGAGCCTTATATATGATCACCTCAAAATCCAGTCTACGTTGTTCACGGATTTGAACACCCCTGATCAAGTATTTGTTCGATTCTTCACGTTAAACTACTTAGAATTTTTCTCGTGACCTGTCTCCTGAGGTCAACACAATTCTGTGTGAATACTTAATGTCAGATCCTTAAGAGCTACCTGTGTGATGAGCACCTTTCTTCATTAAAATTCTGTTCTCTGTCCCATTTATTGGCCATTTGCATCTAGAACAAAGAAACCTGAAAATTAGGCCTATCTCCAGCTTTGCAAGCAACTGTTACATTATACATAATCTGCTTTCAAATTCACCTCCTTTTTGGTGGGAAAAAGAGGTGACAGAGGAAAGAACATCTGAATGAGGAAATCTTTGATCCCATTCCCAATTGTACTCTTAGTAGCAATGTGAATCCTGGCAAATTATTTAACTTCTCCAAGCCATTTACCCATCTTGTGTTCTTTCTCCCCTGAACTCTTCAAGAATTACGTTGTTTACTCATGTTTGTTAGAGAGGTAAACAGGATATAAAGTACTTACACTCTACAGAAAGCGTCCTAATCAGCTAAGGCCAGAAACACCTTCTTTTTAAGACTGGTCAACTACATATATTACCTGTTTATCCCTGTGGGTCACTAAGACCTTTTTCTTTTACCAGTTTTCAAATGAAATGCGATAAATGTTGTAGTTTCGTTTTTGTGTTGAGTGCCAGATTTTAATAATCTGCAGGGTACCTGGATAGTGGCAATGAGAAGTCATTCTGAAATCCCAGAGGCGAAAAGAGAGTGGTATCCCCCTAGGCAGGACGATTACTGCCATCCTAACCATTAGCATTTAGTGCCATCCTAACCAATTCTCCAGTCACATTAGGGATAGTTCAGAGTCACTGCTGTATGATTCTAGGACATTAAAAACTCCTAAATATGGTATGTGGCACATTAAGTTTTCACCCGTGAATTTCTTGTTAGCAAAAATATGGTATCTGCTCCAAACGGATTCTAGGCCTTGCAACATTATTCTTAAAATGTACAACAGTCTGGTGATGTCCTTCTAAAGGACTGACTAGGGCAAGAAGGTGTCATAAATGTACAGACGAAAACATAAACCTAGTACACAGACAGATAAGCAAAGCCACAAATGCTGCCCTGGGGTGTCTCATATACAGGGACAGGTGGTGCTTTCCTTCCCGAAACCACAGCCAGGCAGCCCAGGCTAAATGAAATGTTCTTCCTAGCGTCACGACGAGGCCCAATATTATGTGCCAGCATGAGTCTGCACGGTTTGTGCTTTTCCTCCTCATGGAACACAAGGGGGGAAAGAAGCGACGAGGCTTCCTTTAGTAGGGAAGAGCCAGCGTATAGAAACTGGTTTAACTAGTACGCCAGGGCTCCAGACTGTAGCACGTCATGCGACATGCGGTAGCTAAGACACGGTACGGGGAGGAGTCTAGCCAGCCTGAGCTCCGGCTAAGCTAACAGTATGTGCCTCGGAGCCCAGACAGCGTATGACACCATCTCCCACACAAGCAAGGTTCCTGTACGTGTACAGAAACACAAGGGCTCACGGGAATGTGTCGTCTTGTCATTTGGTTGATCTGTTGGCCACTTTCAACTCCGATTTTTTTTTTTTTTAACCTGGGGTCAGCAGGCCAGGTACAGCTCTTAATGGTCCCAACCACCTTTCAGCTGATACATCAACCTCCAGGTGGATCGCCAAAAAGTTATCCCAAATCTGTAAAGTACAAACAACATTTTAAAAACACCACAGACACACATAAATCGAAAACAAAAAAACAAAACAAAACAAAACAAACAAGCATGGAAAATCCAACCAGGGAAGAACTTCTCGGACATTATCAGCTAGATTCCCTGTCCTCAGATCCACACATCGAATCTAACCAGAGGTTTCTCAGACCCCTGAGGGGAAACTGCAATGCACGAGTCTGGACTAAAACCGATCTTGGTGGCTGAATAATCATCTTATTGAATAAGAGACACAATTTCTGTAAAGTACACACGAGTGCCAGAAATCCAAATGTTTTTTCAGTGCGCCTTTAAAGAGTGGTCTCTTAGCAGGGGTGAGGGTGGGGGGGTGGGGGGGCTGAGGCCAAGGCTCCGGGCTTTCCCTGTGAAGGGACGCCTGAGGGAAGAAGGCACACTTTCTGCAGGAGAGCCGCTGTCCACGCTTCCTACTCATGTTTTCGCCAGCGGGTCAAACACCTGCAGCACCGTCCTCTTGTCCTGGTCACTGCCGGTCACGCAGCGATCGAAGTCCTTCGGCCCGCGCCCCGGCGGCAGCTCCTGGGCAGTCGAGGCAGAGCCTTGCAGCGGGGCTGTGTGTGCTCTTTCCAGGCCCCTGGTCCCCGAGTCCAGCGGGTCGGAGCTCTTGGAGAGCCAGGCATTCTTCAACAGGCTCGGGTGGTGGAGAAGGCTCCAGAAGGGATCCTGAAAATCACCAAGAAGGGAGGCCGCCTCGGACTTGGGCGGCTCGGCGCCGGGGGTTGCGGGGCTCGCCGCGTAGGAAGCGCCGAGGCCAGCGGCTTGTGGAAGGAGAGCGTCCCCGTCGGGTGGGTGTGCGGGGGGACGGTCGCTGGGGCCGCTGCAGGGGAGGACCGCGAGGAACGGGCTGTCACAACTCTGCAGCACCTGCAGGTGGAAGGCGGCGGGGGCCGACTTCTTCCTCCTCGGGGGCGCCTGGGGCGCGGGCGGCGGAACCTCCAGCGGGGACGGTGGGGTGGCCACGGGAGGGGCATCGTCTGGGGCTGGCGGCCCCCCGCTCGGCTTCCTCTCGGTACCCTTCCCAGGCTGAAGTGTTCTCGGTTTGGGAACAGGAGGGACGGCTGCTAGAGGGGGGGGTTCAAGGCTTGTCTCTGGGGGCCCGACCGTAAAATGGACCGTCTGTTGCCCAAACTGGTCTTCCGGTGACTCAGGCTGAGGAAAGGCAGGACCAAGAGTGTAAGTCAGTCAGAAGCCAGCACTGGGGGCGCGGGGGTCAGCACCCAGACGGTGTCAGCAGGGGGAGCAGAGATGGGGCTAAGCGGACATTCTAGCAAATTCGAGATCTGAGAATGTCTGGGATGCTGAAGTGTGACCAGGTACAAGAGAGCGCAGGGGGAACACACATCTGTCAAGTACCAGCAGGTCCAACGACATAGGAGTGGAAACTTGAAAACCAGGGCCACACGGTGAATATTCTGAAACTAGTTTTTCCCTTGTTACCTTAGGAAATGGGGTCATGCTCTTCCTTTATTAAAAGCGAACCTCTGGAAACTATCTTCTCTGAGGCCACCGCTTGGACAATTCAGCGTGTACCATGCAAGGCGGATGGAACTTATGTGAGGGCAGTAAGCTAACTGAAGGGCTAATGGATCGGCTTGCTCCTTAAATCTTTGATCAATTTAACTACAGTAGACGGCACATTTCACACAGGAGCATCACTTCCTCGGTTCTGACTCAAAACCATCACAAAACAACTGCACGGTACAAAAGGGAGCTTTCGCATGGAAGGAGCTGTTCGTATCGTAAAGCATCAGCATTTCCTCTGATTCTTTAGAAAACAAACCGCAGAAACAATCCTTCTCCACCAGCCTTTTATTGTCACTCCTGCGCGGCGGCCTGGGAAAATGACCCACTTCTGCCCTGGCTTTTAAAAGAAAAGACGGAGCAGGCACAGGGAAGAGGAGGAGGAAAGAGGTCTGCTTTGTAAGGGGGCAGGGCAGATGGACAGACGCGAGGTGCGAATGTGGGGCAGACCAATGCGGAGAACACAGAGCAAGCGCCAAAGCCACACTGCACACGCGCCACGGGTGGAAAGCGGCAGTCACTCGGGAACGGCCAGCCAACGGATTACCGAGGGTCCCGTTACTAGAACACCGAGATCAAACGGAAGATCCAGATGTCTCTAGAGGTGCCAGTCTTTGGGCTGCCACTGTCCTGACAAACTCATGTCTCTGAAGCAGCAAGCAAGGCTGAGAAGCTTGAGAGCGAGAGCAAAACACAATCTGCAAGAAAAGTGGCAAGAGAAGGTGTCCAGGCCCCGGTATCAGAGGCCGCGCAGAGCGCGACCCCACTGCAAATCCACCGACCGGCAAATAAAAATCTGTACCCGTGCAACCTCGTGCACATGATACGGAGACACACAAACAGGAAAAAAGTATCCCACAAGGGCTTCGTTTGGGGGCTCCACTAGAACACTCCAGAGGCCTGATACCTCCCAGCTGTTCCATCGCCGCGAGAGACTCCTGGTTTTTCTGCTCAGCAAGAGCCAAGGACACGCGGGCGTGTGAAGGAGGGAAGCGGTGGTCAAGCAGCGTCCCCAAGGACGGGAGTCCAGACCCTGGAGCCCCTTGGCAGTAAGAGGCTCTGCTACAGCTTCTTACCTTTCCTGTCCTCCGCAAGGTTGGCTTCTTGATGGTGGGGACTCTGGGCGCAGGCCGCCGGGGCAGGAGCGGGGCCACCCCTGCCGTGGGCTCTGGTTTGGAAGGCCCTGGGTCCCTCAGGGATGTGGCAGTTAGGGCATCTCCTGGGGCACCTGAAACACACAGGTGTACGGACGGCTGAAGTGGACAGGACAGGGTGATTCGCTGCATGACTTAATCTGTAGGCAGTTCACACCCTAAGAGTAATTTGCTAAGGCAACGTATTTCCTTTTTTCTAAAAACAAAAAAATCTCTAAGGGCTGTCAGGACCAACCAGCTAGGTTTAGCTCCCAGCTTCTCATGTTCACCGTCTCAACAGGGATGGTCTTCATGGGGGATCACTGAGGCCCAGACATTATATGCAAAGTTTTATGTCTGTGTGCATTTCTCTGGGGAGGCAATCCGAAACGTCTCAAAATCTCAGCAGGGCTCATGACCAAGAAAATGTTAGGCTGGGATCCCCGGGAGATTTCAGATCTCAAACCTTTCCTAACCTCTACATTCACAGAACACTTAAAAAGTAGCTTTATTGAGATATAATTCACATGCCATGAAAGTCACCCTTTTTAAGGATACAATTCAGGGGTTTTTTAGTATACTCCCGGAGTTGTACGAACCGTCACCACTATCTGATTCCAGAACATCCTCATCACCACAAAAAGGAACCCTGTCCCCCATTAGCAGTCGCCCCTCCATTCCCTCCTCCCCCCGACCCCTGGAAACTACTAGTAACTTTCTCTCTGTATAGATTTGCCTATTCTGGACATTTCGTATAAATGGAATCGTACAGGGTGCCTGAGTGGCTCAGTCAGTTGAGCATCCGACTCTTGATTTTGGCTCAGGTCATGACCTCAGGGTTGTGAGGTCAAGCTCCGCGCTGGGCTCCTCACTGGGCATGGAGCCTGCCTAAGACTCTCTGTCTCCCCTCTCCCCACCCCACGGATGCTCTCAAATAAATAAATAAAAGGAATCATACAATATATAACCTTTTTTGTTTAGCTTTTACTCAGCATAATATGGTCAAGATTCACCCATGATAAAGCATATATATGAATACATTCTTTTTTTATAGCTGAATAATATTCCGCTATATAGTTGTTACACTACCTTTTATCCATTCATCAGTTGGTGGTCACGTGGGTGGTTAACATCCATACAATTGTATTATTTTTTGTTAATAAATAAAGAAACCACTCATGATAGTGTTATCCTACAACAGTGTTTCTCGACCTCTTAATTCGTGCCCTCCTTCAATGTTACTTGGAATTCCAAATAAGTTACATATCCTGCCTAAAAGCAAATAGACAGTTGTGATTGGCTATGGCTTTTCAGAGGGCATGAGCTCTCCTTTCTAAAAGAGATATTTGTACACAATCAAAACAACAACAACAACAACCCTCAAAAATATTAGTATCAGCAATTTTGAATGTGATTATGATTAATATGATTAACATGGGTTAGGTGAAGTAACAGCAACAAAAAATTAACCGGCAGTAGAGTGGGGGAGAGGTCCCCGCCTGACAGTAAAGAATCTATACTTGCTGGTGATTTAAAAAGAAGGTTTTGTGCCTGAAATAGGGATGGGTCCCAAATTACCTCTTGTTATGGAGCTGGCAGAATGAGTTAGTGCCTGGAGCATTATCCTTTTCTAAAATCCATTTTTGTTTATTTCAGTCTCTCCCTTAAAGTGCTTCTTAATAATCCTGGGGTTATTTCTATATTCTTAGTGAATTTTAAATATATAATTTTAAATGGATAATAACATTTGTAGTGGAATTTTATAAAATGTTGCTAAAGGGTGCTTCCAATTTAATACCCCCTCCAGGGGGGAAGAAAAAAAAAGTTACTTTCTCTTCCAGACCACTTCTAGTAGGAAGATGCATAAAAGACCAGAAGGAGAGCCCCAGGAGAACACTCACCTCCTCTGGCTTCCAGGAGACACCGGATGGCTGCTTCTGCCTCCTGAGCATTGGTAGTTTTGATCTGCTTGACATTGTAGGGTTTACTTATCCCCATCCTGGCTTTGGGCTTCAGGAGAGAAACAAGAAGAAAAGCATATTAACAGAGGCAGGAAAACAGGCTCGCCTGGTCCGCTTACTGCCTACTGATCAATCTGCAGGGGTGAGGGGCACGGGGCTCCATCAGACAGGAGTTAAACACAAACTCCAATGTAGACTGCATCCCTCAAGCCTCCTCCCGGAAGTACTCTCATACCAAGAAGAGGAATGCAATAATTCAGAGCTGACAAGCCTCCTCTCCCAAACTGGGTGATTACAGGTCTTTGCAAGCCTCCTCTCCCAAACTGGGTAGTTACAGGTCTTTGCAAGCCTCCTCTCCCAAACTGGCTGGTTACAAGGTCTTTGCAAGCCTCCTCTCCCAAACTGGCTGGTTACAGGTCTTTGCATTGTGGATATACCACTATCTATTTAATTAACCAGGTAAAAGCCAGAAAGCACCATCAGAAGCCACTTCTCCCACAGCTCAGCAAAGTTATTAAAACACCTTCCACTCTTTTCTCGAAAGTAACTTTTTCTACCTCTTCACCTTTCTCCCTCTTAACCCAAACCTCTGGGTTACCACTGATTACCTGCCTTCACTGTTGTCAACTACTGAGGCCCAGTCATTCCCTCTTCCTGCTATCACACGTGATATCTGTCCAGCCTCCTGGGACAGCTCGCCTCCACCCAGCACCCCGGCTTCACCTCCCTCACCTCCATGCCACTGACCGTCACCTCCTGTCGTCCTGAGCAGCTCACTGCCATCCTCTGGAAGTTTCCGCCTCTACAATCCTCCCTCACTGTGGTTATTACTAGTGTTCCCCTACTGCACTATTTAGGCCCTATTACCCCCCTTCTTCTTAGCCTCTTCTCTCAAGACAACTGATCTGAATTTCTCCTATTTTGCCTTTTATCGAGCACTGCTCTGTACACCAAGGTCAACGGCAATCCTCAGAAAGGAGAGAAGCAGAGGAGTCTGGAAACTAACAGTTCCACCACACAGGGACACGTGGGATTTTTCATCAAGTAAGATTTTCTCTCTAACACTCTGTACAACCATGCAGAAACCCTGTAACAGATCTGCTCCTGAGTTCTGGGTTTGGGAGCGCGCTGGTGGGCGGGCAGAGGGTAAAGAGATGTAGGTATATGTGTTCACTGAGAAGAGGCAATCCCACAGGATCTTAGGGGCCGAATATGGACCATGGGGCAGATCCCTTGGGTTTGAAATGCTGGCCCATTTTGCTTTGAACCAAACACAGAAGAACTCACCGCCTGCTGGGGTGCCCCCGGCAGAAGTTTTGCCGTCTGCAAAATCGAGTACTGCCCGTGGGTGCCGGAGGAGATGGACACGTCCGACGCCGACTTTTTCACCACTAAACCAGCTGTGAAAACCAACGAGGGCAGAGTCTCAATCTTAGTGAAGTCACCAGCTGCTCTGAGGCCAATTCCCAGCCAGCCGAGAGCCAGTCCAACCACGGACACGGTTAGGGTCTCAGCCTGTGTGGGGCAGGTGGGCATCCACAGGGTCGGTATTAAATTTCTCTTTTGATTCTCAGTTTGTGCCTATTCCCTAGATAAGTATTATTTGAATGCAAATTTTATCTAACATCCTGGGGGGGGTCAAAAATCTGATATAAAAGTCAATGTATTTTGGAGTGGTTTAAAATACACTACTGTTATTAGGACCCCATTTTAAAAATGGCTTGTGGGCAAAATCTAAAAAATCCCAAAGCAGGGGAATAAATGATATTAAATGACACAGTCATTAGGAAATCACATTTTAGAACATGCAGGGGCACCTGGGTGGCGCAGTTGGTGAATGTCCGACTCTTGCTTTTGGCTCGGGTCGTGATCTCAGGGTTGTGAGATCGAGCCCCGCTCAGGCTCTGTGCTTAGTGCAGAGTCTGCTTGGGACCCTCTCTCCCTCTGCCCCTCCCCTGACACTGGCATGAGCTTGGTCTCTCTCTAAAAATAAATAAATAAATCTTTAAAAAAAAAAAAAAAAGAACATTTAAAGACACAGACATTAGATGAAAGACAAAGGACCAAGCAGAGTGGATACCAGTTTTGTAAAAAATAAATAAATAACCACATGTAGGTATAGATGTACATAATCAGAAAAAGGCTAGAAGTCTTGTGGTTGACAGTTGTTACTTGTAGACTATCAAGTGCATTTTAAAATTTTATTTTTTTATATGTATCTATTTTTGTAAATTTTCACAATACGATATAAATTTTACTTTTTACTTATTTAGTATTTTAATCTCTGAGTGTTAACTCAGAAAAGGAAAGAACATGCTTAAAAAGTCACGTGCTTCCAGCTTGCCATCGATTACTAATGTGACGTAAGCCAAGATGAACCCAATGGGAAAGTAAAGCCTGAGGGAAAATCTCTGACTGTCACACTTTCGGGGTGGGGGGAAAGAAGTAAACAGTAGAGGTAAAACAGAAAGTGCTCAAAAGCCCGTCACCAATGTCTTTTCAGGTCCTTAAGGGAAGCTTGAGGGGCCAAGGACCGCTCTGGAGGAGACAGGATGAAGAGTGCCGTCCGCGGGGCCGGGCCGGGAAGGGCCCATCCTCAGGTGGCCGGACGCCAGGGGCAGCAGGTGTGGGCCCGCAGAAGCCAGGATGCCTGGAGGGCCGGGTATCGGGGCTTCCTGGAGCCCTGGGAAACAGGGAGGGGGGAAGCAGGCACGGACAGAAGGCCACTTCTGCGGGGCTGGGGAGGAAGGTGCTAGAAGGTCTTTGCTTGGCGGCCCCCTCCATTTTCCATTCTCTACCATCTCCAACAGAAAGCCCCTTAACGCAAACCACGGCTACGGGAAGGCGAACAGCTGTGTACAAGAATCACGTAGTTTGCTGTGAGAAACACAACCATCTCTGGGATCGACACAAAAAGGAGCCTGAGGAGGGGAAGGTGCTGGGGACCCAGCGAGGCAGCAGCGACTCAGAGGCAGGTGTTGAGTAGCAGGAAATAGGGGTTATTCCCAGCAGGCATGGTGGAAGCCGAAAGCAACAAAGTCTTACTTGGAGGGGGGGGTCTCTGCGGTGGGTGAGGTGGCCGAGGCCTAGTGGGAACCGACAGAGACCTGCTTGGAGAACGGTGCCGGAAATCTCCAACTGCTTCCGGCTCCTGCTTTAGCGCCACCAGCTCAGCATCATCTGGAGGACATGGTGGAACGCGAGTGAGGCGTGAGGCAGGGCCCGGACTCGGGTCTGCGCAGAACCAACTGCAGAAGGGCCCCCCGCAGGGCAGGGGGCCCCTCTCTGCTGGCATGGGAGGGCGGGAGTGGGGCACCCACTGCCTGCTTGGAACAGGAGATGAACTGTGGACAAGGCTTCCAGTCCAGACATGAGAGACATGGAAATTTTTCCAAGGGTAGGGGTGTCTCCTTCTAAAATAATGAAGGAGACTCACACAGAGTAGAGGAGACACTTGAAGACCAGAGCCCCTCAGTTTGAATTCCTCACTCTAACACAGGACTGTGGTTTTGGAAGCTGAGAATATTCTCTGTCTCTGCCCACAGGGTAGCCTGCCATCTGGGGGCAAGCTCCTGGTATGGGGCGTCCCTGCCCATCGTCACCCATTGCCAGCTACTTCACAGGTGATCGACCTCCTGACTTGTCCTGCAAATACCTTCTAAGGCTCGGAGGGGCGTGAGGACGTGACTGCTTTGATTTTATTACATATACACTTATTACACATAAGTTCAGGGAAATTGCAGGTCTTCTCTCCCACACTACAGCATAGCCCGATTTTTGGCTCAGACGCTCCACCCCTCACATTTCCAACAGCTCAAACCCATGTATTTTTGAGGTTGGAGCTGGGAAGAGGCAGGGCTTCTCCTTCTAATGGGAATGCCTGAACCCCCACAGCATCAAGGACATGCCTTCTCGACACCTGCCAGGTGGCAAGGTTGCCCACATAGCCCCATGCCCCTCTACTAATTTTTCACTCCAAGAGGTCTTGGTGCACATATGTGCCCTCCCCTCGAGAGGCTTCCTGAATGATGGCCACTTCTGCAGAAAAGGACTGCCTGCTATCTGAAGAGCATGCCCCTTCAGCCACTTCCACTCAGGGCAGGAGCCCTCTGGATGTGCAGTGCACAGAACCACCTCGATTGGGCAATGGTCCCCAAACCCAGCCATGCATCTCAGTCACCTGGGGAGCTTCATGAAATACCAGATTTTCAGGGTCCCAGCCCACCCCTGCCAAACCCACATCTCCATGATGGGGATCAGCAACTGTACATTTAAGAGCTCCTGATGGCTCAATGCAGCCAGGCTACTAACCACCTTTGGGACCATGGCACAAAGGGGCTTGGGGGTGTCTGCACCTCTCCCGGCAAGTTACCTTCCCTGGGAAGCATCTCAATTCACTTTCACCCCGTTCTGTATTCTCAGCTGCAGCTCAAAGGGGCCTGACACATGCTAAGCTGCCGAACCTACCAGACAAGAGCTTTCCTCCAATGGGGAAGGCACAGCGAGCGGCACTGGGAATCCACTTGTGGCTGTGGGAGAGTCTGGGGCTGGGGCACAAACGACCCTAATTTCCAGCCCATGAAAGGCCAGCGGGCTTTAAAACTTATTCAAAAGGGCCATTACACCATATAACCTAGGGCTTTGCAGTTTAATCTGCGGGACTTTGAGTCCCTCTTTGCTTAAGTCTCAATGATAGAATGATGCTAATGTATCATATTACTGTGTAATAACATGTTATAGGAATGTAACCAGACCCCAGCACTGAGGACATAGATACTGGATGGACCCAGACGGTGTGCTAAGTGAAATACATTAGACATAGAAAGACAAGTATGATTTCACGTACATGTGGAACCTAAAAAACAAAACAAACAACAGCCAAAAAAAAAACCCAAACCCAGAAACAGACTCATACATACAGAGGACTGGTTGTTGACTCCCCAGGGGGGGAGGGGGAGATAGGTGAAGGAGATTAAGAGATACAAACTTACAGTTTAAAATCAGTCACAGGGATGAAAAGTATAGCATAGGAATACAGTCAATAATACTGTTTCAACATTATATGGTGACACATGGTAACCACAAGCACTGCGTAATGTATAGAATTACAGGTTCACTAAGTTGTACACCTGAAACCAATATAACGTTGTATGTCAATTATATTTCAATAAAAAAATAAGTATGTCTCTTACGGGATTGAAATATACATTGTGGAGAAGAAAAACAGAATTACAAATGTAAAACCAATTCAGGGCTGTGGCCATTTAAACATACTGAAGAAGCAGGGATTACCACGGATCTGGTAAGCTGTAACGGTACCAGTGGTAAAAATAAATAAATAAAAAGCACATAGAAAATCAGTGTGGTGGTAGCTGGATACGGGCCCAGAGCCCGGTTTCCACCCACTTGCTAGGACTTGTGGTTTCAGCCCTAGCGTGGGCTGGGAGCACTTAACTGGTGGCCTCATGCAATGCCCTGGTGCGGAGAGAAAGCAGATCGGATGCCAGAGGCTCTTTAGAAAAGGAAGGGCCAAGCTACCTTTGTAGGTCGGGTGCTGCTTCTTTTTAGTGAGTGCAGGTGACTTGCTGACAGGCACCGCTGCTGTGGAGCTGGGGGCTTCGGAGAGGCTGTCCCCGCCCATCTCGCCATCTGAGACCACAGGCTGACTTAGTTCATCCACCAAATAGTCTTCATCATCTTCGAGAATATCCCCTGGGGGAAGGAAATGTCACAGTGCACAATGAGGGTAAATGGCACAGCCTTCGGGCAGTGGGTCTGTTTCACCATCCGGGCTTGCTGCTCGGCGTCGGGATGCCTGCGGCCCAGCCTCCAGCAGCCTGGGGGCGCCCACGTGTCAACAGGTACAGGACGCCAGTTCCATTCAGGCCTGAGACACGGACTGAGCCCACAGCCCAGACAGCCTCAAAAACACTGTTCTCACTGTCATTTCAGACAGCTCCAGGTCTTACTGCTTCATGCATCACCCCTAGATGTGCCAAACCGAGCACATAGAATATAGTGCTTGTGATCCAAGGACCGCCCGTCACCTTAGGTGTGAGAAGGGGTCTTGAAAATCTCATGCTGGTTGCTGGAACTTGCCTGCTGGCCTCGCCACAATGACCAAGAGGTCCTTGCAAAGCTACTCACCCTCTGACTCATAGTCCAGAGTTGTGAAGTCAAAGTTTTCCTCCAGCAAACAGGAATTGGCAGTGGGAGACATGGAGGCCATGCTATCCCGCTTTCGGATGATCTCCTCTTGCAAACCCTTCAGCCAGTCCTTGGTCTTTGGTCTGATCTTCACGGCTCTGCCTTTCACCTGAGGACACAGTGGCCATCTGAGAAGGAGTACAGACCTCAGAACCAACCCCATGCTTTCAAAGGGCATTTGGCTCAAACTCCTGCATCAGCAGCAGGCCAATCTTCATGTTTTGCCATGAAAAGTTGAGGGTCCAGACCTCAGGCAAGATCAGCAGAGCTCACGTTTGACCCAAATAAAAGTTGAATTATCATCTCCAGCTTTTCATGCCATGTGAACGTAAAACCAGGATATTATCAAAATGGGAACTCCTTGTACACTGCATAGTCCAAAATACACTGTCTAAAGAGAAGGACTGCAATGCCCTCCCATGTGCAGGTGTGAGCTGAGACAGACCCAGTGACTCAGGGGGATCTACTTTCTAACACTTGCTCTTCCCCCCAAATTCTGCAAGTGGCCAGGGCTGGACATTAGAGACCTCAATGAGGGGACCAGAAATAGACACCAGAAGGAAGGGTGCTAGTTCCTGCCCTCATGTGGTGCCCAAGAAGACTCTGGGGAGTAAGCAGCCCCCCGCTCCATGGGTGACCGAGCACGACTTACCTTCATACCATCCACATCCAGGACGCTGAGAGCCGAGTGACTGTCTGCAAAAGTCACCAGCATCTGCCCTTGGTTGATCCTGGAATGAATGAGATGGGCCAAGTCAATGCCAAGAACAATCCGGCAGCTCTCGTGGATTCTGGCCGGCCATGTACCCAACACGCACATGGGACCCGCACCAGCCGGGGCACTAATTACCTGACAAGAACGATGGTCCCGTAATTGCCCAGGGTCTGCATGAGTTCTGTGCGCACATCTTCAGGAAACTCGTTTTTCTCTTCTAAGGTTGGTGACTGAAGGTTGACCACGACGGTGGCATCCAGGGGGCCCTGGAAAGAGGACACTTCCCGAAACACCGTCTCCCGAGCACCCACATCGACTTCTTGAACTTCCACCTCCACAATCGCCAGCACGGGTCTGCATTAGACACAGAGGGAAGACAGGTGACGGGTAACGGGGCTGAGCAGATCCCAACCCCCAGAGCTCCGCTGTGAAGAGCGAACATCGATGACCCACGGGTGTGGCCCCAGCCCAGTGCCAGCACCTGGCTGTTCTGTCCTAGGCTTTCAGATTCTATCTTTGCCCAATCTCAGCATTGTCTTGGCATTCTCACCTAAGAGTGGTTTAGAAAAAACAGTGCCAGCCATTAGCAGAGATTTTTCTATGTGGTTTTAGTCAGTACTGCCAAGGATGGAGAGAAGTGGGAATTCCCCCTTGGCTAGGGGTTCAAGCTTTTTGGAGGGCTATTTGGCAATTGCTGTTAAGAATCTCAAAAATGTTCATCTCTTTTAACCTACTAATTTTAATTCTAGGACTCTAAGAAAGTGACCAGAGATTCACACAAAGATTTATACACAGGATGATTATTACAGCACTGTTGATGGAAGGGGGAAGGGGAAACAGTCTATCTGTCCCATGACAGGGAAACAGGTTATGGTGCAGCCATATGATAATATTTTACACAATTAATAAGAATAATGTCAGAGAAGTCGAGTTGACATCCCCAGGAAAACAGATCAGCAGGAAATAATGCAATCGTTTATTGCCACTGTGCTAGAGGGGTGGGTTTACTCTCTTTACAAAAATTTAGGAAATCCTCTATTATGAAGATTATGTAATCTTCTTGAAGACTTTTATAATACAGTATTAAGTGGAAACAAAACAGAAGACAAAATAGATGATATGGCAGTGACCTTTAAAACCAGGGAACACTGCAAAAATGAAGAGATGTGAGTGATAATCAGTATGCTCCTCCCACAAACTTATATCGCCATTGTTAGATTTTTGGGGGTTTTTTTGCATCTAGAAAAAAAAAAAGAAGATGGAGAAAAATCTGATGCAGGGATATGCACTAAGTGAGTGGCAGAAAACCTTCTGGGAGAAACCGCACACGCTTAAGAGAAGCCTCCTCGCTGAGGAAGGCGGGGGCAGGTGCAGGTGCTCGCGGGCAGCGCCCCCAGCAGGGATGCGAATGGGCTACAGATACGCGGGACGCCTGCATGAATCTGCAGAGAATGAGGCTGGCGGGGAAAAGCCAGTCCCCCCCGCCCCATTCTGATTCCATTTATGTAACATGCTTGGAATGAAGAAATTATGGAAAGGGAGGAGAAGAGCAGTGGTGGACAGGGGTTAGGGAGCAGGGCTGTGAAAAGGCGCCGGGAGGCATCCCTCTGATGAAGGGGATGTTCTGTGTCTTGACAGTGACATGGCTGCTATCCTGGTGGCGACACTGTGCTACAGAGTGACAGGACCTCCCCACTGCAGGGCCTGGGAAAGAGTACCCGAGCTCTCTGTATTATTCCTTACAACCGCACGTGCCAATCTAGAATTACCTCAACATAAAACGTTTAATTTAAAAATATGAATGTAGGGGCGCCTGGGTGGCTCAGTTGGTTGGGCGACTGCCTTCGGCTCAGGTCATGATCCTGGAGTCCTGGGATCGAGTCCCGCATCCGGCTCCCTGCTCAGCGGGGAGCCTGCTTCTGCCTCTGACCCTCCCCCCTCTCATGTGCTCTCTCTCATTCTCTCTCCTAAATAAATAAAATCTTTAAAATACATACATACATACATACATACATACATAAATAAATAAAAAATATGAATGTAGTAAAGCAAAATGATAAGTCTGCAAAATATAATCCTAATGTCCTCACACGCATACCTGTACGTGAAAGGGCGTCTGCACACAAGCACACACCGCACACAAGTTAACATTTTGGTGTAAAGTCTTCTAACGCACACGGAAAATGCAGAAGACACCTAACAGACCACTGCAGACCCTGTCTCAGAGGGTGGAACTACGGAGGGTTTGTTTGTGGACGTAGGTCTCCCCTAACTGTCAATAACTGAGGGGCTCTGCTTCTGTAATCGGAAAAATCCACAAATGTCTAAGACACACCTCAAACCAGTATGTCCAGATCTGCAGCTCCCAGCATCCCAGTAGAGCGAAGGTTACTCCGTCCTTCCGGCTGCTCAGGCCAAACTCTGGGGTCCTCCTCAAATCTGCTCCCCCCCAAAACCCCATCCAATCTGTCAGGCAATTCTGTGGGCTCCACTTTCAAAATCTATCAAGAACCCAACTGTTTCTCGCCATGGGGACCCGTGACCATCTGGTCCAAGGCTGGCACTGCCCTTGCTTACTGCACTAGCTTCTTCCCTGGCCCCACTGGACTCCCTTGGGCTGATTCTGTCAACACCTCGTCAGATAATGCCACTCCTCAGCCTGAGTCAAACCCAACGTTCTTGTGGCCCGCGGGGTTCCACATGGCCTGCACTGCTTGCCCAGCTCCTATGACCTCCTCTACTCTTTCCACTCCACCTTGATTCTCTGGATCCCTGAAGGTTCACTGCCTTGCCCTGGAATGCTCTCCCCCTGTCACCCCTATGGCTCATACTCTCACTTCTTTCAGGTCTGGGGCTCCACGGTCATCATATCCGAAAAGCCTTCCTTGAACACTGGGTATAAAAGAGCACCAACCCTTTGTCTGAGTCTTGTCACTATTTTTCCTTTCACATTTGTTTACTGTCTGTCTGTCCTCATTAGACAATTCCATGAGAGTATGGTCTTGTCTCTTTTGTTCACTGTGCCAGGGACAGGGCCTGGTATACAAGGCCCTTCAGTGAATAGAGGTTAAATGAATTGCTTCTAAAGACACTCACTGAACTAGGGCGCCTAGGTGGCTCAGTCGGTTAAGCGGCTGCCTTCGGCTCAGGTCATGATCCTGGAGTCCCGGGATCGAGTCCCGCATCGGGCTCCCTGCTCAGCAGGGAGTCTGCTTCTCCCTCTGACCCTCCTCCCTCTCATGCTCTCTGTCTCTCATTCTCTCTCAAATAAATTAAAAAAAAAAAAAAAAAAATCTAAAAAAAAAAAGACACTCCCTGAACTAGCAAACTGATACTTTGCTATAGAAAGTCCTATAACTGGAGATTTCCCGAGGTTCATTTCTAGGTGTGGATTTGCCACAACAGGTTTCCTAAGAATTTAGAATATCTAAAGATTTAGACCTACTGGCTGACCGGCTCTTGACCACCAACTCTCTCTCCTAATTTCCTTCCTTGTAGAAGTTGAAACTGACAGGCTAGTTTTGTAGCAGCCATGGGAAGATCAAACCCTTCCTATTCACACCCTCAAATGCCATCCTCTGTCTCTTTAAAGATGTTCCACGAGACTAATCTCCCTCTGCGGCTGGTCCCAGCGCACATCGAGCTGACCGACCCTGCTGCTGTGTTCCATCCATAATGCAAGACACGCCAGGCCAAACCAACAGCTCAGAGCATTTAAGAACTCAGAATCCAACACTTAAAAACCATTTCACATTTGTAATGATAAAATATTAGAAAAAAATGTCACCAGTAGGTAAATGGGTAAATTCCATCGATACACTTAGTGGAATACTGGACAGCAATTATAAGGCAATAAGCCAGGTCTGTAATGCCGACGTGATTGTATCTCAAAGACATGAAGTGACAAAAAAGCAAGGTGCACAATGACATCATTTGTGGGAATTTAAACTGCAAAATACTACAGGCTGCATCTTTGCAATTTTCATAAATGAGGTCATTTATGATACGAGCAATTACAATACCAACACGGATTCATTCTTGGTGGTGGGGACAAAGCTATTGGTCACACTACTCTTCGCTCTTTACTGTATTTCACACGCGTGCACACACGCATCCCGGGGGGGACCGCAAGTCCGTTCTCTGCGGGGATAAACAGATGTCGCTTTCCGCAGCCCAGGAGAAGGTGCCCAAGGCGGCGAGGGCCGTACCTGTGATCAGACGCTTGTAGTTCGGCTCGGCCGTAATACTTGAGGGCACCAGGAGACCAGGAATGTCTGACGGTGGTTTCAGCCTCGACATCGTTGTCCAGAAGGTTGAGCTCTCCAGCTACTCACAGGGATTCCAATCGAGAGACCCACATACAACAGAAAACAGTATCAACACAAGGGAATGCCGACTGAGGAAGCCTACACCAGGGATCTACGGCACAGACACACCTGTCCCAGACTCGTCTGCTCTAACCTGCTGGGCCGGAAACCCTGCTGAGCTGGCCTGGGGGGTCTAGGGTAGATAATCTACGTAGAGGACCCAGTGCTGCCTACTTCCTCCCCAGTGGACAAGCTGAGTGGGACTGCAGACGTAGCTGTTGGGGTTCCCATCCCAGGGCCCACTGGAACACAGGAAGTCTGCAGCCCCCTATGTAGGCGAAGCCGCGGCTAAGGACATCACGGTATGCCTGCCTCTTGGTGCCCCGGGGATGAGCACAGATGTCCAAAGACTGATCTGAACGACGGGATCCCCTGCTTTGAAATCTCTGCATCCATCTTGCCAGAAAAGCAGAGCTGTTTTACCTCTAGGCGCTCTAAATCAACTGCCTTGCGAGTTGGCCATCACTTAACAATTCAAAACGTACTTGGCAATGAATTGAGAAAAAACTCTTCTTTCCTGTGTCTGGCTCACGTTCGATGTGTAATTGGAGCTTTAAGCAGGTCAGCGCTTGATTGAACGAAATGCGCGGGATAAAGTGCATGTGTGTGAGAGGGTGAGTCACTGGAGAGGAAGAGCGCGGCTTCTCTCCTTGCTGTCCACTCAGAAGGCAGACGGCGTGGTGTGTGTGTGTGTGCGGGGGGCACAGCCGTGATGCGGGGGCAGGGAGAGCCGGGGGGCTCCCCAAAGCACAACTTCCAAAGCTTAGGGGCTACCAACTGGAATGGCTTTCCTGTAGTTTGGGGTTATCAAGAGAGATGCTATTTATGTAGCAAAGGGCGCTGTGCTGAATAAACGTGACTGACTTGCCTTCTATGCTATTGATCGTTCACCCTCCACCAGCTCTGAGCGCGCACACATCTCACGCACCTGTCCTGTCAAAAGAGTGCCTCTTCCTCCACCACAGGACCCTGTCTGTCCAGGCAGGGGTGCGGCATTTGTCACTTGTGTCGTAGGCGGCCGAGCCAACGTCATATTTGTAGGTAGGTCCAAAATTAATGGCGCCTTCATGAAAGTCTTTAAAAATCTATTGGGAGAAAAGACCAAGACCACCTTAGCTCTCCTAGATTCTGTACAGCGTACGCAAAAACAAAAAACAGAAAAGCCCATTCCAGAGTGCTCTCTTCCTAAAAAGACACAGAATCTACATTATAGTTGTAAGTATGTTTAAAACTGAACACGTGGGGTGCCTGCGTGGCTCAGATGGTTAAGCGTCTGCCTTCGGCTCAGGTCATGATCCTGGTCCTGGGATCGAGTCTTGCATCGGGCTCCCTGCTCAGTGGGGAGCCTGCTTCTCCCTCTGCCTCTCTCTGTGTCTCTTATGAATAAATAAATAAAATCTTAAAAAAAAAATTAAAAAATAAAACTGAACACGTGTGTGCTATTTTGTTAGCAAGAGAGTGATGATTATTCATTCCACTGACTTACACACCACCCCAGGATCTCCCACCCACCTCGGGTATCCAATGTATCACCTCGCGGTGAGGATCCCAGGTGCCCATCCGCTCAGTGCCAGACCTGGCGCAATGCCCGGCCGTACCTAACAAGGCCTTCGTTGATATCTGCTAACTAAATAAGTTGGGTAAATAGAAGCACAGAACTGAAACTAAATTCTGTTTCTGTTTAGCTCTGGATCCAGCCCCAGGGCCGTGAGAAGACCCTGGAACAGACCTCACTACTTCTCTCTGTGCATCTGTGGAAGGGTGTGGACAATACTGGTAGGAGGAAGGAAGAAAAACCTGTTCTAGAGAGGTATGGTGTGGTTACTTTTCCATCTGGACACCCTTTGGCAATCCGGGGCAGGGCTGAGCGGGGAGTGAACAGAAAACCTCGAGGAATGTCTGAATCTCGCTGTAGGAAAGACCTTACCTCCCCCAGCTCTGCACACTGGACCAGCTGTATTATTTTCAAAAGGTAAATGGAGCGGGGCTGTGCTTCTGTCATCTGAGCCCCACCTGCTACAAAGCTAACAGGCACCAAAATGAGCAGACGGTATTAGTTGGAGAAGATACACTTTGGGTCATCTGGAAGCTGGCCAGGGTGCCCCTGAAGAACTGAGGACAGATCCCATACTTGAATCTTTCCTATCACATCATAGCCTAAGGAGTCACTAAAAAACTGCATATGGGGGGGCGCCTGGGTGGCTCAGTCAGTTGAGCATCTGACTCTTGATTTTGGCTCAGGTCATGATCTCGGGGTCATGGGATGGAGCCCTGTATCAGGCTCCACGCTCAGTGGGAAGTCTGCTTGAGATTTTCTCCCTCTCCCTCTGCCCCTCCTCCCACTCATGCTCTGTCTCTCTAAAATAAATCAATAAATCTTTAAAAAAAAAAAAACAAACTGCACATTGGTCATGTAGGGGATAAACATGAACTCTGTAGTTTGACAGTTGTGGACTGCATCATGGCTCTGTGTACTGACTGTGTGACCTTGGACTCATTTGACCTGGGCCTCTGTTTTCTTGTCTATAAAATGGGTATAATACCTAATTTGTAGGATGGTCTGGAGGATTATCCACAGCAGTTGATATATAAAGTATATCAAATATTGTTCTAATGTGTGTGTGCTCACCATTGAGAAACAGAGATCTCCCGAAAACAGAGTACTTGGAGTGTCACTCGGTGGCTGAGTACATATAAGTGCGGCAGGCCCTACACGGCTGGCCTGTGAGTACAGGCGGGGTGGTCAGCATTCAGCAGCCTCCCACAGGGCTGCGCTTGATGCGGACACGCGGCCCTTCCAAGCAGCTCTGACTCCAGCGGAGTGTGCTGGTGACTTAAGAGCCCAACTTACTTTCCCATTTGATTTCTGTAGCTGCAGCTGATCAAATTCCAGAAGTTTCTTCCAGTCTTGGCGTTTGACAAAATAGAAGACTTCCTCATAAGTGAGATCGATGCGGTAGTTGAAATCGCCACACCAAAACACGTAATCGTGAGAAAAAATGTTCCTTCCCTGTTAAAGAAAATCACAGTCATTTCGGCCCCTTTGCAAAGGAGGTGGGGGAGGGGGAGGGAAACTCACCAGGCAGATGATACAGATGTGTTTTTTCTTAAAATATTACATAACAAAAGACTTCCCATGGACCATCTCATCTTTCCTTAATCACATACACCTACTGAGGAGCTTTTACGTGGCTTCCTTCATTTTATTTAATTTTTTTTTTTAAAGATTTTATTTATTTATTTGACAGAGAGAGACACAGCGAGAGAGGGAACACAAGCAGGGGGAGTGGGAGAGGGAGAAGCAGGCTTCCCGCTGAGGAGGGAGCCCGATGCGGGGCTCAATCCCAGGACCCGGGGATCATGACCTGAGCTGAAGGCAGACGCTTAACGACTGAGCCACCCAAGCGCCCCTTCCTTCATTTTAAATGACAGTGTTTTTGAGTGGTTTGGAGAAAGCTCATCTCTAACTGGGAAGCATGGCTGCCCATCTTCACTGCGCCCGCCCCAGCTCTGAGATTGGGCTGTGCTCCTGCTTTCATTACATCTATATCCAAAGATGAGTTGCCCAAACATTCAGTGTTATGAGTATCAGGCTTAAGAACATAAAAATAGGGCGCCTGGGTGGCTCAGTTGGTTAAGCGACTGCCTTCGGCTCAGGTCATGATCCTGGAGTCGCGGGATCGAGTCCCGCATCGGGCTCCCTGCTCGGCGGGGAGTCTGCTTCTCCCTCTCCCGCTCCCCCCTCTTGTGCTCTCTCTCTCACTCTAAAAAAAAAAAAAAAAAAAAAGAACATAAAAATGCTCGGAATGGGCAACTTTGTAAAATGTCGTGGATTTTATCCATTTCCATCCTGTGACCCTCCGTCCCATTCTTTTCTCCCCTGCCCTGTCTAGCCCACCCTGAGCCCGTGGTCCCCCGGCGCAGCCCTGGAGAGCGCGGGATCCTCGCCCCTCCTTCCCAGCCATGAATCACATGCCAATGACAGTGGCCACAACATAGCCCCCGCCCCATCTACCTGTGCTGGGCTCTGTCCTGGGGGCACCCTGCCCTCACAGCAGCCCTGGGAAGCACGTACTGTCGGCTCTCCTTCATTATCTCCTTTTTATCCTTCAGATAAAAAGTTCAAAAGAGCTTGCTAAAGTTATTACACCACTAATGTGTAACAAAGGCAACTTTGGACTCAGATCTGCCTAACTCCAAAGCCTGTTTCTATTATCCTCATGTGGCATTTCCACTCCCTGCAACCCACGACAGTAATCTGGACAGAAGATTAACATGATCACAACCAAATCAATGAGTGTGTAGAGCCCTGCTGCCCAACAGAACGTTCTCCAGTGATGGAAACATTCTCCACCCACACTGTCCAAAACAGGAGCCACCAGCCACAAGCAGCCGCCGCGTGGCCGCCAAGAAACATGGCCAGTGTAACCAAGGAACTTTTTATTTCACTTAATTTTAACGAATTTAAGTTTAAATACCTGCTTGTGCCTTGTCTACTGGGCAGCACAGGTATAGAGTATTAACTTATAGGTATCCTCGATATTTCTGTTGTTGAAAAAAAAAAAAGCTCCATTATAAGCCCTTTGAATATTTTGAATGTGTCCAAAGTTTACTATTTCAAAATAGCACTCTAAGTGAGAAGGGCTGGACTTTTTTTTTTAACTAAATGGACACACAAAGAAAACATGCACCATGTCCTCTGTAGTCCCAGAAGACTGCACATTGTAAATTTCCCAACCCTGTCTGTTTCTTCTTTAATCCAAGAAATAGAAACTACAGCAGAGATTACAGCACTTATTGGTGAAAATGAAAGAGTTTTCGCCTTGAGTACTTGTGCAGCCCAGTACACAGGATGTCAGGTTTATGGGATCTATCTGGGCTCACACGGAGGAGCTCCACAACCCAGCCAGCTGTGTCACAGATATGGGCAGAAGGTGTGACGGAAAGAGCTGGCCTCCCCTCACTGCAGGGAGACGGGGGGTCTGCACCAGGCTGAAGGTGTGCGGGCATCATCTCTGCACAGGAAGGGGAACATCTGAATCTGAGTCTGGAAAGGCCACCCGCGGGCTTTGGGGTGGAAACCCCTGACGTCACTAGAGGGCAGCATGGTGCACGCTATCGGCAACTGGGAGACCAGGTGGGAGGATCCAGGGCTCCTCCAACATGAATACACAGATTTCAAAAAAATGGGCCTTCTTATCTGAGCTGCAACAGAATGTAGGTCTGAAGACCATGAATCTTAAGAAAACTAAGTCTCGTACTGTTTGGATTCGGATGTTCTTCACCAACTTGGACAAAGCGTGCACACAAATGCAAAGAAAATGTAGGGTGCATAAGGACATTCGGGAAATGTGTAATAGAGACGGGGCACAGAACACTCCAGGGACATCCCCTGGACTGAGCTCTACTGTCCCAGCCCAAGTCACTTCCCCTCCCCCAGGGCTCAGCCCCCGGAGGGCAGGGACCCTCCCGTAGCCGCACCCCTGATGCCTGGCCTCTATCAGCAGCTCAGAAAACCACCTACGGGGCGCACTGAGGAGGGAGCTAGAACGCGCGCCCGGTCACATTCCAGGCCACCGTCCACCCATGCCACGGTGCTCTCACCATCGGGAAACTCAGCTTCTGGGTGATCTCCCTGTAGTCTTCGTTCCTCTCCTTCACCTGGGACTGCCCGGCCGTCAGGTGGCTGCACACGAAGCAGAAGCTGGTGCTGTGGAACTGAAAGCGGATGCCCACGGCCCCTTTGTTCCCCGCCTTTCCCCCCATGCCGGTCTTCACCGTGTCCATGGCCACGTCCCTGCAACACAGAAGGGGCACACGCGGCAGCTCCTTAGCGGCTAGGACAGAAAAACGCGAACAAGCTTTGCGGCGGCCAAGACCTGGGCTGTTCAGTCGCCTCTTGGGCAGCCAGGCCACCCAGTGACTGCCCCGGCGTCACTCCTGCCCTCTCTCCTCTCCCTGTGGCGGGCCCGGAGAACCGTCTCCACGGCCCCAACTCTCAAGTGCCCTGTGCTCACAAAGGCACCCGGGAAGCTTTCACCTCCATCCCGGCTTTCCGCTCCCAAGTCCTCGTCCTCCTTGTCGCCCGTGACACAGCTCACAGCTTGGACTTCACTGTCCCCTGCCCCACCCCTCACTTTCCTGCAACATGCAGGAGGTGCCATCAGGTAGCCGCCCCGTTATCTGTGCCGGGCTGCGCAGGTGTTTTCCACGCAGACACCTGCTCCCTGGGACTGTCAGCGGGCAGACAAGGTGAGGGGATAACTGGCCAAGAGGCACAAGAGCTAAGCCAGCTAAGGCTGGAGGAGAGGCCGGGGAGCCTGGGCGGCCTCTGGGCAATCTGGAGCTCCCCAGCATCGCCCTCTCTGTCATGGTTCATCTCTGACCTTTATCCTGACCTTACCTTTCCTGACTCTCACCCCCGCACTTTGGACACCGCCCAACTGCCCGAACACACACTCGGGGGGGACAGGGACTTAAAGATTTTCCCAAAGTCAAAGAAGAGGATGATGAGCACGGAGCATAGCCATACTCTCCCAGCACTGCCCCCAGCATGCCTCTGGTCCTCTAAATATTCAGAGGTGTTCAACCAGGAGGGGGAAAAGTTCAGCCTGGCATGGGCAGCAACTTCAGCCTGGCATGGGAGGAAATTCTATTGATATGAGTGAGACCAGGTAGCAGTGGGAAGTTATGAGTCATTGAAGGAAAAGGTGAGTTCTTCCCAAACCTTAAAACACACATGCATGCAGACACACGCACACGCACACTCTTTCCTATGAGGACACCCGTTTGCTGAGTGTTCCCTATCTGACATACACAAAGTGGTCACTTTAGGGGCATTACGATGGGGTGACAGCAGTAGAGACTTTCTGCCCACCCATCTTATTTAGAACTCTTTTAAAAAGAGACAAAAGAATTGGCATTTCCTGATGAGTTACTCAGCTCTTGGTCAGAGGCTTCCTGTCTAAAACTTCAATAAGGAATCCCTTTCCTTGCACAAAACAGAGCTTGGGAGGACAACAATCACTCCTTCTGAAAGAGTTCAGCTTCCTGGCCCGCAAGGTTCCCACTGTGGCTTTTTAATCGCCAGACAATATTCTATTCAGCCTGCTTTGTCCTTGGGGGTTTGCTACATTTATCTAGAATAATGGCAAGTCCTGATTCCTGTTGCAGGAGGGGAGGAGGAAGAGGAAGTCTGAACAAAACACCAAGACGAACGCCCCCACGCCCCCCAGATGTTCATAAACTAAATGTTCTTACCTGATGAACGGGACATGGTATGGACGTACAAAGATATACAGACAGACGCCCACCAGCTGTGCCGAAGTCAAGAGAATGTACCTATGAGAGCGGGAGATGGCTTTCTGGAGCTGCTCACCCCACATCTTCCTGTTGGTGGTACTGGAAAAGACGAGAAACAAATGACACTTCACAGTCTGCTGGACATGGGCTCTCCCACCGACAAACTCCTCCCGCCCTTATTCTTTCTATAGAACTAGTGTCACTGTCCCCACTCCCATGTTAGTGCCATGCCTTCATGCCTGCAGTGGACTACCCGTGTATTTCTGGTTGTGTCATACACATCATCGCACATACCTCACCCCACCCCTGCCACCTAAAACCCAACACAGCACCTTGCTCATAAGAGCTGCAGAGATCAGGTTTTATTATTTGTTCAGGAAGTTCCTTGAAATTAAACTAGGAAAGAAAAGGTCCAGTTGACCCTAAACAAAACGTTAATACAGTGGTTTTCTTTGTATCTGTACAGAGAGGAGAAGCACCTTCTCCCCGAACTTATGCTTCTCACCTTCCCCGGTAAAGGTGAATCAGCACGCTCCCAGGCCGGCCCTCCGCCCCGACCCTCCAGGTGTGCACACGCCAGCTCACAGCATGACTCAGCCTCCACACATGGCCGAGAATATATAGTAGTAACCCGCCCTTCCTGCGATTTCCTTAATTTGAAGAAAGAGGAACTGGAGGTGCACATCTGTGTGTGGGGGAGGGGAGGGTAGGAGTGCAATCAGAGGAGTTCCTACACCCCGAGGGTCACAGGGCAGTGGATGCAGAAGCAGGATGGACCCAGTGTCCCACTCCTAGCCAGGCGCCTGGCTCAGGAAAACCTCGGGTGAGTTTCAGGGTGCAATCCTGCACCCCTTGTGCCCGGATGCTCACCTGGCATTGACGATATTCCCTGCGCTCAGCTCCACCATCTCTTCAAACCCCACGGCAAATATGTCAGCTGGGCTGTCCTCATCTAGGGGGAAAGGCGGGAGTTGAGGGAAATCAGACAGCACAAAGTCTGCATTCGTGGACGCACGGGGTGCCACGTGTGCCCATTTGAGCCCAGGTGTACCACTGCTCGGTGCACTCGTCCAGATGACTCAGTGAAGCTCCATGCTGATCCCCCCCCTTCCCTCACCTCCCCCAGAGCCCATGGCCTTTCCCGGTCTCCCTCCTGGGACACGTTAGTGACCTCTCCACACCTCTGTTCCTTTGTCTGCGGAAGGGATGGTAACCGCCATCTCACAAGGACGTCGTGAAGCATCCATACCCGCCCCACTTGGCAGGTAGTAAGGGCACTGCCCTGTGGGTTCCTCTTCCTCCCCAGCACATCATAAGCATCACCAACATATGCATCAGACCCAAAGGCACGTCTCACGCTTGCCAACTCCATCCTTCGCACAGTGTGGGCCCAGCCTTGCCCGGTTAATGACAGACTGATGTGGTCCTGTCCCAGGGGACTGCCATCCTGGTGACTGGAGGAGGGAAAACCCTGCCCAGCTTGGGGACCGCAGAGGTCTCCTATAGAAATGTGTTTTATGGGGAACACAGCAAGGTGAGGTGTTGCTCATCCATCCTGTGTCCCCTTTAAGGAAGCAGAGGGGTTAATATGACCCCTGCAGCCACTGGCCGCATCTCTCCAGGGCACCGCCCCCCCTTCTGCCACTCAGCCCCCGAGCCTGAGCCAGGCTGTGGTTCCCAGCGCTGCAGAAAGGGAGACCCCGCCCTCCCTGACTCCACTGGGAGAGGCCAGGCCGTCCACTTCCTTTCCTGTTGGCCTCACAGGGCAACCTGGAACCGCAAGCTTAACTGGTTTGAAGTTTTTCTTCTTTGTTTAAGGGAAAAAATACCCATTTGTCTGCTCTGCTGGCAAGAGTCCCCACAACCCCTCCCCCCTCCCGAACTTGGTGAGTTTCTAGTGGGGGCACTGCTGAGCCCGCCATCCCAATAAAATCCCCTGCAGAGAAAGAGCCAGCTTGCTGTCACCACGCACCCATCCCTGCAGGCACATGAAGAGCCATTTTCCTGAGAAGGGGGAGGGAAGTTCCCTCAGCTGGGCTGCTCTCATGTTCTTGGCATGTACAGGGCCTGCCCCGGGGGGGGGGGGCACTGTGAACGGTCACCACCAACTCAAGAATCCCAGGAACCCTGGCCTGTGGACTCAAGCCAGCCTGGACCTCACGGCAGCAGGGGTGGGAGTGCAGACTGCCCGTGACAGTGAGGGACGGGCCCTGGGTGCGGCTCCTGCCCATCCCTCGGCAGAGAACCGAGGCCGGCTCTCTTGCAGAATCCAAGGGAGCTGGGAAAAGCCGGCCCCACGGTAACACTGACCCAGTGTCCTGCGGAAAATCATTTATGCTTCAAATCCTGCACCGTGAGGCCCTTTCTGCATTTCCTTGCATGATGTAAGACAAAAGGTGAAGTGCCAAACTTAAGAATTATTTTGTTCTTAAAAGGCACGCAATTCTTTTGTGATGACTTAACGTGACCGTGCAGACAGAGGCGTTGAGGGAGAAGGCGGGGGCAGATGCTCCGGGTCAGTAGCAACATGAAATGTGTGCCTGGCTGCAGCCCGGCTTCCTACAGTAACGTGGCTCGAGGGGCCACATCCTCCTCCTAACGACAAAGACGGCTCTGGTGAGCAAACCCGCAAACCGTGAAACCTCCGTCCGGGAAGAGAGAGACCCCCCGACTCCGACGACCCTGCCACACATATGTCAAGTAATTGTCCAGATGTGCTCTGGACACCCACACCACAGCCCTTTCTAAACCTGCTGAGGCGTGAGAACACCAAATACCAAATCGCAGGAGTCACGGGCTGCGCAAGAGGCGAAACCCAGGGCTCCGCGGAATCTGCATGTGGTGGTCAAGGCAGCGGCGCTCACCCTGGGGTCCTGCGAGGCCGGCGAGCTTGGGGGAGTCGAGCAGCCAGTCGGCCAGCTCGGCCGTGCCAAGGAGGTTGCTCCTGAACTGCTTGCCTCCGTTCACGTTCCAGGTCCCCGTGGCGATGCGGATCCGCTTGAAATGCGTGAATTCCGACTGGCGCTCTGCCATGGCTCTCAGGATCCTGGGCGTCACTGGGAGGAGGCAGGAGAGGGCGCGTGTGTCTGCGCTGCCCAAGCACGTGCCTCCTCCCAAAACATGCAGGGGGCTCCCTGTTGGAGAGGGGGCTGCAGATCCCACACACTGGGGCCAGGTGTGCTCCTCGAGAAGGTGGGAAGAGGCTAAAGCCAGGGACACCTGGGTGGCTCAGTAGGTTGGGCGAATGCCTTTGGGTCATGATCCATGACCCAGGTCATGATCCCAGGGTCCTGGGATCGAGCCCTGCATCGGGCTCCCTGTTCGGCGGGGAGTCTGCGTCTCCCTCTCCCTCTGCCTCTCCCCCTGCTTGTGCTCTGTCTCTCTCGCTCTCAAATGAATTAAAAAAAAAAAAAAATCTTAAAAACAAACAAACGAAAAGAGGCTAAAGCCACCATAACCAGTACACTTGCCTGGGCATTTTTGTCACAAAATGTCCTCCTCCATATGCTTTAACCAACCAGACTCCACAGGGAGTCTCTGCCTCAGCACTTCCTCCACAATCCAGTGGGGACATAAACAAGGGGACACTGCAACCTACCACACTTTGAACACCTATATCTAAAACTTGGAATGTCTTACCCCATACCCCATCTCTGCCTTTTTCACCCTCCATCCCTCAGGAGAGGTTTCATTTGCTTTACGTTGGACTCAAGCTTTTAAAAAATCCTTACTCTGAACCAGGTCCATCTTCTAGATACCTAAAATATATTCCATTTTTTAAAGTAGTGACTTACCTCACATCGAAGTCATGCCTACCTACCTACTTAGTAAGATGCTGTGCGATGCAGACCCTTATTTCCAGGTCGACACAAATAACCACCTTGGCTATTGGCAGCCAAGTGAGAGTCTCCCATGGAAGAATGGAAGTAGCAAAGGGGCTGTGAAACCATGTTAAGCGCAGGCAAATTAATTTTTCAAAAATTTCTTAAACAAAGCTTACACATTCTTACAAGGAAAAATGTTGGGTTCTCCCCTTCTTCTCCACTGAGAGCTCTATAGCATTTATAGGATCTAGGTGGTAAGATGCCATTAAAATTCCCTCAAAGAAACCTCTAGCTCATTCACAGGTGGAAGCTAAAAAACCAAAACCACCCTAAAAACCATGAACTCATAGATAACAGAGAACAGACTGGGGGCTGAGGGGGCTGAGGTTGAGAAAGGTGAAGGGAGTCCAAAGTACAGTTATAAAATCAGTAAGTCCTGGGGGGCCACCATAGTTTATAATACTGTGTTGTATATTTCAAAGTTGCTAAGAGAGTCATCTTAAAGGGTCTCTTCATAAAAAAAAACTTTTTTGTAACTATGTGTGTGGATGGATATTAACTAGACTTACTAGATCATTTCAATGTATACAAATACCAAATAATTATGTTGTGCACACGAAAGTAACATAATGTCCTATGTCAACTGTATTCAACTAACAAGAAGAAACCTCTAGCTATTGACAGAAGCATGACAGTCTTGGTCCCTGAGAGCAGGAGGTGTCCTGATCCCCGGAGACAACCATTTCTTCTCCCTCTTCTAGTTCTATAGTGTCCTGGGACCCTAACAAAAGGAGGCCACTCTCACGGGAGACTCCCTGGGACAAATGATATCTGGTGATGGGGATCAAGAAGCCACTGGGGCTGAGAAAGGGTTTCTGGTAAGAGTTAGCACTCCGAGAAATTGACATGTAGAATAATACAGGGTCTCCTGCACCATCTTCTTGACTTTCCCCCTCCTCTTGGCTTGGAAATATAAAGAAAGTATAAGAGTGGGCTTGCACTCAAGGCCAGAAAGCACGGGCCCCCAGGAAATACAATGATAGCTGCTACTATATATATATATTTTGTATCTTCCTCTGCCTCAGTCATGCCAGGACCAGGTACCATTCAATTAAAGTCCATGCCTATCACCCAAAGCCTACCGGAATTACTCAAACCAGCCAATCCTAAGCTGTTTACCCTGTCCTGCCTTTCCTGCGGAAACCCCAATAAACCCTTGTGTGGCATGCCCTCCATGTCTAGGACCTGCAAGTATAGTAGAAATTTCTTTAAACTGAGGTAAAATTGGTATATAACATATAAGCCTCAGGTGTAAAACACTACAACTCTACATCTGTATGCCCTACAAAATGATCACCACCAAAAGCCTAGTTACCGTCTATCACCATACATTTGACCCCCTTCTCCCATTTGCCCACCCCCCCCACCCCGGTAACCACCAATCTGTTTGTATCTGTAAGTTTGCTTTTGTTTTGTTTTAGATTCCACATGAGTGAAATCACGTGGTGTCTGTCTTTCTCCACCTAACTTATTTCACTTAGTATAATACCTTCAAGGTCCATCCAGGTCATTGCAAAAGGCAGGATTTCATTCCTTTTTGTGGCCAAGTAGTATTCCTGTGTGTGTGTGTACATTACATCCTCTTTATCCATCTAGTGATGGGCACTTGGCTTGTTCCATTTCTTGGTTATTGTAAATAATGCTGCAACAAACATAAGTGTATGCATATCTTTTTGAATCAATATTTTTATATTCTTCAGATAAATCCACAGAAGTGGAAGGCTGGATCATATGGTAGTTCTATTCTTAATTTTCTGAAGAATCTCCATACTGCTTTCCATACTGACTGTGCCAATTTACATTCCCACAAACAGTGCATGACAACTCCCTTATCTTCCCAACCCTCTCCAATGCTTGTTGTCTTTCTGACCAATGTGAGGTTAGATCTTATTTTCATTTTGATTTGCATTCCCAGTAATTAATGATGTTGAACATCTTCTCATGTGCCAGTTGACCATCCATATGTCTTCTTTGTAAATAAGTCTATTCTGATCCTCTGCCCATTTTTAAAAAATCAGGTTGCTTGAATTTTTTGTTGTTGCTGGTGAGTTGTAGGAGTTCTTTACATATTTTGGATATAACCCCTTATCCAATTAGGATTGGCAAAAATATTCTCCCATTCAGTAGGCTGCCTTGCTTTTTTTTTTTTTTTTTTTTTTTTGAGGGTGAGGCAGAGAGAGAATCTTAAGAGGGCTCCATGCCCAGCATGGAGCCCGATGCGGGGCTTGATCTCACAACCCTGAGATCTTGACCTGAGCTGAAACCAAGAGTCGGACGCTTAACTGACTGAGCCACCCAAGCGCCCCTGGCCTTTTTGTTCTGGTGACTTCTTTTGCCGTGCAGAAACTTTTCCGTTTGATGTAACCCCATCTGTTGATGTGTGCTTTTGTTTCCCTTGCCTTTGAAGTCAGATCCAAAAAAACATTGCTTAGAGCAATGTTGGGGAGCTTACCACCTGTGTTTTCTTCTAGGAATTTTATGATTTCAGGTCTTATATTCGTCTTTAATCCATGCTGAGTTGACTTTTGTGTATGGTGTAAGATAGTGGTCTAGCTTCATTTTTTCGCATGTGGCTGTCTAGTTTTCCCAACACCATTTATCGAAGGGATGGTCTTTTCTCCATTGTATATTCTTGGCTCCTTTGTCATAAATTTCCTGTCCATATATGCATGGGTTTAAATCTGGGCTCTCAATTTTGTTCCATTGTTCTGTGTGTTTTTACACCAATACTATATTGTTTTACTGTAACTTTATAGTTTAGTTTGCAATCAGGGAGCTGGATACCTCCAGCTTTGTTCTTTTTTCTAAAGATTGCCTTGGCTACTTGGGGTTTTTGTGATTCCATACAAATTTTAACGTTATTTGTTCTAGTTCTGTGAGAAATGCCACTGGAATTTTGATAGGGATTACACTGAATCTGTACATTATTTGGGGTAGTACGCATATTTTAACAATATTAATTCTTCCAACCGTTAACACAGAAGATCTTTCCATTTACCTGGCTCTTTTTCAGTTTTGTTCCTCAGTGTCTTACAGTTTTCAGAGTACAGATCTTCTACCTCCTTGGCTAAATTTATTCCTAGGTATGTTATTCTTTTTGATGCAATTGTAAATAGAATTGTTTTCTTCATTTTTCAGTCTGATAATTTGTTATTAATGTATAGAAACACCACAGATTTCTGTATGTTGATTTTGTATCCTGCTACTTCACTAAATTCATTTCGTAGTTCTAACAGTTTTTGGGTGGTCTTTTGGGTTTTCTATATATAGTACATCATTTGCAAATAGCGACAGTTTTATTCTTTCTAATTTGGGTGCCTTTTCTTTTTCTTGCCTAATTGCTGTGGGTTGGACTTCTAATATATGTTGAAAAAAAGTGGCAAGACGAGGCATCCTTGTCTTGTTCCTGATCTCAGATGAAAAGCTTTCAGCTTTTCACCATTGAGTGTAATGTTAGCTGTGGGCTTGTCATATATAACCTTCATTATGTTTAGGTAAATTCCCTCTACCCACTTTGTTGAGTTTTTATCAGGAATGGATGTTGAATTTTGTCAAATGCTTTTCCTGTAGCTATTGAGATGATCAACAGGATTTTTAAAAAAAGATGAGAGAGAGCGCGCACATGAATGGGGGGAGGGGCAGAGGGAGAGGAAGAAGCAGACTCCCTGCTAAGCAGGGAACCTGACGCAGAGCTCGACCCCAGGACCCTGAGATCATGATCTGAGCCAAAGGCAGACACTTAACTGACTGAGCCACCCAGGCGCCCTGATCAACAGGATTTTTATCCTTCATTTTGTTAATGTGGTGTATCAGTTGATTGATTTGCAGATGTTGAACCATCCTTGCATCACTGGAATAAATCCCTCCTGATCATTGTAAACGATCCTTTTGATGTGTTGTTGAATTTGGTTTGCCAATATTTTAATGTAGATTTTTATGTCTGTTCGTCTGTGACACCGGCCTGCAATTTTGTGTGTGGGTGTGTGGCATCCTTGTCTAGTTTTGATATCAGGGTAATGATGGCCTCATAAAATGAGTTGGGAAGTATTCCCTCCTTTTCAATTTTTTTGGAAGAGTTGTGAAGGACAGATATTTAATCTTTGAATGTTTGATAGAATTCACCAGTGATGCTTTCAGGTCACAGGACTTATATGGATCGGGAGGGGGTTTTTTGGTTTTGGTTTTAATTTTCAGCCACTCCATTTTATTTTTTAAAATCTCTGTGCCCAACAAGGGGCTCGAACTCACAACCCCAAGATCAAGAGTTGTGTGTTCTACCAACTGAAATAGCCAGGTGCCCCGGTTGGGAGGTTTTTTTTTTTTTTTTAAAGATTTTATTTATTTATTTGACAGAGAAAGACACAGCGAGAGAGGGAACACAAATGGGGAGTGGGAGAGGGAGAAGCAGACTCCCCGCCGAGCAGGGAGCCCGATGCGGGACTCGATCCCGGGACTCCAGGATGATGACCTGAGCCGAAGGCAGTCACCTAACCGACTGAGCCACCCAGGCGCCCGGGAGGTTTTTGATTTTTGATTCAATCTCCTTACTAATAATCGGTCTATCCAGATTTTGTATTTCTTCATGATTCAATCTTGGAAGAATGGTATTTATCCATCTCTTCTAGGCTGTCTGATTTGTTGGCATAGGATTATGTGTAGTAGTCTCCTGTGATCCTTTGTATTTCTGTGGTATCAGCTGTAATCTCTTCTCTTTCATTTCTGATTAGCGACCTCTCCTTTTTCTTGGTTGGTCTAGCTAAAGTTTTATCAATTTTGTTTTATCTTTTCAAAGAACCAACTCATAGATCCTTCCTGCTGTTTTTAATTCTTTATTTCATTTATCTTCCACTCTGATCTTTATTACTTCCTTCCTTCTACTGACTCTGGGCTTCATTTGTTCTTCTTTTTCTAGTTCCTTTGGTTGTAAAGTTAGATTGTTTGAGATTTCTCTTGTTTCTTGAGGTAGGCCTGGATTGCTATGCTCTTTCCTCACAGAAGTGCTTTTCTGTGTCCTAAGGATTTTGGTGTGTTGTATTTCTGTTTTTGTCTCTAGGTATTTTTTTTTTTTTAATTTCTCCCTTGCTTCTCTGATGACCCATCATTGGTTGTTCAGGAGCACATTGTCTAATCTCTACATTTTTGTGTTTTTTTCCAGTTTTCTTATAATTACTAGTTTCATACCATTGTGGTCAGAGAAGATGCTTGATATGATTTCAATCTTCTTGAATTTATTAAGACTTGCTTTGTGGCCTAACATATGACCCATACTGAAGAATGTTCCATGTGTACTTAAGAAGAATGTGTATTCTGTTGGCTTTGGGGTGGAATGTTCTGCTTATGTCTGTTAAATCCATCTGGTCTAATGTGTTGTTTAAGGCCAATGTCTCCTTATTCATTTTCTGTCTGGATGATTTATCCATTGATGTAAGTAGGATATTAAAATCCCCGACTATTGTTGTATTGCTGAAATTTCTTCTTTTAGGCCTGTTAATATTTAAATATCTTAGTGCTCATATGTTGGGTGCATATATATTTATACATGTTATGTCGTCTTATTTAATGGACCCCTTTATCATTACGTAATGCCCCTTGTCTATTTTTAGTCTTTGTTTTAAAGTCTTGTTTTGTCTGCTAGGAGTATAGCTACACCAGCTTTCTTTTTGTTTTCATTTGCATAAAACATCTTTTTCCATCCTTTCACTTTTTGTCTGCATGTCTTTTTTTTTTTTGAGAGAGAGAGAGAGAGAGAGCATGAGTGAGAGTGGGAGAGGGAGAGGGAGACAGAGAATCTTAAGCAGGCTCCACACTGAGCATAGAGCCTGATGCCCAATGCGGGGCTCGATCTCATGACCCTGAAATCATGACCTGAGCCAAAGTCAAGAGACAGACACTTAACTGACTGAGCCACCCAGGAGCCCCTGTACATCCTTACATCTGAAGAATAAACTTTGTTCTTTCCTGAGCCTCCTTTTGTGGGTGTACATGACTGACCATCTCAAAAAAGAATACAAACCGCAGCTCTAGGCTGCTTAAGTCCCGTGGTCAAGCTGAAGTCAGAGGCCAGAAGGGCAAAGCACGGAACAGCTCAGGAGAGTGTCTGCTCCCTGCCTTTTGGGATTACATGAGGAGGAGAGGGAAGGACTGGTTAGCACAACCCCCGCCCCCAAAACACACACTCTCCCTCCGGCTGCCAGGGCAGCTAGACATCTCCATGCAAGCAGAGCAGGAGCCCCCTTACCCAGCAGGGCCGTGTTGTCCAGGAGCATCCTTCCTTTGTCTGCAGACTCCTCGGTGTAGACATCCCCAACTAGCAGCAGCTTGATGGCCTCCTGCTTCACCCCATCAAAGAAGTTGGACTGGATAGTGCGAGACACGGACCGGGCCCCGTCCTTCAGCTTCCCCACCTGCCAGGAGCCAGACCAGAGGTCGTGAGAGGGATCCATGCAGACCCTCCCTCTCTCTCCCTGTGGCCTGCCCCTACCTTGGCCTTCCCTTCCAGGGCCCGGCTGCCCGTGAACATCTTACTCAGGCTGTGCCCATTCAGAGACCACATGGCTTTGAAGGACTCCACAAAGCGGTCAGCGATGGGCTTTGAATTCAGCCCTAGGCTCTCGAGCTGCAGATGAAGGACCTGGATGAGAAGTAAGGGACAGATGTCATTGTCTTCTCACCTGGAAGCTCCTACCACCCACAGCTGCTTCGGGTGAATGTCACCAGGCATCATCCCAGTGAGCTCCCGATTTGGCAGACTGTGGATCACTCTGTGCCCCTCCAGAGAACGGGGAATCCTTGCAGCAAAGAATGGGGCTTCTTAACACAACTCACCCAACTTCATCCAACCTGGTCTTCATCATGCCACCACCCCTCCTCTGGGCCCCTTACTCCTGACCTACTCCCCCATGCCCCAGCCCTGACCACCAGAGGGATGGAGAACAATCAGGGATAGCCTGGCAGACAGCAGTGACCCCACCCCTTCCCCCCAGCAGTGAGCCAGGAGAGGTCAACCAGGCACTGGGCCAGCAGGCCACCAGACAGACTCAGGTCTCCCTCCCAGACTTCAAATCCAGCCTCATCTCAGCCAGCCTCACACATCCCTTGCCCAATCCAACATTCACAGTAATCATCACAGAGAGCCACTGTTTCTCCAGGTGGCCCCTGGCACCTTTGGGTGACCATGTCTGGGATGCATTCCACAAACTGTGCCTACAAATGGGGCGAAGGCACACAGGCTACGGGCAAGCCAGCCATCCAGGCAGACCTGGCTCTAAGATGCCTGGCACATCTCTGCCCCACGTTCCCACCGTTAGAAAGTTAGCCCAGTGACGTCCCCCTCATCTTGCCGATGGAGGCACGGGACATGACCCAGGTGGCCCAAGGGGCCTCGCAGAGCAGGGACAGACCTCAAGTGCGATGAAGCTCTGCACTGTGTTGGTTCGGTCCAGGCAATCAAGGCAGTTCATCCGCAAAGTACCTTTCTGAAAACTTAGGAAAACAAGAAATGCAAAAGGTTACAAGTTGCTGAAGGAGCAATGGCCGTAGCACAACAGCCTATGTTTGACGGCAGGCCTCCGAGAAAACTGGTGCCGACCCTCGCCTACTCTAGCAGCCCACCAGAACCCCCAGGGCACACCCTGAGGGACCCCAGCATGGAGTGGCACGCACACCTGGGTCGTTATAAAATACGCCAATTCTCATTATTTGCTGTACTCATGTTCTAGAAACTTCCCAGGAACAATTAGCAAATTGAGGGGCGCCCGGGTGGCTCAGTCAGTTAAGCGTCCGACTCTCGGATTTCGGCTCAGGTCATGCAGGGTAGTGAGACTGAGCCTGGCACTGGGCTCCCCGCTCAGTGGGGATTCTACGTGAGAGTCCCTCCCTCTGCCCCTCCCCCTGCTCAAATAAATAATCTTAAAAAGAAAAAAACAATTAGCAAACTGACCCATCAGCAGATTGCAAATGCTGAACTAGTGCTCCCAGGGGGAGCTAGGGTTGGGTTCCTGTGGGCCTCTGCCCTCACATTTTCACCAACTACGCAACACGTAACCTTGTTTAAGGCTGTGCCTGTTCAAAGGCACTTTACTATTATCACTGATTGACCAACACTGACCTCCTAGCCACCTGCCCCCTAACACAGCTGCACCAAGCTTCTCTGTCACACGTACCTTCCCCGTCAGACACATCACAACCGCCTCGGGCTTGGAAACATCTTCCAGTTCTTAGCACTACATTGGGCGCCATTTTAAACAGTGAAATCACCAATAAAATGCACAAAAATGTGACCACGTGGCACCACGCAGACCACAGAAAGGCCACTTTGCCGTCGGAGAGCTGAAACCAAGAGGCAGAGCGTCACCTGGTTCCCCCTCAGCCGGGAACACGATGTACTCAGGGACTCAAATTTTTCACAGTTCTGAGCATGTCTGTGAATGACCCTGAAGGGGCCAGAAGTATTGATTTGGGGGTTACAAATAAATGTTCGCAATGGACCCATCTGCAAATACAGAATCTGTGAAGAATGAGGATCGGCTGCATTGTGATTTGAGGAAAGGGGGCTTCCTTTTTCTGCTCGGCTCTGGGCAGGAAAATCCAGACCCCGGGCTCCTCGGGCAACGGGGCTGACGCCAGCTATCCGTCTTCACTCTCATGGGCTTTCCTCGGTTCGGACAGTAAGTTCTACGGTCGCCACAGCTCCACGCTTTCACCTAGTCCCGTTATTTATTCTTTATTTTGCCAGAAAACCACGCTTTGCCATCTATTCACAACATGCAAAAGCACGTTCTGAAGGCGGGAAGGGGAAGGCGGCGCTGGAACCCGGGACCCCCCACATCCCTGAGCCTGTGGTCCCGGAGACTGCAAGCGTGGCTGGTCACCCGGCACGAGGAGGAGGAGGACGCAGGCGGAGACTCACCGTGGACTTACATTCTCGCCCTTGGCGAACACGTCCAGGTCATCCCAGTGCAGCTTCAACTGGGGCCTCAACAGGTTCTCCAGTTTCTCTAGCTTCCCGCCTTTGGCAAACTGATGGAAGTCGAAGTTGATCATAGGCGTGTCACCGGCGTGGCAGGAGGCCCAGAGCAGCTTCTGCCGGTGGAAAGGGAGAGAATGGCAGGAGAGCAACGGAAGGGACACAGTGGCCGCAAACCTCTCACGGCTGGGGGTGGGGAGGCTAACCGGGGCGCTCGCTAGGGCACACACTTTAGCCTGAAGGAATATGGGGGGCCGAGCTGTCTGTCCGTGCTGACCCTGAAACGGAAGGACAAAGACTCGGAGGGCAATACTGCAAAGAGCATCTTGCCTGCAGTGGGGCAGGTGCAGCCCGGGCGAAAGACAGCCAGAGCAGCTCTGGTTCCCTGGCTCACAGCCCTGAACCGACATCACCCTCCCGCGGGGCTCCTGGGAGGGCACCGAGGAGGCAAGGACCACTCTGTTCTGCCGGCACCCAGGTGCCACCGGCCCGCCAGGGACAGGGCAGCCCAGCAGGCTGTGGAGCTCATAATCCAGCTCCCTGTTGCCGTGGTAACCAGCCCCATCCTGACAAGTGTAAGCCTCAGGCGGGTGTGCTCGCTGGTGCCCAATTCTCCCATCAGCGTCCTCTGGGTCCAGCCCAGTGAGACTGCGGGATGGGGTAACGCGTGCTCGGGGCCCGTGGCCCAGGCTGGCGCAGGACCTGGAGGGCAGGCGAGGCCAGAGCCGGGAACGCACAGCAGGTGGGCTCCAGGCAGCGTGGTGTTCCTCACAGAGGCCTCCGTCCCACACGAGGAACCTCCCGGGCAACTCCTGAGCTCTCTCAAGAGCCCTGTGGTAGAAGATGAACCGGCGGCCTCCTCAAGGCATCCGGCCTCAGGCCTGTCCCACCCTGCACCCTCCTGCGTAGCTTCAGGTTAGACTTGTCCAGAGTCTCTAATGACCTTGAAAGACTAGAAGGGCTTTGGGCCTTCTGGTCCCTGCAACTCAAAGTGCCCATCCGCTGTGAGCCAGAATGCCAGTCAGCGCATGGTTGTGACCATCTGGAGAGTCTTGCTAGGAAAAAGTCCACGGAACTGAGTAGTGTACTCCTTCACGACGTCACATTTTGGAGTGAGCCCCTTGCCGGGTTGTGGCCTGAGGACCTCAGGTCGGTGGCTGGCGCACGGACCTCAGGACTGAGGGAGCCACCGCTCGGTGTGACACCAGGAGGTCTCCTCCAGGCGGCATCTACCTCCTCCCTCCTCCCTGCCCAGCAGCCTGCCCTCCTCCACCTGGGCCACGGGATCACTGCTGCCTCCTGGCCCACTCATGACAAAGAGCCCGTCAGCAGGGGGCACCTCCGCTGACGGATGGGGTGCTGAGGACATCCCCTCTCCATAACTCAAGACATAAAGGGAAAAGAGATTCTGTTTCTTTCCTTCTTTTTCCTTAAAATAAGCCATCAGCATTGCTGCCAAGATGATTGGGAGGGGAGATACTCAGCAAGCTTATTGCCAACAGCAACAAACCAAACAGGACGAGCAGGTCTGGCCAAATGAAACTGGCCACCAGAAAGTCTGCTCTGAGCACATGGCCTTTCTGAGCTGAGTGGAAGGAGCACCCACTGGGCTCAGCTCCTACTGGCCAGAGGTCAGGAGTCAGAGAGGCAGCAAACGCTGCTTCCCATGAGCTGAGGTCCGATTTCACTCCCCCCAGAAGGGGCTTCCTGGATCTTGGAACAGCCAGAGGACTTTTCTCTGTTAAGTGGGGGACGCGGGCCACTGGGAAAGGAACGTGGACGTCGCCCACAGCTCATTCTAGAGCTTTTCACCTTGCAGACCGAATACACTCGGGAGCTCTGGGAACAGGAAGAGGCCTCGGCGAGGTAGGTGGAGCTATTCCTTCAATTGGTTCCTTCCCTGCTCAGGCCCCCATCCCCCTACACCCCCCACCCCTGAAGCTGCCCAGAGGGGCCTCAGGGAGCCCATGGGGAGCCGGGCAAAGGAAGCTGCTTTCAGGGAGAGCCCAGACAGGGATGGAAGATTTGAAGGCTGAAGTTAGCGGGAGGAAATTAAGACTCCTTGCTTTAAAATGAGCAGGAGTTCTGAACAACTGCTCCAGGCCCAGTGCCCTGCAGGTGTTTGGGTGAGTGCCAGGAGGCTCTGGCCAGCAGCAGAGCCAGACCAAGGAAGGAAGTGGAGCTCGGGCTCCCTGAGCAGTCAGGGAATGCGGGGCGCAGCCCACGTGTGTGTGCGTGTGCGTGTGTGTGTCCAAGAGAACCAGGGAGAAAGGCCTGGCTCTCCCCAGCCCTCCACGCCCCAGGGGGAGCCCCAGAGGAAATGCAGCTGGAGGTGGGAGATGCTTTGTTTGAGCAAACTCTCTAACCATCAGTTCATAAAAATTAAATTTCATATATCAGAAGCCCAAATCACCTAACACGACAGAGCCGGTGGGAAAGAACTCCCCAAGTGTGGTAAGAGCAGCGCTGTTCCCAGTCCTGCATGGAAGCGTGCCTCCGCACGGGGCCCTCGTGTCCCTCCCCCACCGCCTCCCGGGGCCGAGAAGCAGCACGGCCTTTACCTTGAAGGCTCTGTTGAGCACCTCCTCTCCGCCTCTGCTCCCTAGCAGGTTTACGACCACTTGCTTCCCATACTGCTCCTTCAGAAGCACCATATGCCTGCAACGGAACAGCGCAGCCTGTGACCCCATGACGCCAACACAGACTGGCGGCCCCACCCTCGAGGGCACAGGGTGCAGGAGGGACCTGCTTGGCACCAGAGGTCCGGGAGGAGCTGTTCCCCAGGACCCAAAATTGGTTGGGGTGGTGGCCAGGGGGAGAAAACCAGTCTCTCCCAGCCACCAACCCCACAGTCAGGGATAAGCGTGTCAACAGTCTGCACGCAAGGCTCAGGCCAAGAATAATTCACAGCCTATCAGACTTCTACATAAGCGTAACATCAGATGAAGGATATGCTGGACTTTCTGTAAAGGACCACTATTAAATCTAGAACAGCTAACTTGGCTTTTTATTAACAGAGCCCAAGAAGTGTGACATGTACATTTCTGAAATTAATCTCTAATTTCACTTGGTACCTTCCTTCTCTAAACTAGAAAAGCTGGTAGGAGGGTTGTTAACCTTAGTGTCTGTTATCTAAGTGCCTATTTCATTATGTGTAATTATGTGTAACCCAAGAAGGCACAGTAAAATTTCAGGCTTTAGGAAAATATTCATAGATCAGAGACTTTTAAAAATACGTATGTTGTGGGGTGCCTGGGTGGCTCAGTTGGTTGAGTATCTGACTCTTGGTTTTGGCTCAGGTCACAATCTCAGGGTCATAAGATGGAGCCCTGAGTCTGGTTCCATGCTCAGCGTGGGGTCTGCTTGAGATTCTTTCCCCCTACCTCGGCTCCTCCCCCTGCCCATGCTCTCTCTCTCTCAAATAAAAAAATAAATGAAATCTTTAAAAAAAAAATACACACGTTGAAATATTAGGGAAAGACTAATATTTATCCTTTATCACTAGCTTTTGAAAAGTTAACTTTACAGTCTTAATAATGGTAGGAATGCTTAAATGTAATATAAAAAAATATAAGGAAAAGACAATACAAAGAGCAGATGTAAACCATATTTTTATCATGTAATCTTCATGCCTAAAGATAGAAAAAAGACTAGAAGATAGCACATCACAATAGTAAAAGTGGTGGAATTTTATGTGACTTAACATCTTTTTCTTCTTTATAGATTTTTGTATTTCCCAAATTTCTAGGATGACATTTTTTTAAGCTAATTAGTACAAAAGAACCAATTTTAGCCCAATAAAGAAAAAGATACTCTCTTACCAACTTTGAGGGGTAGCACTGTATAGTAGAATATGGATTCTGAAGCGGGTATTTTGAATTCAGGTCCTCTGCTGACTCGGTAAGGGTGAGCTCAAGGATGCACCTGGCAGCCCCGCCCTCCCTGTGGAGTCCCCGCCCCGGGAAGAGGTAGGGCTCAATCAGACTGGTGCAATCGGGGGCTTCTGCAAAGCCTGTGCTCGGGGTGAGGGTCTGAGAAGAGATGGAGTGTGCATGGCTCAGCCCCTCTGGGCACTTCTGGGTCTGCCTGCCTGGGGAAGGTGTGTCCCGGCCAGAGGTCAGACACGTGGAGCCAAAGGGCAGGCTCTGCTCTGGTGGCAAGTCTGAGTTGCCCAGCTGTTGGTCACTGAGCGAGCACCCGTGATTTGGGGGTGAAACGCAGGGAAGCCCACTGTGGCCACACCTAGGCCACAGTAACTGAACGACCTCGGGAACAGTACGGCACTGGACACAGGTGTTCCGTGTGTACCCAAACTACCCAGGGAAAGGGGTTTCGTGGGGGCAGTTGTGAGGGTAAGGGACTTACTCTGGACCAAACGTATCAAAGAAGGGGGAAACTCCTGAGAGCCCCCTGATGTGCCAGAGATGGGGCACTCCTCCAGGGGTCTGCAGCCCTGCCCCTCGGGACCCCCAGTGCCCCCTGCAGTGGGTCTGCTGGAGAATCATGTGCCCGAGCTCCTACACAGCACTGAAATGAGCATATCGGGGCAGCACCCAGGGTGAGGCTGGGCAGCTCCTCTCAGCTGCATCCCGGCTAGACCGCTTTAGGAAGTGAGCGTGCTGTAGGCCACATGTCCAGGCCCGTCAAAGGGCTTACGGTCTCGAAAGGGCTTCTGCGAGAAGAGAGGGCCTATCCTCGGGGGCACACACCACGCACTAACAGGATTTAAAAATATTTAAGTTGGTGTAAACATTTTTTTTTTTTATTTGAGAGAGAGAATGAGAGAGAGAGCAGGAGGGGGGGAGGGTCAGAGGGAGAAGCAGACTCCCTGCCGAGCAGGGAGCCCAATGTGGGACTCGATCCCGGGACTCCAGGATCATGACCTGGGCCAAAGGCAGTCGCTTAACCAACTGAGCCACCCAGGCGCCCCGGTGTAAACATTCTTAATATATATATATATTTTAAAAGCTCATCAACACAAGGCTTTGAAACAAGCCCAGCATGCATGTCCCTTCCCTTCTACTGTGGTCAGCTAGGGAGGAATCTCATTTTCAACTTCCTAAGGACATTTAATGCAGATCAGTGTCTCCAACAGCCATTGAGAAATGCACAGAACATGTTAACAGCATTCTGAAAACAGGCAAGAGCATCTTCATGTACACATACACCATGTGCTAATTCACGGTCACCGTCGGCCTGATATGCCAGTCTGCGGTAAACAAGAGGATGCGCACAGATTTAACATCCAAATCAAGCTTCAGGCAGAATGATTAATACCCTTGAAAAAAAAAATCACTCTTGGAATTTTTACGACATTCACTAATTTTTAAGATTAGTATTTAGATTAAAAATGCAAATATTTTGGGGCGCCTGGGTGGCTCAGTCGTTAGGCGTCTGCCTTCGGCTCAGGTCATGATCCCAGGGTCCTGGGATCGAGCCCCGCATCGGGCTCCCTGCTCAGTGGGAAGCCTGCTTCTCCCTCTCCCACTCCCCCTGCTCGTGTTCCCTCTCTCGCTGTGTCTCTCTATGTCAAATAAATAGATAAAATCTAAAAAAAAAAAAAAAAAAGCAAATATTTTAAGAAGCCATTAACTATGTCAAATGTAAGTTACTGTTTAGTTGAGCGATAGCTATTCTTAAGAAAATTCCATAACAGGAAACGTGTAATGGTCTAGTCTGTGGTTCAGAAAATGAACTGTGTATCTGCCAAATGGTTTTCTAGAACGATAAATCAAAAACGAATAGTGAAATCTTTAGTAGTGGCAATTAGAAGTTGACAGTACTTTTATTTCTCACTTTATACCTTTCTATACTATGACTTTTTAAGTCTGGGAATATATCGCTTTTAAAGGAAAAACAAGCAGCCACAAATATCCTATAATTTAGGTTATCCCTTGTTAACTCGGACGAAGGGATAAAGCTTCATTAAAGAACGAACTGGTAAGATAAAATCATTGCCAAGGGTTACCTCAGTATTAATGAACTTTCAGGAAAACCTGAGAGCCACTAAAAATCCCGTTTTGTACACTCCCCTCTTGCCCAAAGAACCAAAGTAAAAGGCAGATGCAGGTCCAGGGTTTGGGGCTCTCCCCTCCTGCTGTCCCCTGCGCTTCTGTCTGGTGGGGGCGGGGGGGGGGGAAGATTCTCAAAAGGATGACAGGCTTAGGATGGTGCCAAACAATCCTACCTGTCGAAAGCAGGAGCGTTGGCTTCTAGGCCTCTGTTGAGTCTCAGATGATGAGAGCCAACCTAAAGCAAAGAGAAGTAACACTAGTGATTCTTCCTGCTCCGTGAACCCAGGAAGTGATGGTCTTCCCCATCCCCCTCGCTGCCAGCCAGGCTACACGTGGCAGCCTCTGGCCCCTTCTGTGGCCCATGCACAGGTCTGGAAGGCCGGCCTTGAACTCAGGTCCTGAAGCCCGAGTCTGGCTCTGCTGCAGCCCATCCCAACTGCCGCATGGACCCCATGCTGGCTGGAATTCTTCCAAAGGCAGAAGAGAAACTTCAGGGTCAGCCGATGAGACCCATGTCAGATCTGCAAACTTTTCCACACTGCAGAGGTGAACCTAAGCCAACCAGGGAGAGAGAAACCACTTCTCAGCCTCCTCTGCAAGTCTGGGGACCTTGGCCACCCTAAAATCTGAGTTATAACTACCTGTAAACTAAGATGCCTTATGATTTAGAATTACCTATTTAACATCAAAAGTTTAAAAAACAAACTTAAAATTATGTATTGTTATTGGGGCCAGCTTGAAAAAGCTCTCCCTGGACAAATCTGGGACAGTGTGAGCACTGAACTACAAAGGACAGTAATGGATTATAATCTGACGACTGAAATAGGAATTCATAAATCTCTACAGATGAGAGCTGGCTGACTGGGTGGATGAGTGGACAGATGAACGGACAGGGAGGTGGGCAGGTGGATGGGGGGAAGGGAGGGCTCTTCCTTATAGTAGAACACCAATCGATAAATGTGGATACAGTGGTGGAAAAATCACCATTTTACAACCATTATAGAAAAGAATGGTTCAGGGCGCCTGGGTGGCTCAGTTGGTTGAGCGACTGCCTTCGGCTCAGGTCATGATCCTGGAGTCCCGGGATCGAGTCCCGCGTCAGGCTCCCTGCTTGGCAGGGAGTCTGTTTCTCCCTCTGACCCTCCCCCGTCTCATGTGCTCTCTCTCATTCTCTCTCTCTCAAATAAATAAATCTTTAAAAAAAAAAAAGAAAAGAAAAGAATGGTTCAGCAAAAATCACCTGTTGATCATAAATGTTCAGGGAGAGTCTGATGGGAATAGGATACTAGCATGGTCTGAGTCTCTCGTAGATGCTTATTAGTTGAAAAGGAAGACACAGTAACTTATATATATAGGAAAGAAACTGAGTAGCACCGTGCCTGAGTGATGGAAATTCACATCACTCATGAGGGGGCACATGGACACCGTGGGACACGGATGGGACACTCTGACAAGGATGTGGTGGTGTCAGAGATCCACACCATGAACCCAATCATAATAAAACGCCTGGAAACCCCCACGAGGCACCTTCGATTTAAAGAAAAAGACCTGCATTCTCCAAAAATGTCAGTGTCCAAGAGACAGAAGGCAGAGGAACTGATCCAGATCAAAGGAGACTAGAGACGTGACAGTGACACGCAGGGCAGGATCATGTCCCAATCCCTGACCAAAGGGGGAAAGGTGCCATGACGGACAGTATGGGGACAACTGATAAATCCTGAATGTGGACTGCAGGTCAGTTTAGAGCATCATGTCATACCTGCTGACGGTGTACCCATCCTGTGCTGATCAAGAGAACACATCTACCTTCAGGAAAAACGTCCTGACGTATTAAGTAAGGAGACGTGATGTAAGCAACCCGCTCTCCAGGGATTCAGAAAATAGCGGATCACACGTGTGTGGGCAGCAAGGGGTTCACATCAAGTGAATCTGGGGACAGGATGCATGGGAGTTCTCCCTACTGTTCCTGCAACTTTTCTGTAGGTCTGGAATTATTTTAAGATAGAACGTTTCTTGAAGTGTATTGTTCGGCTTTGCTGGTTATGGAGCATTACAAATGTGGTGTCATTAGGCTTGTCCGCACCATCGGGGGCCCCTGTTGAGTGTGGACCGAGCGTTATTTCCAAGTTTTCCTGCCATAGGTCACACATCTGTCCCTCTTCATACCTGAGGAAAGAGCCACTCTAGACAAAGGGCTTCTCAGCAACAGATTTAGAAATCACTGGGATTAGGTGTGTCCGTCTAAATGATTCTATAAATAAAGTCCCAAGTCCCTTTTGGTCCTAAGAAATCTTGGGAGTCCTTAGGAGAGGCTCCACCAATCACTTCCACTTTGCTGTTGTGTTTATTCTGCGCTCCTTTCCCCAAAGGCATTAATACTTGGCTGAGGGAATGCGAGACTTCATTCCCAAAACCTGCACAGCCCGAGTTCTGAGAAGACTGCTCTCTCCGGCACTCCGAGGCCAGTCAGCTCCTGTCTTCGGAACTCACAAGGCAGGCACCGGCAGAAAGCAGGCCCACGTTCCTCTGAGCCACCATCCTCGAGATCCCAGAGGGCTGAAGCCCAAGAGAAGGGGCTGCTTGCTGCACGGTCAGCCTGTCCATCAGGACGAGAAATCTCCCCTGGATAAGCTGCGGCTGTTTTCAGAATCCTTCCCAGGGGAAGGCAGTAAGGGGAGAGTAGAAAAACAATGGTCCAGGGCTCAGAAGCCTGGTGTTTAGTGACAAGTTCCGTTACTGGACATGTCTGCCTCTCCTCGAATCACAACCCAAAGTTTCTTCTTCTATACCCAGTGCAGCCAAGTCGGGGCGCCCCCCTTTAGCAGCTCCTGGAGTAAAACATAAACTCCTTAGCGTCTCCATCTGGCCCCTGCCTGCCCTTCTGGTCTGATGTCTGGCCACGGCCCCCATGCCTTGGGCCGTGAGCAGCAAGCCTTGCAACTCCCCGGACATGCTGAGGACCACTGGGCCGCCACACCCGCACGTGTGGTCGCCTTTGCAGGCTGCCTTCCTTGCCTGGGCGATGTGGCCCCATCCCTACCGAGTCGGTTCAGACACTCACCCCCTCAGCTGGCCGAGCTGACCCTCCCCACAGCTGCCCCAAGGATCTTGGCCTCCTCTTTCATGGGCTCTACTCACACCAGCCTATCATGACCTCCTCCCGAAGGCAGGGGCTATGACGTAAAGTGTCCCCACGTACCCACAGATGCTCAGTGAGTGTCTCTGGGATGAACGAATGGCTTGCTCTGAGGGCGGGGCGATGGGACACCAGGAGCCTCGTCCTTGGGCCTCATCTTGATAGAGAGACACGTGGACACTGTCCCCACCTCACGGGCGAGGCTCTCATTCCACTCTCTGGGTGCAAAGAGCCATGCTCTCCCAATGCAACCTGTGTTCTTGTCTCCTAGATGGTATAACTTACGTTAAAAATATTAACAGCTACCACTTGTGTGCCCTCCGGGTTCTGGAAACTGCACTGAATTCTACTATCCGCCGTGACACAACCTCTCCATAACCCCATGAGGTCGATTGTCAACCCCACTTACAGAAGAGTAAACTAAGGCTGGGCAAAGATAGGAACTTCTCAGGTTTTTTGGTTTTTTGTTTTTGATAAGAACCTTGCTCTGAGATAAAAACTTGTCGAAAGAATAGGGTCCCTAAGCCAGGGAACCAGAACTTGAACTGGAACCAGGGCCTATCACGGCAACGTTTATGCTCTGAATCACAGCAGAAGCTGCCTCAATCGTGGTTCTCTGGGCGACGGCTGCCGGGAAACACAGGAGCTCGCTCGGGCCAACACACAAGACCCGGGGCCCGCAGCGTGTGTGCGACTCTCTCCCGGATTCGGTTCGTTTACATTAGAAGGATCTTTCCCTCACCCCAACGTCTTATTTTTGAAACTGTTGCACTACAAGGCATCCCACATCCTTTTGGGGACCAAAAAAAGTACAACCACACAACGGAGCACATACAGTGCCATGTACCCAAGAGCCTAGTGAACAGGGCGTGACAGGGAGGAGGCGAGTGTGGGCAAGGTGGGAACAGCAGAGGGGACTAATCTGCATCCTCCTCCAACTGCTGACGTCCTAGGAAGCTTCCAAACAGAGACCTAACTCACCTTGGCAAGCCCCGTCTGTATATGCATGTTACAGGGGAGGAAGATTCTAAAGTGACAGGGGAGCAAAATCTTCAACGGACTAAGAGTATAGAAAAAATATACTCTCTCACTAACCATGCCAGGACAGCAATTAGCTTTAAGTGTGGCTATTTATAAACTGCAAAGCTGTTTACATGGTAAAGAGGAAATTGTGAAAGGTACACGGTGGCTCGAAATGGTGTCAGGATCCAGGAGTTTGTAAGGAAGGCACCACTGGGGTGAAAACGTGCTGACAAATCATCATCCTGAGTCCCCTCTGCCCGTCCCCACCCCTGTGCCCTATCCCTGGGAGAGTGCATCGGTCTCCAGGGAGAGCCCCCAGAGGGTGCAACCCTGCAACTTAAAATGCAAGTTGTCTGCCCAAAAATCTTTGCATTTTTCATCTAACCTAAGAAGGAGGGGAGAAAAACAACCAGAATCCATCCTTGGGCTTGCCACTGATAATTCAGAGAGGAGGGTGACTGCAGACCATCACTGAACCTGGTCGCCCTGAAGATGACCTAATCTCTCTTCGATGGTGGATGGTTTGAGGATAAACACGGGTATCAGACCCAAAGGTTAGCAAATCCTTTGCAAGATTAATGAACACTAGAGCCTTTGGAAACTTATTTTGAAGAAACCACGGAGGCTCTGGGGCAGCACAAGTGTTATGAATCTAAAAGGCACCACAGCTGCCAAAAGCGAGCTCCCGCCCCCTGAGCTCCACTGAGGCTGCCCATGTCGGGTTGAGGGACAGCTGTTCCATGTCAGGGTCAGGCTGCGTCAAGTGGGTCAAACTGGGGACCAAAATTAAAGAAGGGAATGACAGACCAGTTTTGCTTTGTTTTGGGAAGAGGGAGACCAGAACATGAAGAGTCCTAGAAATGGGATGGAAGATGCCAAGAGCTGGAAAGCTCGGACAAGACACAATGGAGAGAGGGAGAAGCTTCTTGAAAGTCTGGGGAATCAGACTCACTCGGATGCATCCCCCGAAACGCCCTGCAGACGGACAGCCTGTAAGGCAGGGAGGAGCCCGCTGATAACATCGGCCATCCCAAATCCTGATCTCAGGGTCAGCGTCGGAGGTCAGAAGGACCCAGAACTGGACACAGGGGTGAAGGGGATGAATTTCACAGGCTCCTTCCCGAATTCCAAGACTATCACGACCATCCCCAATTTCTGGATTTCTTAAAGTCTCCACGTGCAACCTAACACTGTCTCCTGCTTCCTTTTTATCTCCTACTCACTTGATGTTTGCTTTTTATTCTTCTAAATACAGAGCTCCAGAAGCTCCAAATCGAAAGAAAATCAAGTTTCAAAAACCCTTTTTGGAATGTCCTGAAGGGGGGATCTATAGAGAGAAAGTAGACTGATTGTTGCTTCGGCCTCAGCGAGAGCTGGGAGGGCATGGCAAGGGGTGACGGCCAGCAGGGACAGGGTTCTTAGCGGTGATGAGTCCTCTAAAATTAGACCACGGTGATTGGCTCCATGACACTATAAACCACTAAAGCACTAAAAACCACTGAACTGTATGCTTTAAATGGGTGGAGTTTATGGTATATAAATTAGATCACAATACAGCCATTAAAAAAAACTATTTGGGGATGAGCTCCAGAATCATCTCTGTCCTAATCATCCTCAGGAGTGTCTGTCTATGCCGCCACGCAATGCCACCAGCCAGCCTCACACATCTTAGCTGTTCCTTTCTGATGGGAAGACTGAAGGCTAAAAAGGCTTCTCCCTCCACCAGAAGTCAGATCCCACAGGAGACCCTCACGCCTCCACCTCCCTCCAAGAACGGACATGGTTCCTTATCAAGGCTGTCAACGGCACGACAGCCACATGGACAAAATGCCTTCTGCTGCCACGGGGTCAAGTCAAGGGCTGGGGAGAGACCCAGTGGTGGCAAACAGCCCCCAAGAACCTGGCAGATGGCCCTGAGCCTCTTAAGGCATTCTGACAACCCAACCACCAACACACAGCGTCCTTGGTAAGAGGAGCCGGAACCACAGAGGCCTGGGCAGGGAGGTCTTCTGGGCACACAGGCGATCGCTTGGGCCAGAGGGCAAGATCTGGGGTCGACGCTGAGGAACCTCAGACCCACTCGGCCCATGACCCTCTGGAGAAGGAACTCGCGAACGAAGCAGTGCACAGTTCCGCGGATGACAAACGTGTCCTTGGAACGTGGTGCCACGCCCTGAACTCTTCCCAGGAGACAGAACGCCAAATACCTCTGGCACGGACCAGAGCCCTGTTTTAGACTGCAAGGTGTATTTTTAGAAATCACGGGAAAGTTCCGTGCCATTCTCACGTGTCCCCACAGCAGGTACCTCCCTCCAGCCATCGGACCTGCTGCACGGCCACTAGGGCCTGAAAACCTTTCAAAGGATGGTCTCAGCTCTCAAAAAACATCTTTGGCTGTGTTCTCCATACACTGAACTTGGGGGCTAACAAAGTAATTCCACTCAATTACGTTATGTGGCTTGCTTATCAGCAAAGACCTCCCTTCCCACGTCACCCGCATTAACAGCAAGCTCAGGGTCAGAAAATTACACACGATGTATACATTTCTGTATATAAACACCACACACACACACACGCACAAACAACCACATGTGCATACACACACACACACACACAGGTGTGCAGACTTCGGCAGCTCAGCTCAATCCAACGGACCTGAGGAACGAGCCTAGAAACTGAAGGAAATACGGTTAAAAGAAACAAACCACAGTTGTTCAGAAGAGAGAGGCAGGTGACTTACTTTTTTCATTACCTACCTGAAGCCCGGGCTGCTCCCAAAACAGTGGAACAGAGCCTCTGATCTGGACAAAAGACGACACTCCATCATCCATGTAAATCGTCTGCACCACAAGGAAACATAAAGGGAAAGTATTCCTCAATGCAACTGAATGTCCTGGGGCCGGGTAATGGGATCCGGCCTCCTGAGACCCGACACCAGCCCGAATGAAGGGCAGACAGCGGACTTCTGTGCCCTCGGCTCCCCTGGCCAGCCTGGCCTCGCTGTTCCCTGATCCAAGGCCAGCCCCGTGTGCTCACGGGCATGCTGATGGCTGACTAGCCTCCAAGGAGTCTGGAGTGGGCACAGGGCTCCTGGGGAGAGCCGCAGCTGCCCGGGACTAAACACAGCCTGACCCAGCTCCCTGGAAAGCCCAGCAATGCCTCCCCGTTCCCCACAGTAGGAACAAAAGCAAATGTGCTCTGGAATTTAACTAAGACTTTCCTTAGAGCCCTCTATTTTCAGCTTGTCAACTAGCTAAGTAGCAGAGAGCAATTGCAAAGGGATGGATGAAACAAACAAGCTTTGGCCAAAAGACCCGGGTGGATCACACGAGTTACTGACACTGCACTTGACAACACAGGTCAAGACTTGACTTGAACTTGCAGTTGCTTCTGGCCCTGTGCCACTGTGTTCTTAACCCCATCACTAAGTCAACATACATCGCACAGCCTCCACAGGCTTCCAGTGGGGAGCGCCTGCCTAGAAGCAGAGGATACTCACTCGCTAAAGAACAGACCTCCTCCCCCACCACACACACCATTGCTTCGGGGTGTACCAGCTCATCTACCTGCAGCCCCCGCCGACGTTGTATGCAAGGGAGTGTTACAGGGACGAGAAGTGCGGTCCTGAGCATCACGAGGGGAGGCTGCGGCGACTATCAGATGCACTGCCCTTTATCTGAGTAATTCTACCCTGGCCTGGCAGGGCCAGCCTGGGCTATGCTGCTGATCCTTTCCATTTCTTACCAGCCTGCTCCCTTACAGGGTAGCTTTCTGTGTGGCCAGATCACGCTCAGATCACACATGCATTAGTAATTCTGCAGCGGCAGAGGACCTGAGCATCAGACGCGCAGCTCCCTGGGACAACAGGAATTATGGGAGCCTGGCAGCTACAGAGTTGAGTTGAACTCCTTTTTCCAAAGGGAAAAGCACTGGGTTAAGAACTTGTCTGTTTCCAGATATGCACTACCAGCAAATTTGCTATGTCCTATTATTCTACTAAAAACAAAACAAAACAAAGCAACATAAAAACCAAAAGCCAAAACCAGGAGCACCTGGATGGCTCAGTCCATTAAGCCTTCAGCTCGGGTCATTATCCCTGGGTCCTGGGATCAAGACCCACACTGGGCTCCCTGCTCAGCGGGTAGTGTGCTTCCCCCTCTGCCTCTGCCCCTCCACCAGCTCGTGCTCATTCTCTCGCTCTCTCATAAATAAAATCTTAAAACAAACGACCAAAACCAGAAGAAAGTAGCAGATCGCTTAAACTAATGTAGGCACATTGACTACAAGGAGATGAACAGCTTACAGGTCCAGATTAGTGAGAAAGAAACCAATTTAGCCAACATTTCTCTATAAGGATAGCCCTTAACAGTGCCAGGACCTCATTTAAGCTATGGAACTATTACCCTTCACTTTAACACGTGCTAAATGAACTACTTCTAGCATCAGACCACACTCCTCTTGAGACGGAACTTGCACAGGCAGAACGGGCTTCAGAAAATACCCCCCAGGAGGCCCGACACTCCAGACCCCACCCCTGGGACAGGAAGAAAAGATGCCTCTGATTTCTCCACTCCTCCCTCCCACATGAAGATATTCCAGTTCTGCGTCCCATTCATCATCAGGACCACCTTCTTTGTTGCCAAGGTGATAAGACAAAGCCAGCAGTGGATTTGTGGTGCTTTCCTTCCTGAGCTAAAGAACAGAGGTTTTAATACTTCTGGCAGACTCGATGCCTCGCCTTCCAGAAGTGGTTTTCACAGAGGGCATCGGGATCCTGGGGGGGAGGGGAGAGGAGGGTGGAGCAGGGAAGTGGGTCAGCTCATGGGCTCTGGGACAGCACCTTCTACCTGCCAGCTCCCATGTGCCCTGCAGGGTGACCCTGGGCATGTTCTTTAACCACTTTGGGCCTCAGTTTCCCTCTCTTGGTGAAGTTACTGTTACCTGGTCACAGGGAGGAGTAAGTGAGTAATGAGGGAAGGTGATCCCAGTGCAGGGCAGTGGTTCACTGCTCTTGAGAGCAGGAGAGCACTGCCCAGGAGTGTGGATGAGGCCCCTGCAAAGGACTGACAGAGTGGGCAGGGGTCAGAGCACTAGGGGGGCAGGGCTTAGGCTGTGGGGAGAGGGACTGTAGGGACACACAAGGGGTGGGAGGGAGACCACCATGGCTGAGCGGTGGTGAGCCCAAGCTGGGCCTGGGACACCCTGGCCTTGGCAACCTAGTGGCCCCTTTCATGGAGTGGTGGGAGCAGAAACCCAAGGACCCTAAAAAGAAAGAGATAATGCAGGGAGACTCGCAAGCCAGCAGATACTCTTTTATCTGAAAGGCTTTTGCTCAACTTCCATTTCCAGGTGAGGTGTTTGCAAACCAGTGTTCTTCAAGTCTGCTGCATTCCTGGGAAGACACGCAGACATCCTCGCCTTCCCGGATTGATCAGTGGCCTTATCTTCAATAGCCAAATACTTTTCCTCTTCTTTTTTTTTCTTTTGGTAGACCAAAGGGACTTTCTGGGGTTTGTTTTTCTGCATGGTGAGTCACGGCTGCAGAGCAGTCCTACCAGGTATGACTCACAGCAGAGCCGAAAGGACTCCAGGCTTCTTCCCAGGAAGACGGAGATGAGGTCCATACCTGCACACATGCGTGCACCACACACACACACAGAACACCCCCCACGAACATGCACTCACACACCAAAGCACACACCTGTGTGCACACACACGAACCCTCCCCCCGAACATGCACACTTACACACTACACAGGCATGTGCACAAACACGCGCACACACACACGGCCTGCCTTGGAGGAGAAAGCTTGTTCATTCCCCTTCGGAAAAATGTTAAAGCAAGGCAGAGTGGGTGGTGCTGAAAACATCTCCCTCTTCTGGCTCCCTGAACATTTAATTTAGGAAGGACCCCGCCTCAGGGGACCCACCTGCTCTCTGTCTAGTCCCACCATTTGCAAAGGAGCACAGCACAACAATTCGTCAGCCACCTTCAAGCATTTAGTGAAGGACTCCCACTCCCACATGGCCACAGGCTGGCGTCTGAAGAACCTCACTTCTGTAGCAGGGGCCTGGGATCCATGGGCAACTGCCCAGAGGAGCCAAGCAGACCCAGCTGAGACCCCTTCCTGCTGCAGCCCAGCACCCACTTTCCTCCAAGATGCTGCCTGCCACTCTCTGGTGAGGAGCCCACGTTCCAAAGCCTGCCCTTCTTCCAAGGTCAGGTCACAAAGCAGGCAACACCATGCTACCAGAACGAACCAACCCCACTCTGCCCACGGCATCACTTTGATTCGAGGGCCTCAGGAAGCAATGCACACTCTGCCGTCACCCTGAGCAAAGCCACCAAGACTGCAGGCAGGTGCACGCTACCCCATAGCACCATCCTTTCCCAGGCCGGACAGTCTCGGTTCCACAAACGCCAGGGAGCGGGCCATGCGGGCTCCCGGGGGTGACTCCTCTAGGCCCCCATCACATCCCCGCAGCCCCCGATGGGCCAACTTCAACAGGGTTTCAGCAGGTTTCCCGGACGGTTACTGGGTGGCTCCCCCTCCCAAGCTTCCCCCGAGCGCACAGATGCCCGCAGGCTGCGCATCCTCCCCGGGCGCTCGTACCCAGCAGCCCCCTCACCAGCAGGTGGCGGAGGGAGGAAGGCAGAGGTGTGCTTGGCAGGGACACTGCTTACATGTATACTCCACTTAGGAAAAGGTTTTTGTTAAAAACAAACAACTCAGATCAACCTAAGCCCTTCTATTGCTACCAAGGGCTGTCAACAAAACCATTCCACGACTACAGAGACAGAGAAGAGGGCTGTCTTGGACAAGTGGGAGCAACACGAGATTCTCGTCTCTCGGGGAGCAGCTTCTTTCCTTCAGCGCTGGCCGCTCCTCCTGCCTCTGAAAACATTTCAGGAAAGGGGATGACGCGCCTATGGCAGACGCCACCTCTTCGGGAAGTGGCTGACCCCCCGTCCGGGCTGCGCTGGCTCCCAGGGCACGGGCAGGGTGTCCCTCGGCCGCATGCTTTCCTCGGAAGCGCACGCCTTCACTCCTGCCCCCCCACGGCGGCCCCACGTGGTGCTGTGTGTGTCCCTGAGCACCGACGGGGGGCGGGGGGGGCACTCCCAGGACGGTGAAGGTGCCTGTCCTGGTCCTGCTGCCTCCCTGCCTGGGCAGGCTCACAACCACACTCAGCTGGGGGGCTCAGAGTCCGCCCCCCTGTTGCCAACGAGGACACACCTGGAGTCGGCTCTGGAACTGACTCCCTGCACCTGGGGGTGGCCTTCTCCGCCACTCCCACCCCCGGCCCCACACCACGGTGGTCACACTGTCTGAGGGCGCTCGGAAGGCATGAATCATCCTGGGAGAGCATGTGGTCTGTTGGGAGTAGCCCCACAGAGAACTGCTTTGGGGGCAAGGCCACCATGACCCCCTTGCCCCGTTACACGTCTGGTAAAAACAAAATCACCACGGGCCCAAGGAGCCATGCTCGTCCCGGATGAGGGCCACATTCACCGCCCATCTCTGGGGGAACAGCAGATGGGGGTGTCTGGCTGCCTGTCCGCTTGTCTGATGCTTCTAGAGCAAGGTTGGGCTGAGGGTTTCATCAAGACCTCTGTCTGATCCCGAGTCCAGAAGAGGAAAAGGGAGAGAAAGCATGAACTAGGAAGACCGCAAAGGCTGCGTGAACCAGGAAATCCCTCCCCGATCCTGAGAAGGGAGGCAGGTGGAGGCCATTTAAATAGCATGGGGCTGCAGGCTCCAGGAGCCAGAGGGCAGGCGGGTGGTGTCTCTGAGGCCTTGCTGGGCCGGCCACAAGGAAACAAGGTCCCTGTCTCTGAGCCCGAGCAGTTGGGCACATGGGACAAATGCCAGTCACCAGGCCCACATAGATGAAATAACCAGAGCAAAGTCCCCAGCCCTAGTCTGTAGAAAAAGGAGAAAAGCAAGCACAGTATCAAGATTTTTCAAAAAGCTAAATGTACTGCATTTAAAGCACTGTCCCTTAACACTGAATTATGTCTCTATGGGTTCAACTGTGTCCCCCAAAAAGATATGTTGAAATCCTAATCCCCAGCACCTCGGAATATGACCTTATTTGGAGATGCGGTTAAGATGGGACACACTGGACAGGGTGGGTCTCCTCGTTAAAGGGGAGAGGGCACCACATGGAGGTGAGGCAGAGATGAATGAGAGGGCTGCCACAGGGGGGCCCCCAGAGCTGGAAGAGGCAGGAAGGATCCTCCTCTAGGTGCTTCAGAGGGAGCATGGTCCTGCCAACACCCAGAGTTCGGACCTTTGGCCTCCAGAACGTGAGACAATAAATAATAGTTGTTTTAAGCCCTGTCTGCGGCACTTTGTTCAGATTTGCAGTGTTAAAATGCCCATCTCTCAGGAACAACAGTGATAGGGAGGGCAGGTGCTTTTCCAATGACTTACTTGATAAGGATACAATAGAGGAGACCCCAATTTTTAAAAAATATGGTTGAAACTCACAACTCTGGGAAGCACCAAAGAAGAAGAGTAAATAAGGGACTATCTACCCAAAAGTTGGATGGAGAGCAAGGCAGGGGCCACGCTCCAGTGCCGCGGATGAAAACCTCTTCCATCTGCTTCAGTTACCAGGTTCAGGGGGCATGGGCATTTTTGATTTGTACAAATACGCTTAGCACCTCTGGCCCCCAGTTCCTGGCACAGCACTCAGCCCCTGGCAGGCGATAAACAATAACGATCTGTTGGATGCACTGATTCAAAGGCTCATCACAGAAGGATAAGCATCAGGGTGGGATGTGGTAATGCAGGCGGGGCCATGCAAACGAAAGGAAGTACTTTCCATCACACGGACATGAGCAAGAAAAGAGAAAATGTCCTCCATCTTGGGGCCACATTTTCTCTGACATTTTTAGCCAGATATTATTTATATCCAGGAGAGCAGACAGAATGAACAGCCGTCATAGGCAAGATGCGGCTCATCGGAAAGCTCCCGTTCCAAAGTCGTCCTCGTCAGCATCTGACTCCAAGAGGACCTCCTCACCTTAAGCCCAAGCAGGGGGCAGCTCGCACACAGAAAGCAGGTGCTCAGATCTGCGCTGAGTTAAACTGGCTCACGTGCTGGTAGAAAACACCTCTCACGGCTGCAAGAAGGAGGGGATGCAAAGCCACATCAAGGCTAATAAACAGGCTGTTTGCTGTTTATGCCACCCACAGCTGCGCGGCCCCTGTGCCTTTCACGGGGCTTGCCTTTCTTACAATTTATTCCACCTGTCAGTCTACAAGGTGGCCTTAGCCTACAGATTTGCAACCTACAGAGAAAAAAAACCAATGTAAGACAGCATCTCTGGGAATGAGTCAGGGGGGAAAAAATCAATGAGAGATTAAGCAGATGGTTATATTCATGGAAGCTGAAAGCAAGTGCCGCTGAACACGCAGATTTCGCAACTCCCAGGTGCTAAGACACGCTCCGGTTGATTTAGAATAAAAAATGGTTTCTCCTCTCATCCTTGCTTTACTGATCTACTTTTTGTCTTAAGATTTGCCAACCCTGCTGGTTCATCCATCGCCTGCCCTCTGAAATAACTATCACCCTTTATGACCATAGCAAAAATTCCTGCTTCCTTTTAGCTGAAAGTACCTCGGGGAAGCAGTATTACCCCAGCAAAAGTGTATCAGGAAAGACAGCCCAGGCCAACTGGAAGCCACATCTGCAGGCAGAGCCCCAATGACTCTGTTCTCTCATCAGAGGGAGAAGCCACGATCACCAGAAACGACCTCCAATATGCCTGGACCTCTTCTGCCCCAAATGGAAACGCACGTGCACGGCCGGGTCCCCTCCGAACCACCGGGCGCCACCGACCGGCCCCGGAACTGACCTGCTCAGTCTCCACGAAGTTGGATACGTGGCCATCGTCGTTCACGCCGCGGGTGTGGAAGCGAGCGCCGGCGCGCTCGCAGCTGATGCGGGAGATGAGGCAGGCCTTGGCCTGCTTGTGCGAGGCGTACACCGTGCGGATGGACACCACGCCGCAGATGACCTTCAGTAGCCAGTCAGAGCAGCTCACCTGGTGCTGCCTCAGGGGCACGTGCAGCAGCTGGTTCCTGCAAAACAGAGCCCCACAGCAGCTCGGGTCACAGCGCATCCTCCAGGTACCACTGCGCCCAAGCGAGTGGGGAGGGGCAGGTGCACGGCGGGGGAGGCACCCGCAGTGGCCTCGGTGCTGGGGATCCGGGGCCGGGAGGTTCACATGCTTCTGTGATGCCCCCCACACCCCAGCCCTGCGCTCCAAGCAGCAGGGCAGTGGAGGCTGCGCAGTATCAACCGAGGCAACCTTCCCAAAACCACTGCGGGCATCAGTATCAGCGAATGAAAAGCCCGGCAGGGAGTGTGAGCCAACCACCACCTTCCAGCGAACATGGGAGGAGCCTCCCTTTAAACCCCCCGCCTCCACATTTTTAAATCAGAAATCCCATCAGTAAAAAATTTAATCATAGGTTTTGTAATTAAATAATAAATGATAAAAATAATCATTAAATATATGCGTGCTTATTTAAATGACATACATATCCCATGAGAGCACTAGGAAGCAATCCAAAATAAAGAAAAAAAGATGAGACAAGAGGCACCTGGGTGGTTCAGTCAGTTAAGTGTCTGCCTTTGGCTCAGGTCGGATCCCAGGGTCCTGGGATTGAGCCTGCGCTGGGCTCCCTGCTCAGTGGGGAGTCTGCTTCTCCCTCTGCCTCCCTTCCCCCCTGCTTGTACTCTCTCTCAAATAAATAAAATATTTTTTATAAAAAGGATGAGACTAAAATAAGAGCAATGAAAGTTCCAGTATTTCGTCCCCATATCTGGTGGATTGTTCTGGGGCTCTGGGGACCCCTGGTGTCCATGATGATAAGGATAGGGATAAAAGCACATTTATCAAATGCACCGAGCACCACTCTTAAGTGCTTTGGGATGGATTAACTCACTTCATCCTCCAAAGGCCCTACGTGAAAGGTATTATCATTCAGCCCATCTTACAGATAAAGAAACCGAGGCACAGGGAAGTGAAGGACTTGCCCAAGGTCTGGGAGCCAGTAAGCGGCAGCGAGGAGCTGGGAGCCTGCACTCTTTACTGGCCCCGCCAGCCCCAGGCCTACCTCCTCTCTCACTGAAGGCCCCACAAGTACCAGCCGCACCTGCGCTCGCCACCACCTCCCCTTGCTCGCTCTGCTTCCCCAACACCCACTCGACCTTACTCGGCCCCAGCCGCCACTCTGAGAAGGAGGCGTCGGAGGGGTGCCCGGACCCCTGACACTGCAGGCCGAGCTCCATTCGGGGTGCTCAGGGGACCCGCACAGCACCTTCCGGGGCCTCTCGGACACTCCCAGGGAGGCAGGAACCTTCCCAGAAGGCTCTCTCCCACAGGGTATTAAGCAAATCTAGATCACAATGCCCTATTTGTTTAAAAAAGGCAGCACTGTTCCTGCCCTAGAGCCTTCCTCAGAGATAGCAGCCTTCTCTCATTTCTTCAGAAGTACCCTGTGAGCCCTGATGTCTCAGGTGGCTTCTCCAAGCAGCAAGGCTCCCAAGGTCTCAGACCAGCCTCCCCAACTGACGCTGAGGAACCCCACCCCTCAGGGAGCGGCCACGTGGGGCCCCCTTCTGAGCCTTCCTAGCCACTGTGCCTGTCCGCCTGAAAAATGATGATCACAGGGCACTCCTTTACAAAAACGCGTTTTCCTCTTCTGAATCACTCTCCAAAATTCAGATGATGAACCAGCTTTAGTAACAAATTAAATCTGCATATGGCATCTAGGCAAAGCCTCCGGAATATTCCAGTCTCCCAGCCACACAGCTATGGCCGCCATCAGTCACCAGGGGTCAGGCAAAGGAGCCTGTTGCCAAACAGTCGACTCTGAATCCGTTTGTAGCCACACTGATCTGGCGCGCTATATGAGGACAGCTCTTCTCCTCAGAGGAAGGGACCCAGATCTATAAAGGAAAACTACTGTGAGTTTCCTCCCAGGCTCGCATTCCACTGGGAAGCACTTCTCGGTGGGGTCCATCAGGAGCCCGGAAAAACAACCTCACACCGCCCTACACCCCGCCCCCCATTCACCACCCACGTTCCGTATTGGCCCCATCTGACTCCAGATGTGGGTCCAGACCTGGAACACGGCACCCCCGAATGGTGGCTTTAGCAACCAAGCCCGTGACTGCTCAGTCGGGGCTGACTCAGTTGTGGTCAGTTCCGTGGGCGCCACCCAAACACCACACCCAGTGGCCTGGCACCCTCCAGACTGCCGCTTCCTCTCAGCTCAAGATACAGTCTGGCGTCCACCTGGGGCTTGCCCCTTCCCCAGCCCCCCTCAGCCTCCACCTCGTGATCTGTTCCTGCTGTTCTCTGGGGGCCCCAGGTCTCCAGCCCCACAGCTCGCAGAAGAAAGCCTGACAAAAGCAGTCACAAAGGCCACCCGGTTCCCTAGGCATCCCCTACCGTCCTAAGATGTTGCCAAGGAATGTCACGGCCTCTGAGACCTCTCCTTGCCCACCGGTCCCTGTTGGAAGTGGCTCCGTGGCCTTAGCACAGATAGCGCTCAGAATCCACAGCCCTTGCCTCCCTAACTTCAGCAGACTTCAGGGGCACCAGCTCGTCCCTGCACAATGGACTTAGTGATTCACAGAAACACCATCCCCTGGACCTGTTTCTCAGAGAGGGGTCCTCAAACCCCAGGACAGGAGGCACCATGGTCACCTGGCTGGAAATGCTGAGTGTCCGCCCCCCCCACCCCCCGCCCAAACTGGCTGAGTCAGAATCGGCATTTGAACAAGATCAGCAGGAGAGTCACAGGTATTTTCAAGTTTGAGCACATTACTGCCCCAAGAACTCAACAAAACCAGAGGGTCCAAGAGGGCCTGGGGGTAGGGAATGCCGAGGCGCACGGCAGGATATGGTGAAGGCTCTTTCTCCAAACAGAAGTCGGGCCAGGGGTGGGGGGCCCGAAGCACCAAGGAAAAAAACATTTTTGCAGTGAAGGAGACCTACGAGTTTCTGGGTTTGGGCACATGGAGGGAGGGAGGCAGGCATAAATAAAGGATCTAAATAAGCCTCACCAACTCTGTCTTAGGGCTGGAAAACGGTTCCAAAGGGCCAGCACTGGAATTCTAAGAACATTCAGTATATGAGGCAAATTGGAGCAATTTCTATGGCACGATTTCATCATGTCGGCTTGATTCACTTCTTACACGTCTCCTGGCAAATCTGAAGGCCACAGCAGTTGACAACCCAGGCCTGGCACCCGTCAATGTAAGTCACTGCACCACCCCTCCCCAACAGGATTTGCCAGGGTCATGACCCCCAGCGTCCAGAAAGAGCTGTAGATAATTTACATATTTATACAGTCATCCACACCTAGCTGTGTCCATGAAGGAGCACCCGAATAACCCTCAACATACAGAAATCCAGGCACCTTGGTCTGGGCTTCAGGATATGTCTTATCACATGATTACACGTCATCTTGGCAGGCTGACTCAGTTTCCCCATTGTCAGAGGAGCTGGTTTGGCTTGGTGATTAACAGTACAGGATCTGGAGCCAGAATGCCTGGGTTCGAATTCCCTCACTTGTTCAAGCCTCAGTCTCCTTATCTGTAAAATGGGCATAACAAACAGACCCTACCTCATAGGTTACTATGAGGATTCTGAGTTATTACCAGCAGGGAACTTATTAGAACATGAGCACCGTATATAAGCAATAGTAAATGTGCGTGCACCAGAGGGTAACCAGGATCGCTGAGAGGACCACAGGAGCATTGAGCACGGCCCAGCACTTAGGAAGACCCGGTAGATGTTGGCTCTTATGCTCTTTACTTATGGAGAGTTTCTTTTCTAAATCTACATTAGACCACTTTGAACACCTTCTCTGAGCCCAGAGAGGGGATGGGGGGTTAGCTTTCTTCTCACTGTGTTGAGAGCAACTGGGCTCTCAGAGGTACCCCAGGATGATGTAAAGCAGAGAACAAGGACACAGGTGCCAATCAGAGCCCGCCCTCCATGTGACCCAAGGGGGACGGGGATGGGGGGGCGGCAGGGTGGTAGGAGATGACCCAGGGCCCTCACCAAAAGAAGGAGCTCCCCCACTCGTAGCTGTCATGGCCCTGCTTCTGCGCCCGGACGGTGAGGTCGAAGCTGGACCCATCACTGGGCCACGAGAAGTAGAAGACCCCCGAGTTGAGGATCTTCCTCAAGGCTGTGAGGCGGTCCTCCTCCTTGGCCTCCTCCTGTAGAGGGTAAAAGTCGGTGGCGGTGATTTTGTAGATTTCAGCCTCTGGAATTCTGCCCACGGATGTGCAGCCTGTCACCAAAACCAGGAAGCTCAGGGAAGCGCCACCTGGAAGGGAAACAGACAAGGGGGCTTAGCACCACACTGAGCCAGTGCAGCCCAGAGCCGAGCAGGGGACAAGCTCCCACAATGCCACTGCAACCACGCAGCTGTGTTTGCTCCCTTGCAGCCCCAGGGATCTGTCACCGGAGCCGGAAGCCCAGTGCCTGGTTCTCCGAGGGTGGCCTCTGATCAGCAGCGGCATCACCACCTGGGAGCCCACTGGAACTGCGAATTCTTGGTCCCATCCAGACCGCGGGGCCAGGGGCCAGCCACCTGAGCTGTAACAAGCAGCCAGGCCATCCTGCTGCCCACCAGCCTGAGGGTCACTGGCCTGGAGCCTTCCTGGCCCTACAGCCTCTCCCGCTCTCTGCCACCCAAAGCCTTGCAAATCCGCCCTCTCCACGAAGCCTCAGGCACCACCTGGCTCAGGGCCCCCCAGTGGGGTCAGTCCTCCAAGCTCAGCCACCGGAGTAGCCTCTCGAAGTGGCCTGCTGGAAGACCTCCCTCTCTGCTTAAATCCTTCCACAGCTCCCACCTCCCCCAGGACTGGAAGGGGAACTCCTCCCAGGCCGACCACCCCCATCCCTCCCCACCTACGGACACCCATGGTCCAGCAGCTCTCAAGGGCTGTCCTCTGTGGCTCCTCAAATACGCCATATGCCCTCACACCCCTGGGCTTTTGCCCAAGATGTTGTCTCTGCCCAGGACGCCCCACCACCATCTGTCCAGCAAGGCCTTCCCCACTCACCTTCCCTGCCTCCACCCTCTAGAAGAGCCACGAGCCTTCCCAGTGTTCATCAGGGCCACCCTAGCTCAGTCCCTCCTTTCCAGGAGAACTCCTCTCGGGGAGCCTGCCCTGCTCTCCCAAGACATTGCTATGTGCCCCTCCTACAGGCCAACGGCATCCCTGTTAGCCCTCATACACGCAGAGCTAACAACCTCGTTTCCATCTGGGTCCCCCAGTAGACTGGGGGTTTCTTAGGGGCAGGACTTTGCTTCATTGTTCCATCCCAGCACTGCACATGGCAGATGTTGGAGGAATACTTCCTACCTGAGCCCCCCACTCCCCACGAAATGATTACCCCTACCACTGCCCACCTGGTTGCCAGAACGAGGCAACCCCTCCGGGGACCCCACCACACCGTCCGTGGCTGCCTTCTCTTCCGCACCCCCCACTGCACAGGTACTGACAAGCACATGCTGTGGGAGTCAGGGGTGCATGGCAAGGCTCTGCTCTGGGGACAGCAGGGACAGTGCCCCTGCTCTGTTTCAGGAGACGGCCCGAGAGATCACTGGGGGGACCAACTGGCCTTCAGGGGCTGGTGTGGTTCTGGTCCAGAGGATATTCTTCCCACCCTGCTGAGCTTTAAGGGACCTGCTCCCAGCAAGATCCATTCCCAATGGTCAGAGGTCATTATCTGGAGCCATGGTGGCCAACATTTTAGACACTCTGATAAAAGACCCTTAAGTCCCAGTGCTCATTGTGTCCCCCCCACTCCCTCCTCACACTTGATAAGAAGAAGGGTGCTGCTCGGGGCCAGGACACATCTGGGTTTTTCTTAAAGATGCCTTCATCCAATAACTAGGTCACTAATCCTACCATTCCTGTTGGGGGGGGTGTGGAACCAACGAGGCGACCATATTGGCTCATATCCCACCTCCCCAGGCAGATTATCAGGAAACTACTTTAAAGCAACTACTTTAAAGAATAAGGCAGTTATGCTGTGGACAGTGATCGCTGTCGGGGGGCTGAGTTTCTTAAGCAGGATAAGTGTCATTTCTGGAAGACAGGTGGGGTTTGTGTGGGCTTGATGTCTCTGAATTATAGCCTCACAAACACAAACATTCCCATAGCCTGTGCTCGAACCAATGCCCAGGCATCCCCTCTGCCTCTGTCGATGTGCTCAGAGCAGGGAAAGGGGAGTTCAAGAACAACCAGAGGCATGGCCAGGGGACAGCCCCTGCGGGCTAGGCTGCGAGCCCCAGAGGGGATTCTGTAGAGAGTGGGGTCAAGGTGAAGCGTGGAAAACTAAGCCTCTCCACCCAAGTTGTGGAGTGGATTTCGAGCAGCACTTCCTCAACAGCCCCTGCGTGGGGGAACCGAGTCCCTGGCAAGAGTCCCGGGTGGCTCTGAAGACAGCAGGCATTTCCTGTGCAGGGCAGTGGCCCGGGGGAGGCTCGGGAGGGGCGGCTGCAGCAGGTATGAAAACGCTCTTAAAATAATGAGAATTGGAGCTCCTGAGTCCTGGGACGAGGGGCTCAGGGGAAGGCACAGGTAAATTTTTAAAAATCCACCATAGGAGCGCACTGGAACCAAGCACTTTGATGACAACGGACTCTCAGGTCCTGGTGTTTCCCGGGCACCAGACACCATTCCGTGACCTTCCTCTCAACAAGCCCATGGGCGGGGAGGAGGTACCACTCTTAGCCCCATTTCACAGAGAGGCAGATGGAGGCACAGAGCGGTTAAGAAGCCTGCCCAAGGTGACCCAGCAGGGGAGCTGGGATGTGAACCCACTTTCGGGCTCTACCGCCTGGGAAGTTAGTCAGACCAAGTCTGCTTCCAGAGCCGGCACTCTTTACCTGGACCCTCGCTGAAGGATGGCCCACATGCCTGACGAGGCTGCCATTTCACACGTGAGGGACTGTCCCCTGGGGGAGCTGAATCATCTGCCCAAGTGCGCGGCTAGTCTGTGTTGGACCCACAGTGCAAAGGTGGTGGGTCTCACGTCCCCGGCTCCCTCGGGCCCCCAGGTCTGGCAGTCTCCAGTCCCACCGGCCTACTGTCTCACTAGGCGTGTGGCTGACTAACGTACCATTTGCTCATCTGACACCACACATTTTCATCATTAGTTCAAATGGTTATGAATAATATATTTTCCAGCATATGCTAAATATTGACGTGTAAAAATAAAACTGTTGTGGGCCTCTTTACCAGGATCCAGTAGAATCTAGACTCTGGTTTGATCAAGGAATGCATGAATAAGTTCTTCTTGAACAGATGGGATTTTCCTCGTATTTCCATTCCACGTCCCCCCAGAATTTCATCCTAATGTCACATATTTTGTGCTTCTGTGTCTCTTGATCCTACTGTGCAGCAGTTTGATCCTAATGCTCGAAGTGTTTAAAAGACTTGAGTTATCATTGCAATGATTTTTAGTACAAAATTGGTCAAACACTATAAACACAATGCTTTGCTAAACATGATTTAACATAAAAAATATAAAGATTTATTGGGAAGGTGGATGGGACCTCTGGTTCCTATATCCACAGATAAATATTATTTATTAACGGAATGAAACTAGATCCTGTACCAAGTCTAGTTCTGTTTTTCATTTTTACAGATGTGAACACTAAGAAACCTTGTTCACATTCATAGATCGATGGGCTTCATTATAGAAACGCTGCCTAATCACTCTTCAACGTCCTTCTGAGTTACCTGTTAAAAAAAAAAAAATCACAAAATCTATCCATCAAATTACTATTAATGCCGTCAGCTGATGGCCCACTGACGTTCTCCTCCAGTTTTGTCAAAAGCCAACCGCTGGCTGTCCCCTGACTTGTTAAACTGAATGTCACCCAGGCACCGAGGTGACATGCAGCCTCACCAGAGCCAACAACAATAGGCGGAACCGGCCCTCTGTTTGGCATCTGTAGGTATCTGCCACCCAGAGCCACACACCATGAGTGGGGTCAAGGAGTGACCCATTCTGGAGGCAGAAGAAGGTCAGGTGGAAGGGGATGGAGGAGAATGAGAAACAGGCCCCCTCATCACAGGGACATTCTTAGGCAAACAAAGGAGGTGAGGACCTAGGAACAGTTCTCCTCAGAACTGACCAAGTCCGTGTACCGTGGACAGTCTCTGTGACCTCAGAGGAACTGTGTCAGGCCACAGCCTCTCTGGGAGGAGGACCCGGCCCTCCGCAGCCTGGCGCGTGGCTTCCTGTCACTCCAGTTGCTTGTCTAGCAACCTTGGATGCACTCCATGTACTACAGGTTTTAAGGAAAGCGTCCTGATTCAAGCCCAGCACCAGACCGTGGGGTGGGGGTGGGAGGTCACTGCTCCCTGGCCTACCTGTCAGAAGGTGTCTCTAGGGGCTAATAGTGGGGCTGGGGGGACTCACCTGCCCCAGGTGTGAAGGATGTCCCTTCGGGTGCTCACCTTGCACACAAGACCTAGGCTTTGTTTTTAGTAAGGCAGGATCAGTTTCCTCCCAGCCAAGAATACCAGGCCTGGGGTGGGGGGAGTGGGGGGGGTGGGGTCTCAGAAGTCATTAGTCAAGGCTGAGTCCAGGGGCTTAAAACCAGGAAGGATCTTCTAGCACAGGAAAGACAAAACTCAAACTTGCTTTGGCCTCAGCAGCTGAGACTCTGGCCTCTGCACGTCTCTATCGGCTGTGGGGCCTCTGGCCAGTCTCCTATCCTTTCTGGGCCTCAGAGAACAATGCGCCAGACGGCCTCTGGGTCCCTTCCAGCTCGGAGGAACTCTGGTTCCAGGGCTCTGGCCGAAGCAAGAGCAAGCCTGGGTCAGAAGTTGCTGGCCGCATTAGGGGAGGTGACAGGGAGGACAAGCAACAGGTCACAGGCCCAAAGACACACCAGAGCAGGAAGGGATCACACACACACACATCCAGAGTGCGGACCAGTCCCGCAGCCTGAGCAGGCAGGGTGGGGAAATGGGAGGCGACCACCCCAATATGTATTGTTTAGTGGGGCCGGGGTTTCAGTCTGGGAAGATAAAAAGAGTTCTAGAGACAGATGGTGGGGATGGTTGTACAACAACGTAAATGTCCTTAATGCTACGAAACTGTCCACTTTAAATTGGTTACAGGGGTAAGTTTTTAGGTTCTGCACACACACACACACACACACACAACCTCGGAGACCTCAATGTCGATTTAGAAATTCTCTCCCTCGAGAGGATTGCCTTCAAAACCCAACTCCGAGGCCCAGCTGCCCCCAAGCCCCTGAGCCCTGCAGCAACGGGGTCCGTGTCTTGTCGCGCTGTGGCCGCTTGTCATCTGGCTGGAAAGGGCTGGCACTAGGAGCACCTTGAGTCATGCGCAGACACAACGTTGTTTGTGCGGGGACAATGCTGGGCGTGTTCTGGCTGCCGGGCCTCCTGCTTCCCCTGCGTTGGCACTTCTCTGTTGGCTCAGCCTTAGAGTTCGCCCCCTGGCCAGGTTCGTGCCAATCTCAACGCTGGGCTGCCTATAGACCCCCTTATCGATCCTGCCTTACAGGACACTCATACTTTAAAGCTGTAGACACAGGACTCAGGAGCTCTAGGCTAGCCCACCCCTGGAGTGGAGGCGCCCCAAGGCTCCCCCCATACCAGCCAGCTCAGGGTTCTAAATACCCTGCACCCACATGGCGCAGTTTCAAGGATCTCTTTCGCCTTCCCTTTCTAGAACGTGAAAGCGGCGGCTTACACAGGCTCATGGGAGCCAGCTGTGCCCATCTGTCCCCAACTCCGAGCCGTAGCCTGAAATCCGCCAGGGGTGGGTTAGCTACACCATGGAAACCGGCAGACGCTTCCTATCAGGGCTTTGTTGCCCCCAGAGAGCTGGATGTCCAATATTTACCAGCACAGCACTGGAGGTAAGTCGTAAATGACCCTAAGACTGATGAAGGCCACGTCATTTCAAGACTTTCTAGAGAACACTGCATACCCCGAATCTCAAGACTAAAGACGATCACATTTCTCTCTCCAGAGACTTTTCATTTTGTAGTGACTGCCCAGCAGTGAGCCCTCCGCTAGCCTCTGCAGATTAACCACCCACCAGGACTCAGTGCCCTGACCCCTACCCCACACCTCCTTCACCCAGAGGGACCCCTCTGTAGGCCAGCCCCCTCCCCCTCGGTACCCACGTTCAGACCGGGTTTTTTCTCCCCTATAAATCTCTTAGGAATTATGTAATATAGAGATGAGACAGTTCTCCTGGTTTTGCAGGTGGGAATACAGCCCTAGAGAGATTAATAAATACAGAAAGTGAGTCTGTTGTGAGGCTAGAACTAGAATCTAGGAGGGCTGTCCTGTACAGCTTCAAAGGCTGTGCACTACACAACTCCAGAAGGAGGGCCGTCCTGTACAGCTTCACAGGCTGTGCACTACACAACTCCAGAAGGAGGGCCGTCTGGTACAGCTTCATAGGCTGTGCACTACACAACTCCAGCAGACACGATTCATTACAGACCTCACTGTATCCAACCCTTGAGGCTATGAAATAGGAAGGCCGTGAGAGCTTAGGTTAAAAGGGAGTTAAATCCCTGGTATTGTTGGGATAAATTCTTTCGACTGCTATACTCTCACTTTCTATGCTTTGTATCATGTGTGCATCTGGAAGCCCGACTGCCCGGCTAATTGTGGGGGCTCCACCCCCTTCCTGCTGGCATTTCAGGGAGGAAGGAGGGACTTACGGTGTTTATGAAAACCTAGGAACATGAGATAAAGCTTTTATGCAATTTTTGTGCACGTTTCTTAATTTCTAACATGAAAAAGCTATCTTCACTTAGGTAGATTGAAATTCAACAACTTGCCCCATGTTACAAGCCTGAGGGGAAGTCTCTTTCTTTGTACAGAGACCCTCAGCCTAACAAAGTCAAGAGGGAGGCCCATCCCCAACTGGTTTTTCACTCTGCACTGCCCAAACACCCTCAACAGCTGAGGAGAAAACACGATAGCTCTGGGCCGGGAACTTGCAGCAGGAAAAGAAAATCAAGTTAAAGCCACGTACTCCTTCATGTAACCAAAGGGGATTTAAAAAACTGGACGATAAGGCCCAACCCTTCCATCCATCCTTCATATACCCTAGGACTCTTTCAGGAATGTGTTGAAAACAGACCAAAGAATCCTGACATTCCAAAACCCAGAAGTCATCCTCACCCCGTCGGAGAGAGTTATGGCAGCCCCCCCGGAGGGCGACTCTGGCAGGCGGGGCTGGGGGTACTCAGAGGAAGGGAGAAATAGGGGCTGGGGACCTGACAGCCCTCCATGCCAGGGCCATGCCTGCTTGCTTGCAGCCCCCAGAGGCTGTGCGAGCTCACTCCTGGGGGAGGGGTGGGTGGGTGGCACTGGGTGCAGGAAGGGAGCCCGGCCTTGCCCCCGGGGTGGGGGGGGGGGGGGGGACAGCTCCCCAGCAGGTGGTCACCTCTCCACATCCTGCCCCGGGTGATTCCATGGAAGCCTGCCCTGACCTTGGGCCAGATGCCCCACAGCCACCTGGGCCCACTCTGACAATATTTCTCAGGGTTAAAGTCAGAAGTGTAGCTAGGATTCAGACTGGGGAGCTGTTAAGAGCAACTCCCTGTAGCCAATCTCAGATCACAGTCCAGGAAAAAGACACTTTCCTCTGGGATGATGGAAAGGTACTGCTCTTCCTGTCCTTGGAAGCTCAACCTTTTCTGTCCCCTTTCAAGACAGAACAGCCCAGTGGTTGACAACAACCCCAGGTCACCCCCTTGAGAACTGCCTGACCTTGGCCAAGCTGCGGCCCTGCGCTAAATCCAGATCTCAGTCAGGTGCAAAACAGATCACTGATTCATGTAGCAGAAAACCACTGCTGGTTATAACTGTAAGATGTCAACAACGGTAACACATCCTAAGAGCCAAGACACTACACTGTAAAAAAAACCTCACAGAACAGACAAAATACAGCACTTAAGTTTTCTGAGCTTCTCTGCCTGTGTGGGGAAAGCAGGACAGGAACAGGCACCCACCTCTCGTGGTGGGAGAACCGAGTTACCCTGTTAAAACAGTGCCTGGCACAGAGTACGCACTGTGGAAGGTTAGCTGGCTTCCTCACATCACCGTCGTGGAGGCAAGGGCCACAGGAAAGTTCTGTAACCTCGTTAAAATCACTGTGGGGAAAAGTCCCGCAGAAAACCATGTGGGCAGCACATTTTCAGGGAAAAAGCAAGTGCACGGAGGCTGCTCAGTCTGGGTTTGAATCCTAGCTACTCTTCTTCCCGGAGGCAGTAACTTTACCCCTCTGAGCCTCTTCCCGTTACTAGGAGCAGTGGGAAAGACACAGTATCATATTGGGTTATTTTTAGGATTAAATAAGTTACTGCATATCTAGCCCCGGGCACAAAACAGACATTGAATGCATGCACGTTGTCATGTGGCTACTGAGTGCTTTTCCTACACACTGTTAGAAAATAATCAGTGGCATCAGAGTTCAGGAGACCCCATCCCCTGAAAGAAAAGACCCAGAAAAGTAGTCACAAACAACAGTGCCACTCTGTCGGCTAAAAAAATCCTCGGTCTGGGGACACAGCTGCTGTGGGACACGTGCGGCCCTAGCATGCTCGGCTCGGGGAAAAGCCGTGCGCCCGAATCTGGTCCAGTCCCAGCCATTCTCATTCTGGGGAGCAGGACTGAGAAGGAGGGATGTCACCTGTGCTCTGGCCCGGGCCCTAAACGTCCCTGAAGACACTGGGTCCAGCCAACATAAATGTGGTGGCTGAAAGAGGAGGAAGGAAAGGGTGGCCAGACCCTGAAGGGAGGTCCAGGGGCACAGAGGTGGCAACACAGGGTCCCCACTGGAAAGGCTGCGACCCCCAAGAGCAGCCCAGCTGACAGCTCAGCCCCGAAGGTCTCATAGGAGCAAGGATGCCTGCTTGTTCCTGTGAGTTCTCAGCCTTTTCAAAGTCAGACCACATGGCCCATTTTTCAAATGCCCCCCCACCCCCCGATGATCGATGGCAGGTGCCTGGGGGCTCTCCTTGCCAACATGCACGCCCAGTCCCGGCTATTCTCCAAGCCACCCCTGTGAGTCCGGGGGCTTCTGACCTCCCGCATCCACCCCTTCTACAGTACAGATCCCTTGTAAACGATAAACAGCCCCCTGGGGGGACCCCCCCGCACACGCGCACACACACACACACACACACACCCGACTTTGGAAGAACTCAGGTCCTGGAGGGCAAACAAGGAAGGTGAGCTTCCTTCTGCCGCCAGCACGGACAGGTGAGAATCAGGCTGCGTTCACCTTGACCTCCTCCCCAGCACAGAGGAGCGGGCTCAGCAAAATAAAGAGACATTTTAGAAGATCCTAACAGCTAAAATAAAATGCCTAAATCCGGCAGTCTTTCCAAACGAATGCAGGAGAGGCTCTGGCCCCAGAAGTCTAGCAGCAGACGTTCTGACAGTTGATCTGTCTGAACGGGTACTTACCAGATCTTACCCTGAGCTCCCCCAAGCAGCCATAAGCGTCCGTGAGCTTTCCATACTGGCCTTTAATGACCTCCTTCTCTTCCGGAGCTGGGAGAGAAACACATCACAGACAACATCAGCCTGGGTCTCCTGTTGGGAGTTCATTCACTGCACCTTCCCATCTGGCTCCCTACCCACTCAAAAAAGAAAACGCAGAGACAATAGCTCAGCCTCAAGTAATGTGTGTGGAGGCTTTAAGACTAGCGAATCACCGAGCTGCAGAGATTTAGACCTTCCCACAAAAAGCTTGCTCTCTGGAAGCGCCCACAGCTCCCTGGGGGCTGGGGAGGGTGAGGGAGAGGAGGTGCTGAGGTTCGAGCCTGGAGCAGGTGCCTCAGGCTCAGCCCTGGCTGCAGGCTCAGAAGCAGGAGTGAGTCATCGTTACCCAGTGGGGAGGACCTTCCTTCCTAAATATTGTTCACCGGAGGCTCATCCTGCAAGTGCCCACCTGCCCGCAGGGACCTGCTAACTATCGTACAGGGGAGGCTGTGCAGAATGCCCCCGTGTCCCGGGTACCCCGGGCCTGGGCCCGAGGCATCCCCCGCCACCGCCAGCAAGCTACAGGAGCAGAGCCCCCAGGGTCTTCAGCAGTGACCACCAGGGCCCCGGATGAGACACAGCCTTGGCAGAAAGCAAGAGAAGAAAGCTGACCTGACAGAGGGAAGGACCCTTTGGAGCTGGGAGCCCTTGCCCTTCAAGGACACCAGAGACCATCTGGCACGGACGGTGGCAGGCCCTTGGACCCTTCCTCTGAAGAATGTTTCTATGTGCAGAGAACGAAATAGGAACCCGGATGAACCCTCAAAGGAGGGCCTGGCAGACAGCATTAGGGAGATTCACTAGGAGAGCAGTCACCCTGCCTCTGATTTACTGTGACAGATGGGCTCTTAATCTGCGGCGACAGAGGAAGGCCCAGCAGACACTGCAGCTTCCCGGGGGAGCGTCTGGGGGGATCCGTACAACCTACAACTGTGTGCAAATTTTTGGCTGTATTTTTTTATGAAGCTGGGAGCCACTGTTTTTGTCAGAATGGCAAAGGAGTTGGTACCCTGAAGAGGTTAAGAACCAGTTTACTAAGTCACATTTCCCCCCGGTCCTCACAGGAATTGTTCTGATTGATTAGGGTGCTGGGGGGGGGGGGCAAGGGGGCATAGTAACCTAAAGCTAACTATGAGAAGGACTGGGGGGGGGGCCGTCCCACCCACTCCCTCCGCCAGTTCAGAGAAGGGGCAGCCGCGCGTCATTCACTCGTCCCCCTGCTGCAGCTGTGGTAATAAAGGACCAGACCACTGGCTCAAAACAACACGCATCCGTGAGCTGACAACTGTGCAGGTCAGAAGTCTCCGAAATGGGTTTTCCTGGGTTAAAATCCGTGTCGGCAGGATTGCATTCCTCTGGAAGCTCTAGGAAAGAACCTGTTTCCTGGCATTTCCCAGCATCTCGAGCCCAGCTGCATTCCTGGGCTCCTGGCCCCTGCCCGCCCCCTTCATAGCCAGCAATGGCCTCACTCTGGTCTCTGCTCCCACCTTTACTTCTCATTCTCTCCCCCTCTCCTGCTTCCCTCCTCCCTGTTTTTTTTTTTCTTTAATTGTATTTATTTATTTGAGAGAAAGAATGAGCGTGGGTAGGGGCAGAAGAAGAGAGAGAGAAGCAAGCAGACTCCCCACTGAGCAGGGAACCCGATGTGGGGCTGGATCCCAGGACCCTGAGATCATGACGTGAGCAGAAGGCAGACACTTAACTGACTGAGCCACCCAGGCGCCCCCCTCTTCCCTCTTTTAAGGGCCCTTGTGAGTACACTGGGCCCACCCAGGTAACCCAGGACAATCTCCCCATCTCAGGCCCCTTAACTTAATCAAATCTGCAAAGTCCCTTTTGCCACGCAAAGTAACAGCCACAGGGACTAAGGACTAGGATGCTGACATCTTAGGGGCCCACAGATGGCTATAACCCATTTCTCGGAGGCCACAGGCCTCCCGCTCCCGGTGAGGGAGGGCGAGGTAGCCTCTCCATTCCCCACATCTGCTCCTGGCCGAGATGAACATCCCCTGCCCAGAGGTGATGGCAAGCCCACTGCGGAGGGCCAGGCATGGTGTCCTGTGCCTACAGAGTCCTCCTGGAAACAGGCCTGCGCCCTGACCTAGGACAGGTCCACCCCGTGAAAGCCTACGCCCGCAGGCCACGGGCATGGCCAGCTCGGTGTCTCCCGCACGCAGGTGCTGCAGGCAGAACCAGGACCCCGGCCCTCCTCTCAGGATACGTGCTGATAAAGCACAAGAACAATTCTGAGCCCAGAATATATATTTCAACCCTTGGAGCTTTACAAAAGCCCTCACACAGAATCCTTAAGCCTGAGGGTCACCCCATTCCAGCAACAAGGAGGGCCTTGTGTGGTCATTTACCTCTGCAAATGCGAGTTTTGCTCGCATTTGCGAGCTCCGACTGCTGGCCGGAGTCAGGTGGTCAGACCCACACTTCAGAGGTGGGAACGTGCCCCCGAGGAGAAGCCCTGGAAACGCAACTGGCTGCTTGCCCGGCTGGGTGACAGGTGACAAGTGCACACATCACAGCCTGTCACCAGGAACACGAAGCCAATACAAGTAACAAAAGGCTCTTCATCCTCTTGTTCAGCAAACAAACGAGCACAACACCCCAGGGCCACCAGGTCCCATTCGAATCCTATAAGCTACTGCCTTCCCAGTGGAAACCCCTTTCTGCCTGCCACGTGGGAGCCCACAGCCACAGCAAGTCGCTACCTTACTGGCCTCAAACCACAACACGGGACCATCTCACGGGGCCTGAGGGCCAGAAGTCTGCAGCAGGTGTCAGCAGGGCCCTGCCCCCTCTGAAGGAAGGCTCAGGGGACGATTCTTCCCCGCCTCCTCCTGGCTTCTGGTGGGGGCTGTCAGTTCTCGGTGCCCCCCCCCCCACATCCCTCCCATCTCCGTCTCCATCTTCCGAGTGTTCGTCTCTGTGGCTTGTCCTCTTCTTAAAAGGACACCAGTAGTATTGGATTTGGGGCCCACCCGACTCCAGCATGATCTCACCTCATCTCATCTCGCCTAACGACATCTGCAAATTCTGACATATTGCGAATTAGGACTTCAACATACCTTTTTTGGGGGACACGTGGGAACCCATAACACTTGGTCACTTTTTCATGTGCTGAGTCAGTCCTTTTAAAGCCTAGACTTGTCGGCAAGCTATCGGTCCTATAAGCTTATTTTCTCTTTTCAATGCCTTCCTCTCTAACGCTCCTTCTAACCCTCACTGTATAAGAGGAGACGTTCCTCTCCCATAATGCAGCCCCCCCCACCCCCCGACCCCACACTCCCAGAGGCCTGGCCTCTCAGGCAGCCTGTTCCCAAATCACCCGACACCCCTGCTTGCCCCAAACAACTATATTTCCTCAGTTAGGTTTGAAGGAAGAAGAAATCCATTTTGCTCTTCAAAAGGGAGCTCACAGGGGCGCCTGGGTGGCTCAGTCGTTAGGCGTCTGCCTTCAGCTCAGGTCATGATCCCAGGGTCCTGGGATCGAGCCCCTCATCGGGCTCCCTGCTCAGCTGGAAGCCTGCTTCTCCCTCTCCCACTCCCCCTGCTTGTGTTCCCTCTCTCGCTGTGTCTCTCTCTTTAAAAAAATAAATTCTTTAAAAAAACAAAAGGGAGTTCACAGATCGAATGTCTCCAAGCACCAGGCAGGTGACGAATGAATGAAGCTGCTGCAGGGGGCGGCCACGAGTGACCAGAGGACACATACCCCCTCTGACAGGGGCAGATGGCCAGTCCCATGCCAGCCCAGTGTCAGCAAGTCTTCTCCAGTTTTTCGAGAGAAATAGGACACGCCTGATTTTTCAGTGTTGGCAACCAATCCAAATTTATTTTAAGCATCGTGTGGGCTGAACACACACCTCTGCAGACTGCATTTGGCCTGCCCATTTGCAACTTCTGTCCTCCCTTACTTAATGTTTCGAAAATAGCCTATTCCTGTCTTTCACACTTTTGTTGCATTTCCTGTAGATTTTTCCACGTTAGAATGCCTTTGCTTCCGCCCCCATTGGCCACGAATTTCCAGCCTTTAAGGAAAGTCCCCTCATTTGCTTCCCACCCTCTTCCTCATCCACCTCGCGCCCCTGGGACGCAGCCATGCGCCCAGCGAACGGCGTGCTGAGAGCCTGCCATGGCTGGCACTGTCCTGGACCCAAACGGACAAAAGCCTATTGCCGCAGAGCTGGCCAAGGCAGGCATTTGGCAGCGGCAAAGAAGGAACGTGTGTCATGAACGGATGCGAGATGACAGTGGAGGCCAACCAGGGAGGGGGTGGGAGCCGGGAAGAGTGGCATGGGCAAGGCGCATGCACAAAGGCGGAGTGGCAGGGCCCACTCGGCGCCAGGTACCGACCGTGCAAGCTTCCTGTCAAGGGGGACAGACAAGCTCAATAAGCACAATACAGACAGTGATAGGACCTGGGGAGAAAAAGCGAGCGGGGAAGGGGGTGTAAAGTGTGTGGTGTGCGGTGTGAGTGTGTGTGAAACTTTACCTACTGTCGTCTAAGAATGCATCACTGCAAGGGTGACTTTCGAACGCAGGCTTGAAGGAAATGACAGGGATGGCTGAGTGACTGGGGGGTGGCACTGTAAGTCCAGGAGATCATGTGTAAAGGTCCTGAGGCAGAAGCATCCTGACATATCCGAGGACCAGCAAGGAGCTCCATGTCTGACAGAGGAAACAGAGTGGAGGACAGATTGTGGAGAGCTTTGTAGGTCATAGAAAGACCTGGGGTTTCACTCTGAGTGAGATGGAGTCATCGCAGGGTTTTGAGGATCGCTCTGGCTGATATGTTGAGAACAGATCCTAGAGGGGCAAGCGGAAAAGCAAGGAGACCCCTACAATGATCCAGGCAAGAGATGATGCTAGCTTGGACCAGGGTGGTAGCAGTGAGGTGGTGAGAAATAGTCAAATTCTGGACACACACACACACACACACACACGCTTTTTTACTTTGGACACTTCTAAAGAAAAATAAAGTACTGGAACAACCCTATGGGCCCACACTACCACGTCCCCACCAACTCCCCTGCTATCAGCTCTTGCCCAACCCTGTTCACTCATACCCCTCCCACCACTCTCCTCTACCTTCCCTCAGTGGGTCTCATAATGTAGGCCTCAGACAATAGGCATAACCAGCAATAGAAATACAAATGATCGGGTCCATTGCGGCCCTACTGAGTCAGAAACTCTGGCCTTGAGGCACAGAAATCTGTTTTAATGAGTCCTCCAGGTGAAAATCATTGCCCTAGATTATTGTGAGTCAATCCCAACCTTCTTAGCATTTCATCTATAAACACTTTAGAAAGAATCTCTGAAAGTGGGGAGCGTGGGTGGCTCAGTTGGTTAAGCGACCGCCTTCGGCTCAGGTCATGATTCTGGAGTCCCGGGATCGAGTCCCGCATCGGGCTCCCTGCTCAGCAGGGAGTCTGCTTCTCCCTCTGACCCTCCTCCCTCTCATGCTCTCTGTCTCTCATTCTCTCTCTCTCAAATAAATAAAATCTTTAAAAAAAAAAAAAGAATCTCTGAAAGATAAAGGCTCCTTTTAAAAAATGTAACCACAGGGCGCCTGGGTGGCTCAGTCCGTTAAGCGCCTGCCTTCAGCTCAGGTCAGTCCTGGGATAGAGTCCCACGTCAGGCTCCCTGCTCAGCGGGGAGCCTGCTTGTGTGTCTCTCTGTCTTGCTCTGTTAAATAAATAAATAAATATAAAAATCTTTAAAAAAATATTTAAAATAAAATAAAAATGTAACTACAATACCATTATCACATCTAAAAAAACTTAACCGTAATTCCTTAATATCACCAGTTATCTGCATATATTTTGAAGGTCAAACCAAAAGGATTTGTGGACAGACCTGATGTGGGATATGAGAGAAAGACAGGGTCCAAGGATGAGGCCAAGTCTTCCTCCTGGACAACGGGAAGGCTGGAGCCAGGCCGGGATGGAGCATCAGGAGCTCAGGGCAGACGGACGAGCCGGCTGTGCCCACGGGCGCCCCAGCGCAGACGGCGAGGGCAGAGCTGTGCCGGCCAGAAGTCCAGCCAGAGATACAAATGGGGTCCCCGGCAAACACAAGGTATTTAAAATCTGGAGATTGGAGGGGATCACCTGGGCAGTGAGTGTTGGAAACAGTGCATTCAAAAATCAGGGAGAATGAAAAGAAATGTCCAAAAGGATGTAAGGAAAACCAGAAACGTGTGGTGTCCTGGAGGTGGGAGAAGACAGTGTTTGAAGGAGCAGGAGGGGTCAGCGAGTTCAGATGCTGCTCTACGTTCCGTAAGATGAGGACAAAGTATCTGTCCTTCCAGTTAGGCGCTGGTGCCCAGAAAGGAGCAGTGTCCGTGCAGTTGAGGGGCAAGAAGCTGAATGGAGAGGGAGAAACAGAGACAGTGGGTAGAGACAATTCCTTGAGGAATTCTGTGCGTGTGCATGTCTGTGTGTATGTGTGGGGGGGGTATATGTGTGCGCATGTGCGTATATGTGTGCATGTGCATGTGTGCATGTGTCTGTGCATGTGCGTGTATATGTGTATGTCTGTGTGTGCATGTATATGTGCATACATGTGTGTATAGGTATGTGTGCACGTGCATGTATGTCTGTGTATGTGCACGTATGTGTGTGCATGTGCATATATGTGTGTGCACGTGCGTGTATATGTAAGTCTGCACGTGCGTGTATATGTGCACGCATGTGTGTATAGGTATGTGTGCACGTGCATGTATGTCTGCGCATGTGCATGCATGTATGTGTGCATGTGCATATATGTGTGTGTGCATGTGTGTATGTCTGTGTATGTCTGTGCGTGCATGTATATGTGTATGTGCATGTATATATGTGTGTGCATGTGCATATATGTGTGTGCGCGTGTGTCTGTGCATGTGTGTGTATCTGCGCGTGCATGTATATGTGCGTACATGTGTGTATATAAGTATGTGTGCACGTGCATGTATATGTCTGTGTATGTGCATGCATGCATGTGTGTGTGCGTGTGTCTGTGCATGTGCGTGTATGTGTATGTCTGTGTGTGTATGTGCGTGCATGTGTGTATATAGGTATGTGTGCACATGCATGTATATGTCTGTGTATGTGCATGTATGTATGTGTGTGTGCATGTGCGTATATGTCTGTGTATGTGCATGCATGCATGAATGTTTGTGTATGTGTGTGCATGAGTGTACGTGCATGTGTGTATGTCTGTATGTGTGTGCAGGTGTGTGTGTACATGCATGTGTGTATATGTGTGTACGAGCATGCGTATGTCTGTGCAAGTGTGTACATATGTATGTCTGTACATGCATATGTATATGTCTGTGCATGTGTGTGTACATGTGTGTGCATCTGCACCCACACGCATGTGCTGGTGGAAATGCTCTGGGACAGTAAAAACCGATGTAGTAGAGAGAGGGAGATGCTGGAGCGAGGCCCCGGAGAAGGTCAGTGGAATCCGATGTCTAAGTGGGGGCCACCCTCAAAAACAGTCCATCACGGTTAATAGGAGACAAAGGAGCACACAGCGGCCAGATGTGGGGGGGGGGGGCCGCCGCGGCCAGTGTGCAGACGTTCCCTCCCAAATGCTTCAGGGCTTCAGTGTGGCGAGAAGCAAGTCCATCAGCTCAGAGTGAGGAGGAGGAGGAGGAGAAGCTGCAGAGCTTGTGAATAGCCTGTTGGGACAGTCACCGAAGGACCCACCTGGACTTAGGGATCATGAAGTAGCAATGACACCTATCAGCATGGTAGTGGGTCTCTGGAAACTTCCAGCTATGCAGAGGAGGGTTCAGGCGAGGAGGAGAGGCTCTCACCGGTGGTATCACCAATCGAGCAGGACCAAGCACGAGAGGGAGAAGGACCCACGGGGAAAGGCGCAAGGCGGAGCTGGTGGCTATGACCTGTGGATCTGAAGGGGAGGCACAGGGGCCAGCGCGGGACCATGGAAGCGTCAGGGACCACAATCCTAGCAGGGTCATAGATCACTGAACTGGAGAACTAAGGGCTGAGCTGAAAAGGTGGGGTTAGTAGGTGCAGAGTCGGTGTTTGACACAGATAGTGGGGGGACCAGGGCATGGCCGCGGGAGAGAGTGGCTGAGCCAGGGTGGAGGACACACTTCTTGTGGGGGAGGTCAGCAAGGGCTTCAGAAAGGTCACCATGACGACTGAAGGTACCAAGAATGAGGGCAAGCCTCAGCATCGGCGACACTGGCAGAAAACGAGGTAAAATCACCAGGTAATTCCAACACAGGGCAATGGGTGATGGGGTCCCCGATGTGTGTGGGCAAAGGGTTAACAGAGCCTGCAAGAGAACTGACCTCAGGTTAACATTCCAGTCCTGTTTCCCTGGTAACCTGATATAAGTTATCTATGTTACTAGACAGCCTGGCTTATGATTAAAAATAGTCCTGACTGGTAGAAGGCATCTGGGCTACGAGGAACCACAGGTGACCTATAATAACTATGACGGGGCCGTGGGGATACTCTTGGAATGTACAAGCCTGTCCTTTGAGGGGACCCTGGAAGCTCAGCCACCCAACACTGGATCCTGTGGGTGAACCCTGTCCTGGTTCGAGGACATGGCATGCACACCAGGTGAGTGGAATGGGCCTGGGGTCTCCTGAGGGCTGGGTGAACGTTCGGGAGACCGCCCCACACTGCCCTGCCAGCAAGCTGTGGCCCCCGTCCTAAACCCCCAGTGGGAACGTAACAGTCTGGAAGTTCGGATGAGCCGTGGAAGATCTCTGTTAGGCACCATACATTGAGATTCAAGTGCTTTTACGGAGGAGGGAAGGAATGTCTGGAGGTGGCAAAGAGGGGCCTAGGGGACACACATCCCCCCTTCCCCCGGGCCAGTGGGCCAAGGGAATGGAAGGGAAACAGCCGCCACTTAGGCCTGCCAGGGAGAGGGTGGCGTGCCCCAAAGCCAGGCAAACTCGGCCCGCCGTCCCGAGGCTGGGGCCGGTGTTGTAAGGAGTAGGAGTCAGCCCTGTAGCCAGAGCATGCTCTGCTTCTTTTAAAACCCAGGCCACGCAGGCCATCTCCTGGTCCGCACACAGCCAGTCCAGATCAATAATCAAACCAACCACACGTTTCTTTCTTTCATAATATATTCCCCAGTAACACACCATAAGGAAATCCCAGTGAAGCCCAGCCCACATGTCACAAAAATAAGTAGGTCAATTTCACAATGCAGACCGCCCAAGACTGAGGTACCATTTGTGGCTGCGTTCTTGTGCATGATTTTAAACCATCTCCTTGTATTTCAGGTTCTCAAGAGGATAGCATCAGCCAGATCAAGGTCAGCATCTCCTTCATGAGCTCAGGTCAGACTGGTTTATGGCTGTTCCTTCCAGAGTTATCAGTTTAGAGCTAAAGCCGCTCTTCCGAAAGACAATGGTTTTTCTCCAGGCGGGGCGGGTGGAGGCACGGGAGGGTTGCTAAGCAAAATGCAAATCAAAACATCAGTCTAACTGAAGCTTGTGAGCCATGATGAAAGCCAACTGGGCAGATGCAAGGCAGCCCCAAGAAGAAACTTTCCTATACTCCCCACTGCTTCTCTCTCTCACCAAAAAAAGTCCAGGCCACACAAAAGAGCGAGCGGGGGGAGTGGGGCAGGGGCGGGCACTCAGAAACACAGTACCTAAGCAAATGCGCTGCATCCCACCAAGGCTGTGCGAGCTTGTGCAAACCGACCAGAGAGAATAAAGGGGAAATGTATCATCTCCTGCAGCCACAGCTGAAAAAACATCTGTGCAGTGGGGTGGGCCCTCCCTGGCCCTCCCCACTCCCCTCCCTGCACCGAGGTCCGCTGTGGCTGTGACCGGAGGAGGAGGAGGCCGGCTCCTGGGACAAGAGGGCTGCAGTGCAGGGCTGGACACTGAGCCTCTACCGCGGAGTCTTTTGGCTCACGCTGAGCATGCTTCTGACGGAGCCGGGGGACAGGGGCAGCAGGGCGCCACACCGGGAGGAGAGCCAGCGTGAAACGCAACCGTACCTGTTCCTCTACAAATATGTGCATGTTCACTGTACACGTGGGGGCGGATCCTGCAGACCCGCTCCCTGGGGGCAGTGTTCCCGGCCTGACCACAGATCTCATTCCTGGGCCTCCAGTCTCTCCCGCGCCCCTCCAGGCTCTCCTCCTGGAGCGAGTCCCGAAGCGTCACTTCCTCATACAGCAAGCCCTTCAGTTTGCTTCTTATGACTAACAAATTAGGTCCACGGGCCTGGCCTGGCGCTGGAGGTTCTACTTACAGCTCCTTTCCCACTTTCCTCTCTAACTGACCAGCCAAACCAGCTCCTCGGGACATCCCTCTCTCTTCTTCCTTCCTCAGTTATCCGTCCAACTGAACAGCCCCTCCCAGCCCTGCTACAACCCCTCCTCAGAGCCTCCCCCTTGCAGAGAAGCCCTATTTGCATGTGTGTGTGTGCACGTGTGCACGCACACACACACCCCCTTAGAAGCCATGTAGCGTGATCCACATATATCTTCTTGTGCTACGTGAGATGCCCAGTGGGCGCTGAAAGGAAAGGGAAAGTCACACCCTGTCCTGCTTCAACTCCATCCCTCAACAAGGATTCCAGATGTGCACCTCTGTGCCGGGGCTTGCTCTGAGCCCCCAGGAGAACGGCAGCGAGGCAGGAACACGCCCAGAAGAAGGAGCATCGCTTCAGGAAGGAGGTGTGATCCGCTCGGTGGTGCTGGAGGGAGGACAGACCTCTGCGGGGTCCGGCAAGGTGGAAGTCATGGGGACCTTGACGAAGGGCTTCAGAGGAGCGGCAAGTGCCTAAGCCTGGCCGAAGCGTGTCACGGGAGGATGGGAGGAGAGCGGAGACAGCACGCGTGCACCAGCCTGTCATGCACGTGAATGGAGAAAGGAGGTGAGGGGCTGGGGCCGGGAGGTTTCTTAACAGGAGATCCAACTGTCTGTTGGTTTCATGGTGGGAATCACCCAGCTAGGAAGGAAAGGGGGAAAGAGTGGGAGCACAGTCTTTAAAGATGGGGGTGGGGGGGACATGGGTGGAAAAGGTGGATGCAGAGGAGCATGGGGGTCATCGCTGTAACAGAGGGAAGGTGGCGAGAGCGCCAGCACAGGGCAAACAGGTCAGGTGGTGGGGCTCGTGAAAGTTCTCCTTTTAATTCCTTCTCTTTTCTCAGGGCAATAGAAAGCAAAACATTAGCTGAGAGGGTCAAGGTGTTGAAGGCTTGAGAAGGTGTGAAAGGGCCATCCTGGAGAGCGGAGGAGCAACCAGAGGAGGAAAATGCTGCGAGCCTAGAGACTATGGACCAGCACCAAAACCCCAAAACCCTTCGTGAAGTTGCCAGAAGTCAGCGTGGTGCTGTTTCCCTCCAGCCACACGTGGCAACACGGGCGCATGCGTGGGGCGGAGGGGCCGTGGCCTCATCTGGGGCTGGGGGGCTGCCTGGCACGCACCAAGCAGAGAGTGTGTGCAGGCTGGGGGCGCACTGTAAGCCAGAGAAGGATGGGGGACGGGGTGTGCGGGCAGTGACGGTGGCCGGGAGGTTGCAGGGCTGCAGAGCTGTCTGGGTCGGGCGTGAGGGAGGGAGCAGGTAGTGAAGGGTGCCCGAAGCTGACCTTGCAGGGTGGCGTAATAACTGGTGACGAGAAGGTCTAGCGGGGTGAAGTGAGGGGAAAGCAGGGCTTGGCAATGAGACGGTGAGGGCAGAGCAAGGCCAGCGGAGCAGGTGGGTCATGCTGATGGCCAGGAGCTCAGCTAGGATGGGGACAGGAGTTGTGGTGGAAGAGAACCCAGGGAGCCAGGAGCCCAGCTCCTCTATGAACGGAGAGCATGGCCGGGAGGAAGGGAGATCTCAGTAAGGAGAAGTGTGCGTCCCGAGGAGTGGTCCTTCTCGGGGAGGAGGAGGAACCCTGCCCCAGGTGGCTGTGAGCAGTGGGATGCCTGCCTCACCCCCAGCAATGCTCCGTTTGGGGGAGTGCGTGCAGGTGAAGGCGAGGTTCAGAGAGCCTGCTGAGTGAGGGACTTGTTGAGGTCAGGACACAGTTCCAGGAAGCTGAGGTAAGACTTCATCCATCTACCAAAAGCCAATTCCTACTCTATATTTTAATCCAGAATCCAGAAAATCACTTCTCAGCCTTCTTTGATTTTTAAAAAACTGTCGTTGCTGCTATTTAGTGGGAAAACTAGCATTAAGATGTGATTAGAACGCCCGTGTGCCACTCACTCGTGTTAGATGCACCACAAAGATGCAGAGCTGCAACCCGGCTGGATGTGAGCTCGGGCCCACAGGGCACACAGGCCCAGGAAGATGAAGGAAGTTCAACTCTGAGCAGACACATGAGTGTGCCTTGTTATTCACAAGTACTATTTGGGGGTATCTTTTGTGACTAGTTTGGCCTCTTCCTCCATATGTGTCTATTAATTAAACAGGCCTGCTTACTCGCAGAGGCCCCACACAACCTCAGGGGAAGATATTCACAGCATTTTTACAAAAGGGCAGAAGAAACCTTCTCAGATCATTGATTTGGGAACTGCCTCCTCTGATTTACCAACCAGCCAGAGGCTTTCTGTACCTGGAATTAGCTCCAGCCTTGGAAACAGAAAAGTCTGTGGCTGGGTCAGAACATGGCCTTAGAATCTGAATCACCTCACAGCGGCGATTCCCCAAATGCACCCCAAGAGACCCTGATGTACCCTAAGATGTGATGTGTGTGTTGATGTGCTGTGAACAGAAGGTCAAACATACTTGGGATCCCTGGGCTAGTTGACCAGCCGTATTTACCACACAGCCTGAGCGGCACATCTCCAAGGAGGGGGGCGGGGTGCCAGGTCCAGACTCCCCCAGTCATTTACCTGTGAAATCCTTTTGGTCAGCAGCCTCTCTCTGGGGAAGTGCTCCTTTACAGAATGAACACTTTGCTGCTTCTGATGCCGGCTCCACACTCCTTCCTGGGGGCCTATTTTGTCCTCCCCAACTCTGGCCTTTTTGAATGGGATGCCATACTTACCACCTGCCCCACATTCCGGCAGTGGTGGCCCCCTCCTACTCTCTACCATTCCTGGTCCTGCCACAGTGTTGCTCATGCCTCAAGCACCTGAGCCCTGCCCTGATGTTCCCAGCACTGAGCCTGGCTTGGACCTGAGCAGGTGTGTCCCCTACAGGACAAGTCCAATCTGGGCTTATCTGGAGGCCTGTGGGGCTGCCCTGGGGGCCAGGGCATGAAAGAACCAAATGTCTCCTGGGAAAGGGGTCAAGGCCTAAGGGGAGAGACAGGTGGGACGGCGGGGGGGGGGGGGGGGGGGGGGGGGAAGGAGCGGGGGGGCATACTGGGTGGAATGCAGTGTCTGTTGTCTGTCCTGGGGCCTCCACACCTGGGTCCCAGGAAGGAGATGGAAAGAAAAATGGAGAACAGAACCAGCACAGCTTACTGCCCGAAGCAGAGTGGGAGGTGCTGGCCCTGTGGCTCGGGTCGTTTGTAGTTTTCCTCTTGAGAACGACTTAGATATCCTTTGCTATCTTTTCTGGTGAACTATTTGTCCTTTTTTGTGATCTATAGGCGCTCTTTTATATCCAACGATTGTCAGTCTTTGACCCTTTTATATGTTGCAAACGGTTATACGCAGTTTCTTTCCAGGCTGTTGCTCGTTTTTAAACTACCTTTATGGTGTCTTTCGATATCCTGGAGTTTTACATATTTATGTAGTCCAATCTATCAGTCTGACACTGAGTGGAGGCTGAGCAGGGGGTCCAAGGTGCCACCAAGGCTCTGTTTCCAGATCCCACACTGGTCATGTGGGTGTGTTCACTTTGGGAAAACTCACGGAGCTGTACATTTAGGATTTGTTCATTGTTCTATACTATGTTACACTTTAATAAAGAAATATTTCTTAAATCTGTCAGATGTCTTTATCTTTCTGACTTCTGAGTTTTATGCTTTGTCTAGAAAGGCTTTCTACACCATAAAACTGTGAAAGCTTCTCCTATATGTTCTTCTAGTATTTTAAAAGTTGGGGCTCTTTATAGTTCACCTTAAAGGCCTCTGTGATTTGCTTTAATATATGATATAATGTAGGGCTCTAACTTAATTAGCATCCCCATGGGCTTAACAAAACCAAGAACCCCATAAAGGTAAACCATCAACTATGTTACGAGATAACATTGCTTATGGTAAAAATGACCTTAATTGGCCAATTGCCTCTGGACAGGAAAGAGACAGACATGAATTATACCTGCTGATGAGGACACCAGGCTTGGGGCTTGGGTGAAGCCTGGAATCTGTACTTCTGGGGGTTATATAAGAGATACTGGTTCCAGGGTGCCTGGGGGGCTCAGTCGGTTAAGCGTCTGCCTTCAGCTCAGGTCATGATCCCAGGGTCTGGGATGGAGCCCCGTGTTGGGTTCCCTGCTCAGCAGGGAGTCTGCTTCTCCCTCCCCCTGCTCTTGTGCTCGCTCTCTCTCTCTCCCCTCAAATAAATACAATCTTTTTTTAAAAAAAGAGAAACATGATTTCTAACAGGGCACAAGGCTTTAAGCTGGGGGGAGAAGCTAGTTACCAGCCAGATGGCTGTGCAAACAGTCACCTGCAAAAACTCCTGCAAAGACCACTCACTCCCCTGGACATGGACAGCCAGCACCGTCCTGGGGGCAAGCTGAGGTTTCTGCCCTCCTCCTTTCAGACTAGACAATCCAAGGGGAACCCGGTCTGAACCTCTGGCTGAGTAAAGGAAGAGCCCCACCCGGCACAGCATTGGTCAATTGTACCAACACCATTTGCTGAATATCCACCTTTTCCCTGATTAAATCATCACCATTATAATAAACTAAATTAATCCACTTACATAAGTCTGTTCTGAGCCCTCTCTTCTAATCTACTGATTTTTGTCTATTATACGATTTTTTTTTTTAAGATTTTATTTATTTTTTTGACAGAACACAATGTGGGGGAGGCAGGCAGAGAGAGAGGGAGAAGCAGACTCCCCGCGGAGCAGGGAGCCCGATGTGGGGCTCAATCCCGATCCCAAGACCCTGGAATCTTAACCTGAGCCGAAGGCAGACGCTTAACCGACTGAACATCCCAGGCGCCCCTCTATTATACCATCCTTACGGCTTTATAGTATGCTTTACTATCTGGTAGATCCAGTTCATCTTCACTGATGTTTTTCAAAATCCTCCTGGCTATTTTTGCCATTCCTTCATCATTCCGCAGTGTTTCTGGAGCTGCTCCTCACAACAGGCAGGGCTGAGAAGGCAGTACTGAACAAGACAGAAACGCCCCTTGTCGTAGTTTCCTGGGGCTGCCGGGACCAAGTATCACAAACTGGGGCACTTAAAATAACCACAATTTATGCTCTCACAGTTCTGGAGGCTAGAATTCCAGACTCAGGTGTCAGCAGGGCCATGCTCCCTCTGAAGGCTCTAGAGAAGGATCCTTCCTTGGCTCTTCCAGCTTCTGGGGGCCCCGGGGGTCCTTGGCTGGTGGCCACACCGGCCTCTGTCTTCGCATAGCCATCTTCCCTCTGTGCGTGTCTGTTTCTGTGTCTTCTCTTTTTATAAGGACACTAAGTCCTACTGGATTAAGGACCCACCCTACTCCCATATGACTTCACCTTAGTTTACAACTTAATTACGGCTGCAAAGACCTGATTTCCATATAAAGTCACATTCAGTTATGGTGGTTAGGACTCAGACAGATCTTTTTGGGGGATGCAACCCGCAACATCCTGCTCCCACAGAGCCTGCACTCCCGAGGTCAACAACGTTACACGGTACACAGGCAAGCAAACAACGAAGGTGCTTTTGGTCATCAGTGCTATGAAGACAAGAAAGCAGGTGACGGAACAGAGACAACGGGGGTGTGGGGAGTGTGGATGCCATGGGCCAGTTCAGCTGGCGTGGCCAGGAAAGTTTCGCCCAAATCATCCAGATACCCCGAATGAGGAGGACACAGCGAGGCCGAGGTCTGGGGGGAGAGCACTGGGGACAGAAGGCAGTAAGTACAAAGCTGCTGAGGCAGGAGCCAGTCAGGACTGCTCAAATGGAGTGAGCTCAGGAAATGGTGAGAGAGGAGAAGGAGCCAGGGCAGAGGTCACAGGTGGTGCAGGCTTGAGCAGGTCCCTGCATGGGGGCTGGGGAAACCCTGGGAGTGGTGGCGGGGACATGAGTTAGGTGACAGCCGCCAGTCCAAGTGCAGGAGGGCCTGGTTGGAGGAGCACCATACTTATGCAGCAGTGGGGGTGAGAGGGGGGAGGGGAGGCAGAGCTGGTGGCATCCAGATCCTTGTGGAGGTAGAGAGGTCTGGACTTGCTGGGGGATTGGGTGGAGTGGAGGAAAACAGTAGGACCAGGATGACTCAGACATTTTTGTCCTGAGCCTCTGCCCCACCCATATGGGGCTGCCATTTAAGCGTGCGGGGAGTCCCACATATACTTTAGTCAGCCCCTTATGTTTTCTCTCAAACTCCTATTAGAATTTAATTGGATTTTACTCATAGATACTTGCATTTATAGATTACTTGGAGAAGAACATCTTTACAATGTCAATGTTCCTATCAAAGAACACAGTATACCTTTCCAATTATTTGGTGCTTTAGTAAAGTTTTATAGCTTTCTTCTTTTAGGCCGTGCATATTTTATTATGTTTATTCTCGGAAATTGTTGTTATTGGGAGAGGAATCTTTGCTTTCCTATGTGAGACTCTAATTCCTAATTGACTCAAGATAGTATATTGGAAAGCCATCAATTTTTATCTGCTGAGCCTGAAAAGCAGCCAGCTTATTAATTCACTAAGTCTCACGAACCTCCACATACCTATCACCCAACTCCGAGTTACCAACATTTTCCCAGTCTCATTTTACCTATTCCCTCCCCTCCCGTGTGTGCGCGCACGTGTCCATCCATCTGCCTCCCGAAGTATTGCCAAACAGATCCCAGATACGATATCATTTCACTGACAGGTACTTCAGGATCTGTCTCCTGAATCTTCCAAGTGCACAATCTTGTCCTCTGCACCCAAAAGACTTGAGGGTGCGCAGGAGGCGAGCACACAGAGGCCACAAAACTGAGGCCCCTCCTACAAGGCCCAGCAGAAAGCTGGTGAGCAAACTAAAGTCACAAAGTTCAGCCTCTAAACTCACAACTTTTCTTACAGGATCACTCCCCCGGTCTTGGATCTGGGTCTATTTTCTCTTTTAAGACAAAATTCTAGTAAGCTCTCAGCAACCTGAATTTCCTAACAGCGAACTGAACCAGAACCCTAACGCGGAGAGCGCCGAAGTCAGGCGGAGAGTGCCGAAGTCAGGCGGAGAGTGCCGAAGTCAGACACACACACGAAAGCCCCCCAGGTCTGGAGACATTCATCCGCAGGCCATGGCATTTCATTACAATTCCTCCCTTCATGTGTGTGCTCTTATTGTAATGCACCCCTATGTTGCGGGGGGGGGGGGGACGCGCGTAAGCTGCAAGCACCAGTTCCAGAGTTGGATTAAAATTCTATCACCGCCATACAAGTTAGAAGAAGGCCTTTCTGGTCTCTTTCTCCAAGGCAGCCTAGACCCCACAGGGTGCCTTTCTGTGAATTACAAAAAAGTGCCCCCTCTAGACAGGTAAGCTTGGAAAGCAGGGAAAGTGGTGGAGGAAACGGGGCTTAGTACCCGCCCTCTCTATCCGGCTGGTCCGCGGCCCCTCCCCTCCCGAGGCACAGGCCCCTCCCCTCTGGCCCGCGGCCCCTCCCCTCTGGCCCGCGGCCCCTCCCCTCACCCCTCCTGGTGGTCTGGGTAAAAGAGAAGCGGATACCACTATGATGGACCTTATCGCAAGGGCTTGGTTCAGGCCTGGGCTGGTGGCAAGTTATTTCTAGCCCAAGTTTTCCAATATTCTTTTTTTATCTACACCATTTACATAAAAACAAGCCCATTATTGAAGCAGGCCATGACGCGAGTGTCACAGTTCCGTTGGGTCAGAGCACTTGGACTGCCACATCGGACCGCCTTCTATCACTCCTTCTGCCAGCAGGATCCGGCTTGGCTCCACCTGGAGGGAAGCAGAAGCTGCAGAAAGCTGTCTCCTCAGCTTACGGAGTTTTTTCCAACATACAGGATTTATCAGCCACGGATAAGATTTGAGGCGATGTTAGGTTCACACAACAGAGTCAGTAAAGCTGCTGAAACAAGACCACACATTCCCAGACACACAAACTCCCCACTCCAGAGCAGGCTGTTAAAAAGCAAAGTTATGTTTATGACGAAAGGTAGGATTTTCAGAATGTTAATAGATGCTAATAAGAACCAACTAAAGGAGCTACTACTTTAGCACATTTTATGATATTTTAATAAACACCTTACTTTGTGTCCCTAATTGCAGCTAAATTGTTATTGCCTTTTAAAATTTTTCTCTGCCAGTTATAGGAAAGGGGCAGAACCAAGGAGAGAGAATCTCATGCCTTAATTAATTCATAAGTCTCTAATAAAAAAAATGTATAGCATTAGATTCTCAGCTCAGACTTAGATCTGAACCATCTTAGATTTTACCTTGCCAGATCACTTTCCTAAGATTCAAATTTCTGGGTAGCTTATTATTTTAACTAGGTGTGTAAAGTAAGGGTATTGCTTATTTGCTTATGCTTAGTGTTTAATTTTTTTTTTTTTTTTTTTTTTAAGACACATGGAATTCCAGAGAAGGAAAGGCAATGCAGCTTGTCATTCATTGGTTTTCAGATGTGGACTCTGAGGCCGGGAGAGGTTAGTTCCCTCAGATAAGGACAGATAAGGACTAGCATAAGGAGCCAGGGTGGGAATTCAGGTCTTCTCTCTCCTACCAGCAGGCTGCAGAGGAAACAGGTGAAGGGTTTAGTGGAGGTCTCACTGGAACATTCTAGGGTGAGACCTGAGGCAAGGGATGTAATTTGCTTTTTCTGAGTAGAGATTACCACCATCAATCAGTAATATAGTGAATACAAGTTGAATACAAAAAGGCGGCTGGTCAGCAGAGATAAGCAACTGTACATCATACCCTCCTTAAATCTGGCCATTTTCCTAGATCTTGATGCGTGTCCAGACCATCCCAGTTCTATGCTGGGTCTGAGCATCACTGTGACCACCCTGCCCTCTCCCCCACCTCCTCAAATCCCACATCAATTTCAAAACTAGGAATGCTCTGGTGGCCTAAGTTCCGCTTTGTGAGACCTCACAATGCTCTAAAGGACAAAGGTTCCTCTTCATTTCATTTCTTTTTTTTTTTTTTTAAGATTTTATTTATTTATTTGAGAGAGGGCGAAGCCATCACAGAGGCAGAGGGAGAAGCAGACTTGTCACTGAGCAGGGAGCCCAATGAGGGGCTCGATCCCAGGACCCTGAGATCATGACCTGAGCCGAAGGCAGATGCTTAACGACTGAGCCACCCGGGTGCCCCCCCCTCTTCATTTCTTGATCACCTGCTTTGCCCTGAGCATCGCCGCAGACCTTGTCAAAGAGCAGAAGCAGCAGAAGATAAGGCCTGTTCTTGGGTAGTGGGTGCAGAGCACAGCAGCTTGTGGTCAGGCTGGACAGGGGCTCCGAGAGGTCAGGGAGGGGGCATCCATCAGGCCCGGTCTCCAAGAAGGGAGGAGGTGGGGCAGGAATGCACAGAGATGCAGGAACAGAATTAACTACTAGCTTCCACGATATTACAGAAGGCTCTCCCGGAGAGTCCCTGATCCTCAAAACACTGCCATAAAATTAAGTTCAGACTTTCAGATTCGTCCTTTGGAACTGCTCCCAAGAACTGGGTCACCAGGAGGAACTGCCCTGCCTGCGCTCCTTAGCTAATATGCTCCAAGTGAATCCTCCCGCTGCAGTCATTTTCTGAACCAGGAAGCGCTGCAAGCAAATGGCAACCCTCCAGCTTCATAAGCCCTGAGTGCGGACTGCCACTCCCCCAGGACCCGGCCAGATGCATCCAGCTTTCCCGCACAGGCCCTCTGCTAAGCACCAGGCCCAGACAGATGCGCAGTGCCCACCTTGGGTGCAAAACACAGTTCTGTCCACCCAGCTGGCTGAGCACTGCCCCCACCCCCAACAAGAACAAGCAAACTTAGGACAGGAAGATGCATGCACTCACTCAGGCATCTCTCCCCACCCACGACTGAGATCTTCGGGCAGACCCCAGTCCAACATGTTATCTGTGTGACACACCTCACACTCAGAAGCATGTCCTTGGGGAGCCTGGTGGCTCATTGCTGTCTCTACGCTAAGAAACCTAGCACTTTCTTCAGAGCTTTGAGTCCTAATCAGGCTCTGTTCTAGGTGCTGCGGACATCCACTTGGAAGGATACTACCCAGGGCAAGCCTCAGCTCTGCTGGAACGCAGGACCGAAGCCCACACGTTGCTCTTGAAGATGTCCCCTTCGTGTTGTCACACACACTGCTCAGAAAGTGGGCAAATGCTTTCCCAAGCCTGAACGCTCCTCTGGACACAAGCATCCGATGAAAATCCAGTCCCCACAGGAATGTTCGACATACTTAACTCTCACTAGGACCCCTGATCTTCACTGACTGATGACACACGTGTTTTGAAACCCAAAATAAGCACAGAGACAACAGGACACACCTAGTCTTTTTCATACACACATTGAACTTTCTTTTTTTTTTTTAAAGATTTTATTTATTTATTTGAGAGAGAGAGCATGAGCAGGGGGAGAAGCAGAGACAGAGAAGCGAGCTCCCGACTGAGCAGGGAGCCAGATGTGGGGCTCGATCCCAGGACCCTGGAATCATGACCTGAGCCAAAGGCAGACGCTTAACTGCCTGAGCCACCCGGGCGCCCCTGAACATTCCTTTTTTCTAGGGATGAGATTTTATTAAACGTACTGTTCTCTAGAGTCTCTGGGCCTTGTTCAAATCATGACTCCACCACTAATTAGAGGTAGAACCTCACGTAAATGCTTATGCTTCTCTGTGCCTTGCTTTCTCCAAGTGTAAAATGGAATCATAATTAATACCTGCCTTGGTGTGTGGGTTAAATAAATCAATACATGTAAACCACTTAGGACAGTGCCTGGCACATGGTAAGTGCTCCATAAATGTTAGCCATTATTTTTCCATAAATGTTAGCTATTATTATCAAGTTGGACCAAGGTTTATTTAGTTAGCTAAAAATTCAATGAACATCCTCAAAGCAAAATGAGCTCATGCTATATGAATATATCCTGAAGTAAATTTCTATCCATTTAATACTGGATCAAGGACATGCATATTTCTTTTTTTTAAGATTTATTTATTTATTTGAGAGCGAGCATGTGCACGCATGTGCACGTGAGCGTGTGGGGGAGGAGGGGCAAAGGGAAAGAATCTCAAGCAGACTCCCCACTGAGCACAGAGCCGGAAGGGGCTCGATCTTAGGACCCATGAGATCATGACCTGAGCTGAAACCAAGAAATCATGACCTGAGCTGAAACCAAGTCTGACACTTAACCGACTGAGCCACCAGGTGCCGGAAGGACATGTGTATTTCTCCAGGTTTTCATTAAATCATCCTCAAGAATGACTTACAGGTACATAACAGTACCCCAAACCTCCTTCCAGCATTCCTTGAACACAATTAGAAAGTGCCCATAACTGGGCTGTTTTACATTGGCCTTGAAGGTGGACCCCGGCCTGCCCACTGAGAGCCCCTCATCTACCAGCGCCCAGACGAATCCACCAGTGTCCGCACAACATCCAGCAGTGTGTGGAAGACAGAAGCGCCGTCCTGTCTATGGCCACACCGCCCTGACTGCGCCCATCTCGTCAGAAGCACCATCCATTGCAAATGCGGCCGCGAGATGCTTGGGCAGCCCTGGGGGCTTGGCTTTCAGGCCTTCAGCTTGGTCCGCTGCAGACACCCCCGCAAAAGGCATCCGATTTTCAGACTGAGGCCGCTGGCGACCACACCACTCGGCCCGCCTGGAAATGTTCTCTCTCATTTGCTCTCTTTCTCTCTCAAATAAAATATAAAAAAATCTTTAAAAAACACAGGAGCAGGTAACACAGAATTGAAATATATTGACAGATACCAATGCTGAGTGACAGGTACAGGGGATTTGTTTTTCCTTCTACTTTTGTACATTTGAAATGTTCACACTTAAAGGTTATGGGAAAGGTTTTTGAGCCACAGAGCCCCAAAAAGGAGCCTGGCAAAATATGACATCAGACTCCTACTGGCGAGGTACACAAACAACAGGTAGAAGTACATACTAACCCAGTTTGCGTTTCCGTGACTATCATGCTGAGCATACCACCAAGTAGGAAGAAGGACCCAGCCACAAGCCGTGGAGGCCCACACGTGGGGGCTGCCCCAGTGTCCCCAAGTCAGCAGCCTGGAGCCCCCCCCTCCCCCGGCCCTCCCTGTCTTGCAGTCTCCACCCAGGACAGCTGATCCCCTGGCCACTCAACAGATCCTCTCAAGTGCCCTTAAGCAGGTCAAACTGTAAGGCACTGACTAATTCTGGGCCGTAAAGCCAGGGAGAGTGAGCAAGGCAACAGTTTAGCAGAAGCCTTGCTTGGCTCTGTGGCCATTTCAGCAATTCAAAGCAGGATACTGTGACCTCCATATAAACACAGCACCTGGGAAAGCCCAGGCCCGGTGTTTACACAGAAACTTTCCCCCCAGAAGCTCAGCGTCATTTAGGGACACTCACTAATTAAGTTAATTAAGTCTCCCAGGCCTCCTTCCCACCCCCACCCCCGCGGCCGCAGCTCCCTGTTCAACAGCAAGCGTGGCTGGGGGCAAGAGGCAGGGTCGCACTCGCTCACAAACACCCGGGCAAACACACAGGCGCTCGCAGGCCACCCTTCCTGGGGGCTGTTTGGAGAAGGCTGAACTTTGGAGTATCCGTGTGTGTTCTGAAAATGAAATCCACAAACAACAGGCGCACTTCCCTTCCCTTGGTCCACACTAGGTCTAAAAGAGACAAAAGGAAAGGCAGCAAGGACTTTTCGTCCAGATGTGCCAGTAAGAGAAGCTCTGCGTGCTAACTGGCTGGCGGACCACGGGGAACTGTTCCATGCTATGGCTTTCCACCTGTACTTGAGAAACCTCCTACCTTCCAATCAGGCACCGAGAAAACGTAGGCCAACACGTTTGGCTTTCCTGCTTCCGAATCCCTGTTCCCACGGATCTACTCTGAAGACAGACTCTCAACCTAATTCTTGTAGAAGCAGGAATTTAGAAGTAGTCCCTCGGCAACCTTCCTGCTGGCAGGCTCGACGGCCAGGTGTGGAGACCGGGGTGCAGAGTCACTGCGGAACGAACAGCAGGACTGGGCCCAGCCAGACCAGCAAAGGATCATCAGCTTTTCCTAAATGCACAGCCCAGCTCAAGGCCCTGACTGTCTCTGAGCACTGCCTGGAAACAAGAAGCAATTTTTGTGAGTCCCTGCGGGTGGTGAGAGGCTTTCAAGTGTGGATCCTTGTGGGGTAATCTGGGCCTTTGAAGAGCTGTGCTTGCAGCCTGCTGTGGGGCACACGAGCTCTCCCGCTGTTCTCCCTAAAAGCAGAGGCATGCATCTGCCTCCGGACAAGCAGAGGAACGCTCACTGGCTGGGGAGAAACCACCACCCACATGGCAATAAACCATCCACTTAAGTCTCCCTGGCCTCTGGTTCCTCCCCGTTCCTCCCGGGGGAGACCCAGCACAGGAAACCACAGCTTAAGCGAGAGGAAGCTGCCCCCAGGCTTGAACCTCTTGGAAAGGGTGAGTGGTCAGGATTCCAACCGCGGCTATGCCGGCTTCCACAGATGTCTGGTCCCAGGCAAAAGCAGGCATTGAAACCTTCCGGGGAAAAAAATGAAAGTACGCTTCTCCTTGTCAAGGAAAGGAAAGCAAAGAAGCCAGCCCTTTGAAACACAGACGGGAATTTCAAATTCAGAACCATTCTATCAAATTGTGGCGCGTTTCGGATACTTGAAAAGCCCGAAACAACAACTTTCTAGTAACAGAAGGCTTTGATAATCCTCCTCTGGACCAGCAATAGCACCAAGCGCTACAGCTGCTTTTAAAAAATAGTTTCACTTAAGAAAAACAGACTTTAAAAATTAAGTATTCGGCCTAAGTTCTACTTAAAAATGAATGCTCGGTTAAGTGACAAATGTGGGCTGCACATGAGTTGAAGACAAGCCAATTCCTTCCATTACACCCTCTGTACTAGAATCCAGTGGACTGTAGTCACCAAAGTAATATACATGCATCACAGCCCAAACTGAATTTCCAAATGGAAAATACGCATTATATTATTTTCATTAATCATTTTAAAGTCTTCACTTTAAAAAGTGAAGGAACTCTTAAATGTGCATGAACCTTGCCTAACGTTGCCGTAATCCAAGTGACGGACGTTTTAATCTCTTTGATGAAGGAGTATTTTTGTACCGTGAAATGAATCTCTTGGCTCTGATAAATGTGGTATGAAGTAGACCTCTAAAAGGAATGGAAATTTCTGTGGTTTTCTTTCAAGACCTTAGCAAATGACCAAACTTGGATTTTTCGGGACAGAGCACAAACTGGAATAATCTGATAATAATTTAATCAACGACTGCAGGCACACTATGGTACTAACAATGCTGGAGACACTGTTTCAGTAACCAAGTGACTGAAAACAAGCCCGACAACTATATGCTAATGAAACGATTAGGGAAACCGAAATAGAAGAGATGATTCTTCCAAGAGGCATATCCTAACTGAAGAATCCATGCATACAAATATGGGGGTGGGGGGGGCAAAAAGACTAGAGACGTTTATAAAGTGTTGTGGAAGTGAGTGCCCTGGTCATCCAGAACCTAAAGGACAGTGACCTTCCTCTGTGCTTTGTTTAGGACAAACAAGGTAAGATGGTATAGCAGGACACCAGCTGGAAGCCTACTCTCCAGCGTTCAAGTTTAAAGTTCTAACAGTCCTACTTGGTTTTGCTCACTTTGGCCTTCCCCATAAAGTGAGCCACAGAACAAGGGACAGGGTGATTGGCTGGTGATACCAGGACGCCACGTGTTGTATGACATTATAAAAACAGCCGCACTGGGCGCCTGGGTGGCTCAGTTGGTTAAGCGACTGCCTTCGGCTCAGGTCATGATCCTGGAGTCCCGGGATCGAGTCCCGCATCGGGCTCCCTGCTCGGCGGGGAGTCTGCTTCTCCCTCTGACCCCCCCCCTCTCATGTGCTCTCTCTCATTCTCTCTCTTAAATAAATAAATAAAATCTTTAAAAGAAACAAAACAAAAAAAACAGCTGCACACTCAATGGGTTAAGCACCTGGCTCTTGGTTTCAGCTCAGGTCATGATCTCAGGGTGTGAGATCAGCAAGGAGTCGCCTTGAGATTCTCTCTCTCTCCCTCTGCCCCTCCCCAACTCTCAAATAAATCTTTAAAAGCAGCAGCTTTTAGGATTCAGGTAGGACTCAGGTAGAGGTGTGTCCCCTTGGGTCAGGCAAGTTTCATAGCCTCTTCAGGCCCCAGTTTATTCATCTATAATATATGGCGTTAACAGTAGCTCCTTTGCAGAACTGTGAAAGTTAAATGAGATCACCACTAACGTCCTTGGCACAAGGCCAGTCTCAACACTTCCTGAAGCACGGACGTGAAATGCACTGGCGTGGCATCTACAAATACATCCAGCATAAAGGTAGAGTCACCAGGTGGTACGTTTGCTTACAAGTTCTGCACTTCGCAAAACTGATGCTTCTCGGCCAAGTATCTACGTGGGGTCAATACAGGTTCCATCAGAGGTTTCTCCGGGGTCTGTGTTCCCGTGTTTGTGTCCCCTATCCCCTCGGGAACAGAAGCTAGCCAACACAAACCAACGGGCAATCACTGGTTTCATCAACAGGTGCAAAAGAAAACGAGCGTCAGGCCCGGGGTCGGGGCGGCTCCTAGGTCAATCCCCTGGGATCGCGGTGGACCTGTCACGTGTCCCGGCGGGGCGCGGGGGCACAGAAGGCCACACCGGCTCTCCAAGAGCGCAACCACCGGGCGGGCGCGGCGAGGGCAGACCCCCAGGAGGTGCCGCGGGCCGCCGCGCCCTGGGCCCGGCCTGCGGGGCACTCTGGCGTCCCCGGGGTCCCCTCATTCAAACCGGCCGCCCGCACCCCGCGCGCGACCCCCACGCCCCGGCTGTCTCGGCGCCGCCCGGGACTGGTCACCTCGGGGAAGGGAGGTGCCCCTTCCTCGAAGTCTGGGCACGGCCGGGCGTCGTCTCTCCCCCGGGGCGGGAGACCGGGGGAGCGCGCTCCCAGCCCCGGGTCCGCGGCGCGGTCGCACTCACCGAGCGTGGCCACCGTGCCGGCCTCGAAGAGCAGGCAGTCCCCGCGGCCGCGCGCCTCCAGCAGGACGCTCCACTCCCCCGAGGCGTCCAGCCGCCCGAGCAGCCGCAGCCCTTTGCTCAGCGCCATGGGCGCCGGGGCGCGTCGGGCCCGAGGGCGCGCAGCCCGTCTCCGCTCCCCGCGCGCCCGCCAAGCGCCAGGAGTTTCGCTTTGGGCCGGGGCTCCGCGCCGCGCGCAGGCTCCTCCCCGGCCTCCTCCGCGCCTTCCCCCGCCCCCGCCCCCCGCCCCCGCGTCCCGCGCGCGAAGGCGCCGCGCTCCCCCCGGCGGCGAGGCCGCTGCGGCCGGGCGGGCCTGGCCTCGGCGCCCCGCGCCCCCGGGGCTGTGCTCGGGGGGCTGATCCCGGGCCCCCGGCCGCAGGGGAAGTCCTCCCTGCGGCGGGCGGCCGCCGAGGGGGAAGATTCCACACATTCCTGGGCGCGCAGGACGACGCGGCCGCGGGTGCCCCACTGAGCCTGGAAACGCTGCAGGATCGCCCGGCCTTATAAGGGCGGCGCGGCCCGGGCCCGCGGCGCTGCGAGGCGGGGGTCCGCGGCCTGCCCTCCCCGGTCCCAGCCCGGGCGGTGCACGACCCTGGGCCAGTCACTTCAACGCTCTGTGCCTCAGTTGCCCTGCGGGTGAAGCGGGTTTAAGGTTGCGCTGAGGATTCCAGTTAACTCCCAGAGGGGCTTAGTGAGTGCCTGGCGAGTGGCAAGGGTTCAATAAATGTTGCCTTCACCAGCTTTCTATAGGTGAGGATACTGTGCTCCGCTTCCACACCAGGGAGCATTTGAGGGGATCAAAGGCGTGTTGTCTCAGAGAAAACGGAGACTGTGACTTCCAGGCGGGCCCCTTATGTGACCTTGACTTCTCTGAGCCAGCTTTCCTGACCTGCTTGCCGGATGGGCGCTGAGTCAGAGGTCAGGGCTGAAAGCTCGGGAGGTAACAAGCAGGGCAGCTGTGAAGGGCTGGTGGGTGCAGAGCGAGGGGACTCCTCCCTCTCCCTGCAGCCCCTCCTCCCACTCTGGGGTATCATCCTTGACTTCGGGGCAGACACTGCCATCAGCCAGCTTGTACTCAGGGCGTGTGGACTTCAGCACAAATCCGTGCATCATTCATTGGCTTATGCTGCCCCTCCGCGGGTGCCCTCGCAGCTAAGTGAAGGGAGGCAGGGCCCCTCACGGCACTGGGTTCTAGCCAGATGCCAGGACTCATCTGCAGGGGAGGGGAGAAGGGAGACGGCTTACCCAGAAGGGCTCCTTGGGTGGGTCTGGAGGTTTTGTTCCCTTCTCCTGTCATGGGCGTGTATGCACAGCCCCAGAGACCTCCACCAGGCTCCCAAACCACCAGGGCATCTCTCACCACAACCTGCTCACATTGAAGACTGTGGGTCGGGCTCTTTGTCTCCAAAGCACGTTCCAGAAGGAGCAGAGTCCCCAGTGCCAAGCAGGACACTGTGGTGCCCTTGCAGACATTCAGGAATGACAGGAAATGACCAGATATTCAGTCCTCTGTGGACAGCCTCCCAGGTGATGAATTGGGAAATAAACAACTGGCAGAGATTCAAATCATTCCTCAGCCTTCTGTCCTGTTGATCACAAATTTAGTTATGAAGTGTGGATATCCCAAGTATGACGCTCATAAGCTGTCCACAGTTTCTTCCTCTGTGAAATGGAGCTTTACCCATGAAATGATACAAAGTAGCCTCTGGCCCTCTTTTAAACTTGAAGCTCACTTCTTCCAGGAAGCCCTCCTAGAATGATGAGGTCCCAGGAAATAGCGTTTATATGTACTCAGATTCACAGATGTACAGTTCAGCTCTCATTTGCTCATGCGTTGCTTGAGACATGTTTTTATATTCTTTTCTCTTAGCTCTGTTTCACAAATTAGGGATAAGATCTCAGGGAGGACCTAGTCCTTTAAAGTTTTAACTCTCCCCCTCTTTTGTGCCTTCTCTAGCATCACATAATTTGAAGCTCTGCATCGTGGCATGCTGTACGTACTGTAGAAACTTTCCTACGGTGAAGACCAGCACTTGAGCTTTACCGTTTATAGAATCTAAGACACAATCAACTGGAAGACGAAGCACGATTTTAGGTGCCGCTGAGAAACAGTGCTGCCCGCTCACCTATGTAACTGAATTGTTGGCTATGACCTGATTTCAGCAATGGTACGGTGTGCATCTTAGACTCAGTGAACTGTAGTGGTTGCCCCCTTATCTCTGACAAGTGGCTGAATGGGCCAGGAGCCTGCTGGGTTTTCAGGTCGCTGCCCTCTGGTTTGGAGTGAACCGTCCACATGGGTGGCTGACGAAGCAGCAGCCTTACGTGCACACTGCCTTGATGGGCCAAGGGCCCCCCGCTCCCCCCGCCGGACACGGGCACAGTTAGCAGATGGAGAAAGTAGCAGAGCTTGAGACATTCAAGAAAAAGCTCAGCTCTGATACCTAACGGGCAAGTGGAACCTGGGGAGGCAAGGGAACCCATCTGAGTGGGGAAAGTCTGGGCATATTCTGCTCCTGAGCTGTAGGCTCCTGGAGGGCCCATGATTGGAAGGGGAGGAGGTGAGGAAGGAATCTCCTCTAGAGATGAGAAGGAAGGCCAGGCTCTTCAGAGGGAGGGATAGGACGGTGGGAGGCAGGGTCGAGAAGGAGGGTAGGAAGCATCATCCTTCCAAAGGCCTGGCCCCGGCTGAACCCCCAAAAAGCCAGGAAGGGGGTGGGAATGGGAACCCTTTTCCCAAGGGCGGGAAAAGCCCAGAACATTTGCTGTGGCATAGTTGTCTCTAAAAGGTGTGTCCCAAGTCCCCTGGGCTTGAGGAGATAATGGGATCCTAGAGCTAGGGACAACCTCAGCTGATCCTCTCCCGGTTCTTTGCCAAAGGAGGAGAATGTCTCAATTCTGTCAGCAATGTCTTAAAAATATATCCAGGGTCTGACCACTGTTAGCCTCCCATGAACTCAGGTTTGGTTGCCTGTGACACAGACTCTGCGCTGGTGGGGTTTGCGAGCAGGACCTGGTGTACTGGGGAGGGCTCTCAGGCCCTATGCCAAGGGAAGGGAGAATGAAGTTGAGCTGCCATGCAGACCTCACCGACCCCTCAGGACCTCCAGAGAGGGGTGGCCCCTGGAGGTGTCCTGAATGCATCGACCAGTGTTTGCCTTCAAGATGGGTATAACCTTGCGCCCGGGGGCTCCCTTGGGCCAGGAGCAGCATTCCAGCACTCGGAGAATAAGTGCCTCCCTCTACCACATCACCCCTGCCCCTCCTGGCCCAAGATCACGAGCCTGGCCCCCAATTAGCAGCCACACTCCCAGAAGCCCATGTCCACTGTGATCCAGGACCCTGCCCTCCGGGGCCATCAGCTTCTGTTTTGTTCAGCCAACACATAACCTACCTCTCTCTGCTCTTCCTCAAATGCGCCAGGTGCCCCTGCTCAGGCCTTTGCCCTTAGAATGCTGCACCCCTACACATCCCTGTGGCTGGTTCTCTCACTCTCTCAGATCTGTTAAAAACTGTCCTCTTCATGAGGCCTTTCTGAGCGTCCCTACCTAAATGTCCCCCACCCACCTAACCCGCCGTCATGCGCTGAATTGTGTCACTCCAAATTCACATTCAGCATGTGACTGTGTTTGGAGACGGGCCCTTTAAAGAGGCGATTCAGCTAAAATGAGGTCACATGGGTGGACCCTAATCCAATCTGTGTCCCTATAAAAAGAGATTAGGACACGGACCTGCACAGAGGGAAGACCGAGCGAAGCCACAGGGAGAAGACGCAGACTTGCCAACACTGATCTCCGACTTTCGGCCTCAGGAACCTTGAGAAATAAACTTCTGTTGTTTAAGCCCACCGTCTGTGGAACTTTGTTCGAGTGGCCGAGCCAACGAATACACTCTCATGAGATAAGTCTTCTTCCCTGCTCAAATTTTCTCCTTAGCACGCGTCCCTCTCTAAGAAACCGTTTGTTTATTTACTTACTTGTGTCTGTCACCCTCCTCCCACTGTGTCATAAGCTCGCCGAGCAGGGATGCTTTCGTCCGATTTGTTCCAGGCATGTCCCCGGTCCGAGAACGGTGCCTGATTCCTCGTGGGAGCCAGAGAAGCCAGTCCAGTGAAGAAATGAATCCTTAGTACCCTGTCGTCCTGTGAGGGCGGGGGATTCGCAGCTCGGTGGTCGTCCATTGCAGTGATTCTTACCCCGGCTGATGAATTTAGTGAACAAATATTTTCTGAGCACCTACTGTGCGCCAAGGATTGTTCTAGACACTGGGGAAACCGCCACAGCACACAAAGCAAAGTCCCTGTCACAGAGGGGACATCAGACAAACAAAATGCATAACATGCTAGGTGGTGATAGTGTTGCAGAGGACAGGAGTGTGCTGGGGGGGGCAGTTTTAAACGGGGGTCAGTGGGGCCCTCGTTGAGAAGTGACGTTAGAGTTAGGGACTGATGTCATCCAGGGAATGAGCCCCGCGGTGTCTCAGGAAGGGCGTTTCTGGTGCCAGGAACAGCCAGTGCAAACCCCTGAGGAGGGAGTGCCTGGACGGGGGAGGGGGAGGGGACGTGGGCCCCGGTGACCCTGAGAGGTGGGAGCAGAGCAGTGACATGCTCAGGTACGGTTTTCATCAGACCATCCCAGGGTCTGGAATGTTGAAACCTGAGTGCAGGGCAGAGGGAGGGAGAGCAGGGAGCAGAGAGGGAGGCCACTGCTGGTGGTGCCCCGAGGAGGGTGGGAGCAGGGTGGAGAGAAACGGTCCTATCCTGCGTAGGCTTTTGAAGGGTGAGCCAATGGGTTTTGGTGTTAGAGCAGATAAAAATATGCGTGAAAAGACAGGAGTTTGGACAACCCCACGCTTTTGGCCAGAGCAAGATGGCATTGCCGTCAGATGGGGGCAGCGGAGGGAGGTGGCTGGGCCATGTGACTTTGGGATGGCCTATTGCAAGTGCAGGCGGAGGTGTCGCGTGGGCGCTAGGTCACGCAAGCCTGTTGTCCGTGGGCGCGGGCTGGGCGGGGATGTAAATATGGAGGCTATGGGCATCCCGATGGCATTTAAAGCCTGGGGCCTGGATGAGTCCGCCAGAGGCTGGGAGCTGGCCTGTGCCACTGAGTGGGGGGACGCCCGTGAGGTGGGAGGACAGCCGGCCGTGATAGGGTCCTGGAGTCCAAGGGAAGGAAGCGTCTCAAAGAGCAGATGGCAGAGGCTGCAACGGGTCCGGCAGGACGAAGACTGGTCCTTGGGGTCCAGCCAGGTGCAGGTCACTGCCGCCCCGATGGAAGCACTTGCAGAAGATGGGTGGGGATCCAGTGGTTCTTCTTTACATCTCGATTCTTCCTGCTTTACCCTCTGTGTGCCTGAGGATCGAGTTATCGACTTCAGAGGACTAAAAGCACACAGGAAACTTGGGGAGGCAGTGACTCTGAACCCCCTTAGCTTCCCCAGCGAAACCCTCCAGGCTCCTGTGACCGCTCCCCATACCTCCTGGTCTCCATCACTCTCGTCACACTCATTGCTTTCTTGGGCTGGCTTCCAGGTTCCCCACTGCTGAAAGCCTGGTGAACACTCCAGACACACTTCTCTGGCGAGGCTCTGGTTGGCATGGAGCATAATTAAGGGGATGACGGGACTCTGCTGAGTGTGGTCCCTGTGGCGTCATCCGCAGGTTGCTTTGCCCTCTGTATTATCTGTAGCCCGGGGGGTGGAGAGGTGGAAGATATAGAAGCTTGAGCAGATTCTGTCTCGTGGGTGTGGTGTGTGCTTCCCATCAGGAAGCATCCGTCTGGTTGCTCCTCTTGGTGACTCCTCTTGGTGACGTAGCGACCCCTGGCCCTCCATGCTGTAATCCTTGCCAACAGTTACGTTCTATTCTCTCATTCCTTCTTCATTTGTAGCCAAAATTCTTCTAGAAACAGAAAATTCCCATCGACTCTATGTCACCCAGTGGGCACACAAACAAAACAGGCAGAATAGGATTCTTTTCCTTTATTTACTAGCGTTCAAATAATGACCGCGAATTGGTCCATTAACATCCTCCAATGGTGACCAATGAGTTTGTCTTCCCAAGTTCGTCGTTCCCGTCCATTGTGGTTTTATCCTTAGTGATGCTCAGAAAGTTCCCTCCTAGGCCAGCTTTCTTTCTTGAGCCTTCACCCTTCCCAGAGCTCTGACCCCACAATTTCCCCGCCACATCTCCCTGCCCTTTCCCTTGCTAGCAGTTCACTCTCTGAATCCTTCACGCATCTGGGCTTGACTTGGCTGCCTTCACAGACAAAATCACGTAGGAGTCCAAGGCAAGAACAATGCAGCCCAACGGCCTGGGTATGAAGCCTGGATCTACCCTTTCTCTCTGCTGGGCAATGTTGAGCAATTTACTTCCCTTCCTGGTGCCTCAGATGCCTCATCTTTTGTAAGGACTTACGAGAAGGAAGATGCACAGAAGGTTTGGGACAGTGCTGGGCGGGAGCGGGCACTAGGGAGGTGCTAGCCATCAGTCCGCGCGTCCCCCACTATCCCACTGGCTCCGCAAAGCTAGGGTGTGTCTGTACAGTTACTATTGGACACCCGGCACCTGGTGTTCAAGGAGTCCTTGCTGAGTGGAGAATGAGGGCGTAGGAACAGCTGCTTGGAGCTGGCTGGGAAACTGAGCCTCTTAAGGAGACACGGGGGCTGCTGTGGCAGCTCAGATGATACATGCCTTTGTCTTTCATTCCCGGAGTCCAGAATCGAAATACCGATGCACAAGGTACTGATAACACGGGAGAAACATTGAGCGGTTACAGGGATCGGGGCATAGGAGGGTGGTTCTGTATTCACTGTCGTAGGCAGCCCACAGCCCAGGAAAACTGGGCTGCCATCTGCTTGAGCTGACATTTACCGGCTGCGAGGAAATGAAGTGAGCTCCTGTCTCGCTCTCTGCCGGCGTCGGGGCAGAAACAGCTGTGCGTCCGGGCCGCCGCCCCCACCCCCGGGCTCTCCTGGCCTGTGGCTCAGCTCCCTGGAGCCCTGGCCTGGCTCCAAAGCAGTGGGCTGGGTGTCAGGCAGCCTTCAGAGGAGGGTGGTTGGAGGCTCATTATTATCGTTGCGAAGAAGGAATATATGCCACTGTATCTATCTACACTCACCTGCACACACAGGGCTGCACTTAGCCCTGAGGTCCAGGGAGCTGGGTACAGGCTTGTTTGCTTTTTCTCATAGCTCACCTCAAGCAGCATGGCCTCTCGGAGCCCCAGAGCCGGCCCAGACACAGTTCAACCTCCCCCAGCAGAGCGAGCCCGGCCGCCGGCTCCCGCACGGACAGCTGTGAGCTCTGCAAATCCAGATGCCCCAGTGATTCTGACGCTCTCCCACATGTTTGTGCGGCACCTGCCCTCTCTGCCCCCAGGTCCGGGGCGGCTTCCTTCCCTCCCTTCCTTCTCCTATAGAAGGTCAACAACACGGGCTGCTTCCATGGGTTGAAACAGAGACTGCTTGCGTGGGCACCTGGGGGCTCTGGGGACCCGGGGAGCTTTCTTCCCTTCTGTGGCCACAGCCAAGCTCCGCACACAGGTATACCAGCTGCCAGTCGGGCCTGCATCCAGCATCACAGCTGGAAAAACCACCCACCCAAAGCACACCTGTCCCAGGTCGGGGTGTGGGGCCTTTCAGATGCCACAAACAGCTAGCGTCTGTCGGTTCCATTCCATACTCAGGGAGCACCTCCCCGCGGCAGGACGATGATCTGGACTGGATTCTGGCTGCTCAGTCACTGTCAGCTCAATGGTTCTGACAGCCAAGGTCTTTCTCCTGCACCCCTCCTATGCCTCCCACTAGAGCCAGGCAAACAGCTGGCTGGGGGAAGGGGGAGGAAGTGGGGAGGGCCACATTCCCACTCAGGAGGAGGCTCAGGCCTCTGGAATGTGCTCCCACCTCGGTGGATGGGCAGGCCTGTTTCCGTTCCATCCTTGACCCTCCTCCGAAATACCTCCTTTCTGAGTGGGTTCCAGGATCCATAGATAGAGAAAATGCCTGTATCATCGTCACTCCAGGGAGCAGGGGAAAAAGTTACGGGGGGTAAGTTTTAGTTCAACGTTCAGAAGATTTTTCGAGCAATTCGGGGTCAAAAAGGAAAAAGGCTGCCTGTGTACAAGTAAGTTCCCCATTTCTGGAGGAATGCACGTGGGAGGCTGGGTAATGACCCCTCCTGTGGGTGTGTGAGAAAGGAAACACTTCCTTGATGGGTGTATTTTTCTGCATGTTTGAAAACTTCCAAAATATTTATTTGTAATGGAGATAAAATGAAATAAAATTAAAAATTAAAAATTTAAATTATATAAATGAAATATGCATCTACAACTATGCTATTTTTCTGTACGTTTAAAAATTATTGAAATAGAAATTCTTTTTTTTTTAGATTTATTTATTTATTTGAGAGAGAGAGAGTGCGAGCAGGGGCAAGGGCAAAGGGAGAGAGGAAGATAAGCAGACCCCCTGATGAGTGGGGAACCCGACATGGGGCTCAGTCCCAGGACCCCGAGATCATGACCTGAGCTGAAACCAAAAGTCACGTCACTTAACCGACTGAGCCACCCAGGCGTCCCGAAATAGAAATTCTTAAAACATTTGCTCTTAAATTTTGCTTTGTCATACAATTCGTTTTTCAAAGTACAGTGAAATTTCGGATCATTACATGGTCATTCCCTTTTGAATAAAATTAGTTCTATCTTCCAGTAATAATATATTGTAGCCAGTGTGTCAGGGGTACTTTGGAAGGCTTTGGCTGGAAGCAACAGAAAACTCAACTCTAAAAGTCTTAGATGAACCAGGACTCTCAAGGTAGGTTATCTAGAGGCAGGATAGCTGCTCTCGGCTCTTTCTTTCTGTACCATAATTCTTAGGGGGGTAGGGAAGCTGAAAGGACTCCATGTTAGGAAGGCTCCATCTCTGCTGTTTTCCCTTGAGGCCCTATTTATTCATGTTCTAGATATATATTTTAAAGATTTTATTTATTTATTTGAGAGAGAGAGAGAGCGTACAAGCAAGAGGAGTGGCAGAGGGAAAGGGAGAAGCAGGCTCCCCATGGAGGAGGGAGCCAGATGCGGGGCTCGATCCCAGGACCCCGAGATCATGACCTGAGCTAAAGGCAGAAGTTGAACTCACTGAGCCACCCAGGGGCCCCCTATATTTCTGACTGAAAACCAAAGAAGCTATGTTCCCACTCCAATGGGAAAGAAAGAGAATTAATCATTCTTTGAGTTTTTGTGCTAGGCTCCCAAAACCTGATCATATCTAAGAAGAGCTCGATCCCAAACATGTTCCAGGACATTAGCTTTGAACAAACCCCAGCCCACACTGGCATCAACACCCCCTACCTTCCGTGATTTATAAAATAACACCTATTACTCAGTCAGTCACCTTTGGTCAGACCCTATCCTGAATTCCTGAAGGAACATTTATCCTAGACTCCTTTTACAATATAAGCCCCTAGCCCCAAACGATGCAGAGACTTGTTTTCTTATCCCTTCCAAGTCTCCCAGACACTCCATCTGCTATTTTCTGTCACTTATGCTATTCAATAAACTCTGCTTTCACTTTCTCAGCTCACATTTGATTTCTATCCTGCACAAAGTCAAGGACCCTCTTCGCTGGTCCTGCTGGACCCCTTCTGGGTCCTCAGACCCAACCTACTGCATCATTAGCATACTAGCCCGCTGTCCTCATGACCATGAAATGGCTGCTTCAGCTCCAGCCATCACACTGATATTCAAGGTAGAAAAAAGAGAGGAATCCAAGGCCTGTCTGTCTCTTTTATAAGAAAAAGGCAAAAGGCTTTCTCCAGAAGCCCCCAACAAATTTCCACTTAAATCTCTGGCCAGAACTGTGTCACACGGCTGGCATTAGCTACAATGGGGACTTTTCCCATCTCTTTGGTTGAGATGGACAAGAGAGAAAAGGGAATGGGAATGAATGGGTTTGGGGTTGGCTGACCAGCAGTGTCTCTCATGTCTATAACAGCGAGCATCTGATATATTTTGGTATAAGACTTAGTGCTGCCTTAGAAACAGTTATGTTATTTTAATTTTTTCTGTATGTCATTTCTTTCCTCCCAAGGCAATCACAAAGTAGAAAGGACAGGAATGACTTCTGATTTGCTACAAGACACTGAAGCCCTGATAGGACTTGCTATTAGACACCAGCTCTCCGGACTTCTCACCCTGTGTTTTTTTCTGTTGGCTACACTGCCTCTGATTTCATATTTTCTCTCTTGGAGAGAACTTGTTTTTCCACTGCGCTGCTGACGAATTGAGCAGACCTAGTTTGCTGAGTAAGGCCCCGATCATGGGTCTTTCCAGCATCGCTCTAGAAACAGGAGGTCACCTTGTCACTGTACTTGCAGACGTGTCTCTACAGGGAGCATGGAAGACAAAGCTTGCAACTGAATAAGTATGACAGCCTTTCTCAGATCAACCTACGTGACTGTTTCAGCCACAAAACCGAACATGAATCAATGAGAACTAAGAAAGGATCTGTCGCAGCTTCGTGAGCAAGACAGAAAGTAAAAGGGAGCTGTGACCCAGGGTCAGCTGGCTCCTATCCCCTCTTAGGTCCTTATTTCTGGAGTTTCCCAAAGGATCCCTTGTTAAAGGAAGTATTCTGTTTGCTTCTCAATAAAGACAAGGCTTTTTCTTTTTTTAAAGATTTATATATATTTTTTAAAGATTTATTTATTTATTTATTAGCACAAGTGTGCACACTAGTGGGAGAAGCAGAGGGAGAGACAGAGAATCCTCAAGCAGACTCCCTGCTGAGCGCGGAGCCCGACGCAGGGCTCGATCCCAGGACCCTGAGAGCATGACCTGAGCCAAAACCAAGAGTCGGATGCTCAGCCGACTGTGCTCCCCAGGTGCCCCAAGACATGGCTTTTGACCTATAAAAATACCTCAGAGTTTGTGCTCCTAAGCATATTTATGTTAGCAATCACTGGTGACCCCCCATCCGGCTCCCCTGTAGCCTCCCGGGCAGCAATGTATCTGTAGTCAGAGAAGGGTTTCCAAGCTCCACCTGCTTCCTGCCTTCCACCCAGGACACCCCCCCGGGCCTGCACGGATTTATTTAAACAATAATAGGGATGAGAGAGCCAGGGGTTTTCTCACTCTCTTTACTGCCCTCTCTTTCCCTTCTGTCTGCCACAACTTTCCCTCTTCTTTCCAAAACCCTTCCTACAAAAATCTCACACTCCACACACAGGGCCGCCAGCTCTGAAAAGAAACACACCTCCATAGCAGAAGGATTCGCTCCTTCTTCCTCCAGGCTCAGCTCCTTTCCCCTTCTCCCCTCCTTTGGCCAAAGGGGGAGAGCAGGTCTTCACTCTGCCATCCGTTACCACTTACCACAGAGGCTCTGGGCGTCCAGAGCCCCTGGTGCTTTCCACAGTGACTGCATGGACTGAAATACTGGGTCTCGCTCGGACTGCTGAGCGGGGGAACCCGCTGGAAGCTTTGAGGGCCTCGTGGGAACTACCTCCCGTCCACTTGAGAGATTAGCCACCCTCCCTCTTCAGGACATTCCTTCAGTCCGTGTGTTATAAGGAAAAGAAAAACGAGACCAGGATGTGGCGGATGAAATGTGAGCAAGTCTGGTTAGATGAGGAAATTGACTCTGTCTTGAAAGCAGTAGCTCTGGATCCTTAACTGAGTCACCCATACCTTTCAAAAGATGATGAAAAGTATAAATCCCTTTCCGCAGAAATGTTAGAAATCAGCGGTGGCTCCCCAACTGCGAAAAATGCAAAATACGCACATGAATAATATCCCTACAATCGGATGTGGTTCTGAAAGAGGATTTCGGCTGCCTCCCTTTTGACCTCAAACTTTCCCGTTGGGTTCTCCTTTCTGGCTGGTCTCTCGGCTCAGACGGGAGACCCTGTGGGGGAAGCCTCCCCTGATGGGAACCGAAACCACCCTTCAAGCACCATGGCCTGCCCTGAGCCAGCAAGACCCTGGCCGTGATTGACTCCGCGACAACGATGGACTTGACCTTCACGGCCCCCCCGCCTTTGCCCCACATTTCTCCTTATATAAACCTGGAAGTACTTGGCGCACTTTGGAGACCGTCTTTGAGACGCTAGTCCGCTGTCTGCCTGGCGTTGGCCTCGCTAGAATAAATCCCTTTCCTGTGCCGCCACCCACTTGTTCCTCTGCCTTTGGGTTTTGTCTGTGGCGAGTGGCCAGCCCTGGTCTGTCTGGGACCCCCGGAGCCAGACGCTCCCGCACCCCTGCGCCCCGGCTACAATTCACTGATACACACACCTGGTATTACGTGGACCACAAGGCCAAGAATTCCTATTTCAGAAGCAAATTAGAAAAAGCTGCTCACAGAAGTACCTCCAAAGATGGTGCGAAGTAAATCTTAACTACAAAGACACATCCAAGGCACTAGAAAGATGCAGTTACTATTATCCCAAAGAAGAGGATCAAGAACAGAGGGCTCCTCAGGCGCCTGGGTGGCTCAGCCGGTTAAGTGGACTGCCTTCGGCTCAGGTCATGATCCTGGAGTCCCGGGATCGAGTCCCCATCGGGCTCCCTGCTCGGCAGGGAGTCTGCTTCTCCCTCTGACCCTCCCCCCTCTCATGCTCTATCTCATTCTCTCTCTCAAATAAATAAATAAATAAATCTTTAAAAAGAAAAAGAAAAAAAGAACAGAGGGCTCCTCAAGAAAAACCTTAATTCCCCAGGGAGGGTGAAGGGGGCCAATACTTCTGCCATTGTAGGTATATGCCTACAGTTTATGGGAACTCATTTTCCATTCTGTTTAGATGTTGGTGTGGGAAGAACAAACCCTTCTGAATTACAATGGATCGATCGATCTGTCTGAAGTGATTTCAACACATCAACAAAAGAACTCAATCTCACAAAAGTGGTTTATTTGCTTTTATAAATTTTTGTTTTGTTTTGCTTCTTCCTGCTCTTCATTCTGAGGTGGGTTGAGAGTTTTCCAAATGGCCCTTTTTTTTTTTTTAAAGATTTTTATTTATTTATTCATGAGAGACAGAGAGAGAGAGGCAGAGGGAGAAGCAGGCTCCCAAGGAGCAGAGAGCCCGATGCGGTACTCGATCCCAGGACCCTGGGATCATGACCTGAGCCGAAGGCAGACGCTTAACCATCTGAGCCACCCAGGTGCCCTCAAATGGCCCATTTTCAACTACATCTGCTTCATTAAGCCAGCGTATTTCCAGACACCTGTTTAGGGCTAGGGATGAATTCACACTCCGGCTCAGTAATGAGCGGCTACATGGGTCGGGGGGATGCGGTGTAGCTTGTGTTAGCCTAAGACACAACTCCTAAGACAAGAGGGGTTATTTCTTCTCATGAAAATTCTGGGCAGGGTAGGGGGAGCAGCGCCCCAGGCCACCTCCCCTCTGTGTGTTGGCTCAGTGTTCTAAGCTGCTTGAACCCTTCAGCACCTCCTCCCCTTGTCAGCCTGGGCCGCGAAGAGCCAGAGAGATGCGCACCCACAATCCCGTGCGTCCCCCTGCAAGTGCACACATTGCGCTTTGGCTGGAGCAAGGCACACGGTGACACCTGATTTTATGGAGATGGGGAAGCGTGGTGCACCAGTGGGCCCAGAGGAAGGCGAGAGCCACGACGTAGTAAACTATGTACCGCCTCCTGCCCGTGTCCAAAATCCACCTCCGGCTTCACAGCTGAACTATAACACAAAGAGTTTGGGAATAAAGAGGAACACTGGCTGTATGGCTTTGCCCGGCAAAGGAGCCGCAACAGGTTAAGGCCCTCAGAACTGCAACCCCTACCCCGCAAAGGGGCTGGGGGGTTTTATATGGAAATACAGGATCTAGCCGGTTTCACCAGGAGTCATGTACTTGCTGCCAGCCTCGCATGTTTTTCGGGGAGGGGTGGGGGTCCCAGGTTCCTGAAACAAAAGGCTAAGAAGGAAGGAGGGGAGGTTTGCAGAAGAGAGCAAGAAAAAACGTTAGAGTTTAAAACTGAGCCCAGGGGCGCCGGGTGGCTCAGTCGGTTGGGCGTCTGCCTGTGGCTCAGGTGGTGATCTCAGGGTCCTGGGATTGAGCTCCCTGCTCGGAGGGGAGCCTGCTTCTCCCTCTGGCCCCTGTTGCTCCCTCATTCATGTGCACGCTCTCTCTCAAATAAATAAAGAAAAGAAAAAGAAAAAGGTAACACAGAGGGTAGGAAGTAACACGTAGTTAACGAACTACTAGTTAACCCAAGTAACACGAGTTAACGAACCAAACATGTAGTTAACGAACTACTAGTTAACACAAGTAACACGAGTTAACGAACCAAACTCGCAATCCGTGGGCGCCTAGTTGAGATGAGGCCCCGGTCCAGTCCAGGTCAGCTCTCGGCACTTACTGTTTATTATGTTCAAGCCATGAAGAGAGGATCTCAGTTCTGTTTCGAGATCAATCGGGCAGAGCTGCCTTTTTAAAGTGGCCAGGGTCTGAAGAGTCCGACGGCTGCAAAAACCGTCCCCTTTTAAAGGGATTGAATCGGTCTGGGGCCCGCAGACCTCCCCTGCTTCTGCGGCTTGTCAGTCCAGGGCGTCGTCAGCTGGTGCTGGTCCCTGTGCAATCTGGGAGCTGCAGTCCTTTGCTGCCTGCGTCATTGCTGGACACAGGACCCCGCCTGGCAGGAGTGACCCCATCTTGCTCTCGGCAGGACCCGGCTGAGGTCCAGGTGAATCCATAACCCTACCAGCCAACATGTATTAAATGAAGTAGGGAATTGAACTTAGCCTGAGGCTGTTTCCTTACCCACGTGGGAGGGAACCGGCAAGCGGGGTCACCAGCACAGGGCTGCTATCTACGTGTGATTCTAGGTAGCCCTGCACCCCTAACTTTTCTAGTATTAACCACCCTTTCTTTCCCATCTTCACTGGAAAATTATTTATGTTCTGATGGCTAAGGAACAGAATAGAAAACCATCATTAATGTCTGACTGCCAAAAATAGACGGGTGCCAATCAGAGAACGGAATCAATTAAGAAAAGTAACCCGGAGCAGGCAAACCGGGGGTGAGAAGCAGTGAGAAGCGGTCTGCCTCCATCTCCAGGATGGAATGGCCTCCCTCTGGGGAGAACCGGTCTCCCTGCCTGTAACTTAGCCAACACCAACTCTGGGAAGTGGGAAGATTCTGGAGCTCCGCCATCATTTGTGAAGGACCAGGGTTCGCCAAGGCAAAGGGAATCGGGAATGCTCTCCAGACGTGGAAGGGGCTGGAGCAGAGGGGTGCCACTCCTGGACTTTGCCGTCCCTGTGCATGACAACAGGCCAGTGACTATTCTGGAAGAGAGCGTGGGCAGCCATGCCCCACCTCGTGACTGCGGCAGAGTGAGTTCGTGCTTGCTGACCGCTCTGAGGTCAAGAAGGTTTGGAGCAGAAAGGGGGTGTCTCGACGTTCACCCGGGATCGCATCTGCTGGGAGGCTCCCCTTTGTCTCCTGCCCGGTGAGATGTGCCTGGAGCAGCTGGTGCAACTGGCGGCCACGTGCGGCTTTTGAATTGGCGGGGCCACCAGGTGATGGAAGCAGAAGGTTCCTGGACACACCCCGGCCTCGCCCTGAAGCCCACTGGCACTGTCCCCAGAGGGGTCACTTGGGGTGGCTGTCCCAGAGAGGCGCTGCCCCCCAGCTGAAGCCAGGGGCCCCCGCCCTGCTCTTCCCTAAGTGACTCACGGACATTCCCAGTGCTGGGAAGGGCTTTGGGACAAATCTGCTCTCGTCTTGGCACTTCGTGCAGGAGGGGACAGGGCAGAGAGCGTGCAAGACTTGTTCAAGGTGACAGATGCTGGCGTCACACTTGGGACCAGAGTCCTGGGCTCCAACTCACAATTCAAGTCTCTTCATGCTACAAGGGTTTCTCCAGGGGAAGGACGGTCTTCACACCTTAGCGGGCTGATCATCCGTGCCAGGGCTGAAGCGAACAGCATGCGCTGAGGTCCGTGCGCTGGACAGACTCCCTGTCTGTCTGGGTACTAACGAGTAGGCAGGGAACAGAGTTGGTACTAACATGCAAAACGAAATTGTTCCGAGAGCTTAAACACTTTTTTGAATTACAATACAAGCTCAATTTAAAAAAGCTCGGAAAAATATAATTTTATGATAAAGATCACTCATGAACATCCCCCCAAAGAACCACTAGCAAAACTCACTGTTAGCTTTGCTCTGTTCCCTGGTTCAAGTGTTGTGGTTTTAGCCTTAGTGCGGCCCCTGTTGCCTCTATTCCCCAACTACCCTGGGCTCTTTTAGATTTTACCGATAATAGCCTTGATTCTCGTCCACATGCATTTACTGAGCACCTTCGGTATGTACCTGAAACCATCTATTGGTCCCCAGGCAAAGAACAATTGTCTGTTCACTTTATGTTTTTTTTTAAAGATTTATTTTATTTGAGAGAGAGTGAGAGAGAGCGCTTGAATGCGAGTTGGGGAGAGGGACGGGGAAGAGAGTCCTCAAGCAGATTCCCTGCTGAGTGCAGAGCCCAGCTCGGAGCTTGATCCCACGGACCCATGAGATCGTGACCTGAGCTGAAACCAAGACTCAAGACGCTTAAGCGGCTGAGCCACCCAGGTGCCCCTTGTCTGTTTGTTTTAAAGTAGGGTTTCTCAATTTGGGTACTCTGGACATTTTGGGAGGATAATTTTTTATTTCGAGGGCTGTTCTCTACATTGGAGGATGTTCAAAGCATCTCTGACTTCTACCCACCAGACGACAAGACCAGCCTCAGGAAATGTGTTCTGGCTGAGAACCACTGCAGAACAGCCAAGGGGGCTGTGTTCACGTTCACCACATGCTGTGACGTCACTTTATACCCCGGGGAGAAGCGCATGACTCCAGCTTGCCGGTAAACCAACATTACTTTCAGGAAGTCAGTGGCTTTTCTCCAGAATGAATGACTCACCACCAACCCCACTTCCCGGGCTTCCCCGACTCTGCTCCAGGCGCTCTCTCTGCAGGGCAGCTCCCAGCCATGAGCCATGGGTTGGGTGGGAAGTCTTCAGCCTTTATCAGAACACTACTTCACATCTTCAAGCAGCTGGTCTTGCCCAGCCCAAGTTACACACCTTACCGGTCTCTCTCTCTCTCTGCCCACAGAGCTCTGCAAATCCTGCAGACCGATTGCTTCATTGAACTTTTTGTTTTGGCCTAAGATGTGGACATGTACCTCCACCTGCAGACCTCTGAACTTACTGTTGACTGAAAAGCCCAACGGTCTTCTCTCCAGAGGTTTCACGGCCTTCCAACTGGCTCACCATGGTCCTGTGAATTGCCAACGGCATTCAGATATTCTCGTACAGCACGGCGGCTACTGTTGACAATATATTTGAAAGTTGCTAACAGAGTAGATCTTAAAGCTTCTCGCCACACACACACGAAATTATAACTACGTGAGGGGATGGGTATGTTCACAAACCTTATTGTGGTCATTTGCAAGTAAGAGTCATGTATCAAACCATCACACCGTCTACTTAAATTCATACAATATGACATGTCAGTTATAGCTCAATAAAGCTGGGGGGAAAAAATCTCCTTTCTGCTTTGCTTAAACTTCGATTTGTTCTCCTGTTCCTTTATACTGTTTGCTGGTGGAGTGTGACAGATTATTCCTCATCCTTTCACGGTCTATATTTTTGGTGGTTTTATTCATTTTCTTATTCTTTTTTAGAAATGTTTTCTTACAAAAGTTAACAGCTGGGTCTGGGATTTGATTTTGTTCTATTTATGAGCAAATAAATGTTACTGTGTCACGGACACTGGCAGGAGGCTTCGGTGAGGCAGACCACAGATTTTATTACCCGTGGTGCCCCAAACAGCACGAGCTTTGTCTTCTCCCTGACCTGCAAGCCTCTGGGGGACAGTGGGGGTCGGAAAACCCCCGAGGGATGCGTGCACATGGAGTGAGTGGGTTGTCTTACAGGAGAGGAGCCTGAAGCTTTCACAGCAAGCAGTAAGCAAGGCTGCTTTTCTTCCGGGAAGAAGACGTTAGGTCATCCATCAAGGATGCTTGCTGGAAACAGCCCTGAGAAATGGCCCGGGTCTAAAGCAGTCCAGGCTCTTCCTTCTTGGCACAGCGGGCCAAGCCAGGCAGAGTGCAAGAGACCCGTGGGAAAGTGCCCCCCTTGCCAAAGGAACTCAAATTCTACTTTCTTGGAGAAAAGAATTTTAAATCAAACAGGTTGAAAAAATTAAGACACACACGTAGGGGCCTATTTCTTTATTTGGGGATATCTTACGTTGCTCCGGGCTTGATGCGTGTTTCTTCTGCTAAGTGTGTGTGTCACAGGGCACCTGGTCGGTCCCGCTGCTCCGTCTGCTCCCGGGGGGAGGGCTGGGGCCCTTTGCCCGCTGCAGGGGAGGCCTGTGTGGACCGTCTCGGCAAGGAGACTGACCCCATTCTTCCACCGTGCCTCTACCTCTCCTCTCCAAATACTGATTTTTACAGGGTCGAGATTTGTCAATATTATAAATTATTCTGTAATTAGAGCTCTTCTGTGATAAAGGTTGGTACAAATAAAATAAGAAATCAACATATCCTCTAAGAACCACATGATGTGTTTGAACCCATAGGGAACGAAATATACAGTAGGTCATTAAAATGTTGCCACTTGAAGGAGAATTTTCCAAGTATCAACATGCAACGGGTAATTTTTCACTTTCAAATTCCTGTTACTTTTCCCGGCTCGCAGTCAGCTACCATTTTTCTGAGTACCTCCTGCCATTTTTTTCCCTTAGGTTCCTTCTTCATTTTCCTGGCCCCTTCCTCAGATCAATTAAATCAGAACACATGGGAGGTATCATCAACTTGACGAGGCCACAGGGTGTACAGATACTTGGTGTGGGGCCCAGAACAAGAGAAGGCTTCCCAGCAGGTCCAGGCTGCCATGCAGGCTGCTTTGCTCTCACGCTGGGGCCGTCAGATCCAGTGCAGCCAATGGCACCTGGAATGTCCGAGCAGACAGGGATGCCGTCTGGAGCCTTCGGCAGGGCTGAGAGATGAAGTGAGCCCTTAGGATTTGGGAGCCAAGCCTTGCTATCCCCACCCAGATAACGACTCCCCTTGTGAGAAACAGCTCTTGTTTGCTACTGGGCCTCAGGAGAGACTAAACGCTTACCCATGGGCCCCCAAGTTACGGCGAGACCTGAGCTGCCCCTCGTGAACTGGGTGCCATCTGACCCATCGGGCCATGAAGTCGGGGACGCACGGCAGCACTCCATCATCAAACGGAAGTGGTACATACGTGATCAGGCCCGAGCAGGCCCCATAGGGACAAGTGGCCCAAACGCCCACGGTCCCCACTCCTGCTACACCGTCTTCTCTCTCCCAGCCTGACCTATGGCTGCTTGGGGAGCTGTCAAAGATCAGCTGACAGAGGAAGAGAAGACTCAGGCCTGGGTTCCAGGTGGTTCTGCACGGGATGTAGATGCCACCCGAAAGCAGACGGCTGCAGCACCACAGCCCCTCCCCGGGACATGCCTGAAGGACACAGTCGAGGGACATCCTGCCCAGTGCGCCCGGCTGCTCATGTTGCTCGGAAGGAGAAATGGCCTCCTGGGCGGATATCTATCCATTCTTGGGCTGTGGCCATGCTTTGGCGGATGGATGGTCAGATACCTGAAAGGAACAGGACTGGACAACTGGTGAGAAAGAAATTTGGGGGAGAGGAATGTGGACAGACCTGTCCTCAAAAAAGTGAAGATCTCGGTGTCCCAAAAATGCCCACCAAAGGTGACCTCCGCGGAAGAGGATTTTAATAATCAAGTGGATAGGATGGCCTGTTCTGTGGACACCAGTCAGCCTCTTTCCCCAGCCGCCCCTGTCATGTCCCAGTGGGCTCATGAACAAAGTGCCACGGCAGCAGAGATGGAGCTTATGCGTGGGCTCAGCAGCAGGCACTTCGCTCACCAAGGCTGACCCGGCCCCGGCCACTGCTGAGGGCCCAATAAAAGGATTTTAACTGTCATGTTTTCTCATTTTGTTTAAATACCTGTGTGCGTGTGTGTAAAAGCAAATAACTGACTTCTTTCCCCTCTTATTCTCTTACCTTGTAACATGAGATTTTTACACCATAGAATTAAGTTACAGGATATGGAGAAGAGCAAACATCACACAAGGTGTGCGTGCACACGCATACACACTGGTTGTTTCTCTGTGGATCCCTAATATACTTGCCATCAGCACCAGTGTCTGCTTCTTACAGCTCTCTGGTGATTATGACATGCTTCCAGGATCAGTGACTCTGACTTAAGGAATTAAATTATTAATTCATTATCAGGAGAATTAGGCTTGGGGGAAAAATCCATCACCTGGACTATTTTCAGGAGCTGGAGGCAAGAAGCAATTATCCAAAAAAAAAAGAAAGAAAGAAAGAAAGAAAGAAAGAAAAGGAAGAAAGGAAGAAAAAATAAATCACACAAACACTAAAAAGTGTTTTGAAAAAGTGCTTTCAGAATTTACTGTACAGGTTTTTTAACAATTTATTTATATGTTGGCTTCTACATGCTCTTACATTTGTTTAAACATTTATACATATTCTTTACAATTTGTACATATATTAAATGGCTGTATCATAAACATTGCTCTATGAGATTTTATAAAAGAAAAATCAGGTAGGGAAAATTACTTATAAAACATTAACAAAACCCGTGATATTAAAGAACAAGAAATTCTCATATTCACGTTCATCTGATTTCCTCTTCTACTTATTTTTTGGTTTCATTTTATTTGTGCTGGCCCAAACTTTCCATTTTCTATACTATAATCACTAGGTCAGGAAAATGAAAGCAGTGGGGATAATGTCGTAAGGCAACTGTGGAGGACGGACACGCTCATCTGCAGGAGGAAGATTGTGTCTGTGAGTGTTCAGATTTAAAGCTGACAGTCTGCGAAGATTAGGTTTTGCTTTATGCTGTTAACTGGAGTCCTAGTGATCACAAAAATCCCATCTGAAGTTTCGGATGTGGTCAGGAAGAACATCACTCTGAACTTCTTACACACAGAAGCTCCCGGGATTACTGGGCATTATCCAGGTTGTCACCCTTATCAGTCCCTAAACTTTTCCATCTGGGGGGATGGAGAGGTCTACTAAGCTGTGCTTTTCATGTTTTCAGATAACACCCCCGGCCCGCTTGTCTACTATCCAAATCAAGCGGCAAATGACGGCCCTCACAAACATGTCTCACTACCTCTGACTGAACAGCTGAAGACTCCAATTCGGGGTGAAGCTCTGGGGGAGCACTCCTTCCTGAGCACAGGACTCAGCGCAGTGGCGCCATCCCTGGGAGCAGAGTCGGAACATTGTACAAATACCCCCAATGTTTTCAACATACTCCGTCTGGCAAGAACCATGCCTTAACCAGGCTTGGGAAGGAAGCCCTCCTCGTGGAAGGGGACACTCAGCAACGTTCCTGAGGGAAGCGGGGGCAGTGAATGGGATCCTCAGTTTTTGCCAAGCCGCGTGCTCTCATGGCACACGTCACGTGAGCACCCCTCCGCCCCGAGCCACCGTGACGGCGCCAGAATTCCCAGGAGCCCCTCTTTGCTTCCTCCCTCCTGGAAACAGAAGCACTGGAGTCGTAAATATGTCACTGAAAGGCATGTAGATTTTCCTAAATAGATAGGAATCCCACCGGACTGGAAAGAGTTATAAAAATATACAAACATATATATTTTTTATTCTGGTATATTTCATATTTTTAAGAAAGCAATTAGTAATTATCCGACATTGGGTAAGACCCAGGAGATCATGGACGACGTAAAAATTACAATTTTATGTAAAATATCAGTGGGGGAAACCCCTAATTTTCCATTCAAAATTCTGATAACTTTAAGTACTTTCCAAAAATAGAGACAATTTCCATTGTTTTAAATAATGGAGGTGGAAACGAACCAAAGACGACTATCCCTACGTAACTGATCCATTTAGGTTGGTTAATAAAACAGACGCAGTTTTTTGCAACTCTATTTCTTTTTGGTTTCCGTTCTTTCGTTCCTTTTTGTTTTTGATGAAGGGGGAAAAAAAATAAGATTGCATTGCCCAAAGTCAGGAGGAAGCACTTCGGAGTTCTCTTCGTGTTCCGGTGTGTTCTACATAACCGGGAAGCGGCCGAGGGCCTGCCTCAGCTTTTCTGCAATCTGGTGAAGAAACAAGACAATCTTGAGCTACCAGTCCCACTAGGACCCACGGCATCCTACTCCTGCCATCTCTTACGAGTCAGACACTGCAAGCATTTCAGACTTGAACCGCGCTAAGCTTCTAGTCTCCTCCAGCACCAACCAGCCGGGGGGCCCTCCCCAAACCCCAGATGGTGCTGTCAGAGGCGGTGCCCCCAGCTTGCAGGAAGCCCCCTTTCTTTCTGGCACGGCCGGTGCCTGTCTCAGCAGCAGCATTTCCAGAGCAGGAGTCAGGTGGGGTGGGGGTCGTGCTTGCCAAGGCTCCCCTGTGTTCTCGGACACCCGTGCACTCCCGAGCCCCCGCGGCCGAGCACACCGCCCGGATCCCACCCGCTGCGGGTCCGCCGTGTGTAGACCGTCCGCGCCTCCGTGATAAAGCCAGTGCGGGACCGCAGCTGGGGCTATGTGCCCAGGCCTGCCCTGAGGACACAGATGTCACAGCCATTCTTGGAGCCAAGTAACTGGAGTAAGTCCTTAGGATATAATAGGTACTCAATTCATGTTTGCTGCATGAACAAGTACGGGAATTTTAGTATTTAAGGGTTACTTTCTCATAGAACTGTTACTTCTAACGAGGACAGTGATTAAAATGCACGGCTTTCTATTTTGAGTCACAATGTCATTGATAATTAAACCTCACTTAGGCTTGAGATTATCTATCAAATCAACATGATCGGAGTTTCAGAAGTTGCCCTTCAACGCTCTTCTCACGTCGAATAAATGCAATCTCGATTCTAATGCATGAGACGCAACCGCACAGCACCAGCGGTTACTACACAGAGAGCCCAGGCACCGCACGCTGTGAGCGATAAAAATGCTTCAGGGAATTCCTTCTGGAAACTCAGGCCAAAATCAACTGCTTCCAACGCACAATTCACACTATGCAGCAAGCACACTGATCACAACTCCCTTTCAAGAATTTGCTGTTGGAGACTGACATTTTCCACACTGTTTTGCTGAAAGAGGACACGTGCACACATAGGAGTGTGGGGCTGGCCTACCATCATTCTGAACACACACGCGAGAATACCACGGCAACAGTGGAACCCTGAGTAAAAACATGGCGGCCAGCACATGGTCAATGATACAGTTACGGAACCTGCCTTCAGATGTCGAAGTTTCCACTTACACGCTAGATCCCTGTTTTCTGGACACTCTGGTAAACAACCAAATTACTATGCAGACTACAAAAGTTTACGTTTTTGTGACTGTTTCCTAAATGTCACAAACCTAAATATTTAAGGTTTCTCTCTCTCTCTCTCTCTCGTTTTCTTTCTGCAGTTCCTTTGGTGCACAATGAAAGCTCATTCATGAAGCCTGCCCGCGGTGCCAGGCTCCATCCCCAGCTGAGAGCTTGCAGGGCCAGGGGCCTCCTGTCCTTCACTGTCCCGGGCACAGAGAAGCTGTGGGGGTGGGGAACCTCCCAGTAAGGACTTCTAGGGGCCTCACAACCAGCGTCAGGACCCCTTCTTGCATAAGAGAAACCTTTTTTAACCCAGTATGATTCAAAAAGGAAAAGGCAGATATAATTAAAAGGGATTTAAAAAACCCCTGCTCAATAATTAACCTCTTCTGGTTTATTACATAGGATTAAAAAACACAAGCAGATTAACTTTACACGGTCAGAGTTATGTTACCAGGAATCCTCCTGTGTGTGTGTGAGTGGGTGCGCACGCACGCATGTGCTTGCATGCAAAGGGCCTGGGGAGGCTGACTTACTGTTTCGTAGAATTGCACCTGTTGCTCCAGGTACAGGCGGATGACGCTGTTGTAGTCATAGATCCGGTTACTATGGAAGTGATTCATCTCGGCTACAACCAAAACCAAAATATCAATCAGCCCCCAAACTTCCACAGACAGCGCCAGCTTGCTCTGCTCGGTATCATCTGGTTGGCTTCAGGGCAGGGCCAGTTCCTGACAAATCACTTTATAAAGAAGCTAGAAAACTCATCTGAAAATAATCTGAGCGCAAACAATACTCTCCAGCAGAGGGATGACTTTTGTTGACTTGCAGAGGAGATACTGTGAACCCAACACAATCCCCCACATGTGGACTTTGTTCTCCCAGAACAGATGGAGCAGGAGGCCGACGTGGTGGTCACTCTCTGCGGACGTCATCTGTGATGCAGGACCCAGCGAGGCACCCGGTGGGCCCTGGTCTGTTCCCTCTTGGGTTGGGTTTCTTTGGGTGCCCTTGAAAGGCTGTATGGGTGAGTGTGACGCAGGGGGACCCTCTTCTGTATGGAGCTTCGCTGCTGAGCATCAGGGCTCCCAGAACCCAACCTCTTACCAGGTGAGAGGATCTGGACACCTGTTCTTCAACTCTGCTGAATATATCTATTCACAGAGGACTCCCTTACTGAATTTGTCTCTCGGGACTCGCCCCTAACCCCCCTATCACCAACTCAAGAGAGGCCCCATCACATCGCCACCTGCCTCTTCCCTCGTTCTGAGCACCTGGAAAGCCAGCTGCTGGCATATATTCCTATGAAAAGGGCACTGTTCTGAGTTTTCTATTATCTCAAGTTGTATGAAGCTTCTCATTTATCTGTTTGGAAAACTTCAAAGCCAAATCCCCCATGTCAAACCCTTCAGAAAGATCTTCACTCAGGTTTTCCCATTTCTGCCCCTACTTGTCTTAGTTCTGGAAAACTTGGTCCCTTTGTCCCACTCATTCCCTAGTCCTGAGGGCTGTTCCTTGGAAAAGTCTGCAAACATGCTTCCTTCTCTTCCCCGAGCACCACGTCTTCTTCAGGCCCAGAACTCTCAGACCACAGAGGCAGTGGTCTTCTGCGTGGGCCTTCTGACGTCTGCCCCCCAACCTCTCCCACCCTCTTCCTGAGTGGTGTACCCCCCTGACCCCCACCATCAAACCTTTTACTGGCTTCTTAATGCCCACAGCAAGTCTAGGCTCTTCTGGCCGGCTCTCAAGGACCCCCACCATCACCAACACTCATTCCCCAACAGCCTGTAAGTCGATCTTATTCCTGAAAGCCAATGAGAAATCCTGTCCCATATTTTGTGTGGTTTTGTTCAAACTAGAACATCATTCCCCTTTCTCCTTTGCCCATGCCTGTTCCGTCTGTCCACTGAAACAGGAAAAATCCGTTCACTGCTCCTGTGTGGTAGAAAGCACTCAAATATATAAAAACCATTTACTATCTTCTTTCTACTAACACTCAAATTCTGCCCAAAAATATGTCCAAGCTCCCTTTACATTCTACAGTCCCGGGGATAGAGGTTACAAACTGCTGGAAGCTGAACTTTGGGACCTAACACAGCATCATGATCGGAGCTAATATTAAGGGTTATAAAAGGATCTTCACTGCCTCTGAGAAATAATAAAGACGCACGGGTTTAATCAGGCTGTCATTCATGGCTCGATCAGGGAAAGGGGTTCATTTCCATTAACACTGGGATCCTGCAAATGACAGGCTTGGGAGGGGACCTGAAATCAGCTCTTATTTGCTTAGTTTCTCTCCAGCCAGGAAAACAGCACCTCCGCTGGGGAGAGGGACCATCTTCGCTGGCAGCGCACGAACCTTGCTCGGTCTTACCTTGCAATGCGTAAGACATGGTGCCAACTCGCTTCACCATGTTCTGTTTGTCCTGGGGGGTGATTTTACTAGTTGCGACCAGTTTATCACTTTCTTTCACTTTCTCTATTGCTCCCTGTGAAATACACATGCAACAGTGTTAACAAAACAACGCTCAGAGGATTAGTCATTCGTTTGTCATATAACAATGCCCACATCTTCTACAACTGACCAGCTACTGAACAAAAAAATGTTCCCACAAAGAAAGTAGGAAAGCGCCTAAATATAACTTCCTGCAAGTCACTTGGAAGCAAAAGGGTTGCTATTCTTGAAAAACAGAACTAAGCTAAAAATGGACAGTTTTATGCTACAACAGGATGAAAAGCAAACAGCACTCTATTTCCGTAATGTCTGAGCCCGTGCCGGGACGAGAGGAGCGCAGGGGACGGACGCAGGCATCGGGGGTTTAGAAGGTTGATGAGGGGCAGCCTCGTGCCTGCGCCCGGCTCTCTGTCTCTGTTCGGGGGCATGCTGGCCGCGGGTGCTGGAGCGCGCTGACCGGCAGCTTTACTTTGGTTTCCGGGAGGAGCGCTGCAGCAATTTCAAATCGATACTCAGGCAGAAGTAGGGATACAGCTGCCAAACGTTGCCCCCTCCAGTATCATCACAGTGCTCATCAGAGCAGTCTGCAAAGAAAAACTTTACACTCGTGCATACATCAGTCTCCATGCCCCAAACTCTGCTGCTGACATAGATCCCTACGACAAGCTAACTCTTCTGAGTTGGCTTTTTTAACTGAGATTTTAATTTTTGTTATATTTTTGTTATTCCCCCTCAGTTCTGTGGAGATGTAATTGACATACAGCACTGCATGAGTTTAAGGTGCACAACATAATCATCTGATGTCTGTATATACTGCAGAACGACGACCACTGTAACTGTTGCTGGCAGCCATCACCTCACGCAGTTACAAGTTGGTTTGTTTTCTTCCTTTGTGATGAGAATTTTTAAGACCTACTCCCCCAGCAATCACTATCTCAGAGAGACCACTGCACTCCCAGGATCACCGCAGCATTACCCACAACAGCCACGATGTGGAAACACCTAAGTGTCCATCGATGTTCTGATCCTGACATTAAATTATCTGAAGTTGCACAAGGTTTCCCTTCCTGACACCTGGATTATTAAGCTGAATGCTAAAACGGCCACATGCCAGGGCTGTGAGGGTCACGGACTCAGCCTCTGTAGAGATTCTCCTAGTAAATCCAGGTGCATCACAGTATCCCAGAATACGACAGTTGATAAAATGCCCCTATTCTGAAATAGTATGTAGAGTTTGAAACAGAGAAAAAGGAACCAGAATTGAAATGTGAGGACACCCCAAAACATTTCAAAATTCAGTTTAAAAGTACCGTTATGGTGGGAATTATATAGTTTCCTTATTAGTACAAAAATATAAAATCGATGTTGACCATTTAAATTTTCATTAGGAAACCCTTCGTCAGGCCCAGGGGGACAGAATATCTTACTTCATCTCGACGGGGAAGGGTCTTTGAGGACTTGCCCAAGCAGCTGACAGGGGTCCCACGAGTAAGGGCAAGCAGGATTCCTAATCTTGTCTTGAATTTCAAACAGCATGATTATGTTGTTTGATACCTGACCCAAGTATAGGCATAAAGGAATATTTTTTTCACATTTTTGTTCCCTCAAAGTAATCTTTTTATAGACTCGAAGAAACTAGAAACTACCCATAGTCTAAACGTGTTATGGGACCTCACTATTTAAACAGCCCAAGCAGCTCCGGCCGGTTTCAGAAAGCTCCCCAACTCAGGGCCGTACTGAGCGACTGGGCCCGCTCAGTGGCCATGCGTCATGGCCCTGGCTCACCCATGTCATCTTGTCTGCACTTCTGGGATCAAGTTACCTTGTGGGCGCCGATAATATCAGGGAAGCAGCCAAGGAAACCTTTATATTCATGATTACATTCCATGAGGAAATGGAGATCTTTCTTTGGCTACAACGAGACACAGGTTGGTTATTACTGACAGAGAAATCCAGAAAAGGGTCGTACTGGAGGACTGTATGAGCCAAGCCTCAGGTACGAGTTACTGTATATCAAGGGCTAAACATTCAGCCTAGTTTTCCTGAAAGAAAACAACCCCCAAGACTATTATATTCTCAATCGTAGATTGGAGAGAAAATGATAAAACATTAGATCATTTTTAGGCTGGTTGGTAAAATTAGTTATTTTGAGGTGGCTCAAAATATGATACTGTAGGGGAAAAAACTAGTTAATACTATTTATATACAAGCAAATAAGATGTAATCATTTAATGTCTAAGTTTTAGCAGAGAATATAAATTATTATTAAAAATCTGGTAGTCCTCACCCAATGTAAAAAAAAAAACAAACAAACCTGGTAGTCCTCTTAACTGGCAACTTAATATTTTTCAATTTTTCTGAATTACAATTTTTTTTTAAAAGATTTTATTTATTTATTTGACAGAGAGAGACACAGCGAGAGAGGGAACGCAAGCAGGGGGAGTTGGGAGAGGGAGAAGCAGGCCTCCCGCAGAGCAGGGAGCCCGATGTGGGGCTCGACCCCAGGACCCTGGGATCACGACCTGAGCTGAAGGCAGCCACTTAACGACTGAGCCACCCAGGCACCCCTGAATTATAATTTTTAATAGCTATGTTATGCACAGTTCTAAAAATTAATCTTTTTCTATAAGTAGTGGTAGTCAGTGACCAACATGAAGGTGTGTGCGCATGTGTGCACGTATTTCAAGAAGTCATCTGAGAAACTTTTCTTTAATGTAGGGATTTGAAACAACATTGATGCCTACTCCCCTTAAGGGAATTTATTATCTGTTTTCTGTAAAAAGAACTGGAATCGGACCACTGAAGGCCCCAATAAAAGCCACGTGGCTGGAACAGAGACCTGCCCCTTGCCTGGGCCCGCGTGGGTGCCTTCTCCATAGTGGCTGCTGAATCCTGAGAGCCTGCCATTTACCAGCCGAGTCAAGCAGGCCTCAGGCAGGGCAAGAGTCCAAATGGTGGCGTGAACGGTGCTCTTGCCCTAACATTCCAACCCCCTGATGACGGAGGATGGATCTGAGCCACCGACACTGGAAGGTACTCATTTAGATTTCTCGGTGATAAATGTATCCATCACTCTGGCTTACCCGAAGAAACACTATTACCATACACAGTGAACAAAGATAGAAAAGAAGAGGAGATCTATTTGCAAAGTTTGTTTTAAAATTGGTTAAAGAAACACGTGGGTCCAACAGCGTACAATCTGCACCAGGACTGGGACCGGTGGCCATGGGGGTACCTGTTCTGCTACGAGACCGGCAATTTCTTCGTAAGTCTTTCCTGCTTCCGTTATTGCAGCATTGAGATCGGTTTCGCCTGGAAATCAGTACAGCTACATCAGGGCTTGTGAGTATTTTCTCTTCGTTTATTTTACTTAAAAATTTTATTATGGCAAACACTACGCTTTTCAAAACTAGAGGACAGTGTAATGAGTCCCCATCTACCCATCACCTGGCTTCCCAATGAATAGCTCATGGCCAGTCTTTCTGCACCTGCACCATCCATCCCCTACCTCCCCCTTTTGCTGGCCACATTACAATGCACCCATAAATTCTATGTCAGAGATAAGCACTCTTTAAAAGGCAAGGACAATACCAACATCACACTGGAGAAATGAGAATTGCTCCTGTTGAATTATCTAGTCAGTGGGCAGCTCCCTGGATCTGGAATCGAGCTGGCTGCTTTCAGGACTCAGAGAAAGCCCACATGGCAGAGAGCTGAAGTGTTTCTTCAATCATTAGGTTCTTTCTCCTCCCTCCCTTTTTTCTCGCAAATTTCTTTTTGGGCCGTTGAAGAAACCAGGTATTTGCCTTGGTACCTGCAGCCTGGGTTTTGCTGACTGTGTCTGTGGTGATAACACAGTCCTCTGTTCCCTGTACCATCTAGATCTTTCCTTTTAGGAACGGTTTGCAAAGTGTTGCTCTTCTACTCCTATCACTCCTTTGATCTGAAGCACTTCTATAAAGAGGAACTCTCCTTTATTGACTACTTGGTTACCTTGAGGTATTGGAAGAGAAAAAGCACATTAAATGCTTCTTTCTCTTTACCATTTTCAGAATGAGTTGATCCTCTAACCATTCCCCAAAGGTAACAGATTAACTTTTTAAAAAAGTATCATTGCAAGTCTGGATTTACACATACTTGATAAGCTTCATTGCAGAGAAAGTATTATTTTCACTAATGCTCTTTGTATTTACTGGCCAGTGGAAGGCTTTTCAAATCAGCATCTGGGTTCTGCTAGGAGCTCTGGTTCATCTGGGAGGAACAGTGTTGAGAAATTTCCCTGTGGGGGGCGCCAGAGGTGCTTCTCGTGACTGGATTGGGTATTTCTAGGCCTTTTCAATGAACACAGCAAGGAAAAATATATTTTTTTTAAAAGAGGAAAACCATAATGAGCTCATATGGAGATTTCCAATTCAAATTTAGGACTTCAGGATTTTTCATAATGTATTTTAAAACTTTTGATTTTTGTTTAGCTCTTTCATTTAAAAAACTTAGTTCCTAAAAACAGTAACATAATTACGTATTTGCTTTACCCTACAATATGTAAAATAGTTTTAGAAGTTTTAGAATAACAATACCAATATTTTATTGCTAACTATATAATTACTGAAAACAAAAGATTTTTGAAGTCTTTTTGACTTTAAGGAATCTGCTACTAGGGATGTAGAATCATTGATATAATGTTTTACGGTGATGTGAAGTAATCCTTCTCTACGTGGTTATGCCTTCATCCTGATGTATCAAGTGATTTATTTTGCTTTTTAGGGATTTTTTTTTTCTTTTACATTTTAAATTTGTTTTCTAATAATAAATGTAGAATAAATATAAATGTAAAACATCCCCATGGTTCCAAAGTAAAATCTGTAAAACTAGATAAAACCGGAGGTCTAGCTTCTACACCCGTTCCTCTTCTCCGCTCCAGATAACCATCTAAATATTTTTATCCATTATTTTTCCATGATAATCCATAAGAAGTGCTTCATGGATCTGCACAAAGGCCATGCGAATAGTCTCTGTGTTGTTCCAGTATCAGTTTCTGTACTCAGAGAGGGAGCATGGAAGGTTTTATTTAACATAATCCGAAATATTCTTAGGAACCGGAATCCTCTGAATTACTGCAAGATCAAAGAGTGCAGCACTGCCCCACGTCACCAGCACGTCTGAGCAAAGGAAGACGTGATAAGACACAGCACTCAACTCTGCTGACCCTCATTTGCCTTGAAACGTGAAAAGCTAGTCTGTGGGCACTTGAGAAGTTCTTTGAAAACAAGATCTCTAGGAAGTTGAATGATATTCCCCGTAAAGCACATTACACTGAGTACTTTTAATACTTGACAAAGTGCCGTCTGCAATGTGAATACTTGATAACACACGGACTGATAGCTCTGAGCAGGGAAAACAGTAAGGAAGCCACGCCAAGTGAGGCATGGCTGGGAGGGATCACATGGGTGGGCGCTGCGGAGAAGGCACAGCATCTTCAGGGTCCTCTCCTACTCCACCTCCCCTCCAGGATGTCCTCATCCTGCCGGGGCCTCCCCCACAACCCCCCCCCCACAGCCCTCTCTCTATCCTGCCTTTTTGCCAGGTTGCTCCGGGCTGAAGTTATACAGATAGAAAACTCCGGAGAGAAGCTGATCATTTGGAAGGTACGCAGATTCTACTGAAATTTACAGAACGAGAAATATATGGAAAGACTTATGTACAGTATAAAGCTACAAAGGACGTCTTTAGGACCCATTTCCCAGATTACCAACTGTTTTCTCCTCCCCCCTTTTCAAGACTTTTGGTTCAATTATCTGTGCCCTCTATTAATATCACATTTAGTGAAGGGTGAGTGGTTTGTCTCTCCTGGCATTGACCCGGAGAACAAGGGAATTGCTGTTTACAAATTCTGTGTTCTAGCTCTGAATGGTTTTTAAGTTTTCTGACTTCAAGAAATGGAAGTCAAGTCTGGGTCCATGCTACTGGAAGGATCATTGTTAGGCTTACAATCTCACCTTGGAGCGGTTCCATTTCCAGTTAGCATGGGGACAACTGCCAAGACCCTTGCTCTCAATGTAATAATACCAAATAAACTAAACCATCATATTTCTCTGTAAAGTCACGGAAGCACTGTGGGAATGAAGAAACCCAAAGGAACTCAATTCAGAAAGGGCTGAGCCTTGCACCCTAGGCAAGCTGTCGGGTCTGGAGGCCGGGGGAGAGCGGAGGAAAAGGGCGCCTTCCACAGCAGAGGGACTTGGCTGGGACGGGAGGCTCTGCTCTGCTTTTACCAGATGCATGGGGGCTGGTATGAGGGACCAGAACCTGGGGGAGCCCCAAATGCAGAGCCAGTTCTCCCACAGGGGTTTTGTGCACTAAGGGGTGATGGCGGGAAGCGGGGGCAGGGCTGGAGGACAGAGAGCTCTTGGGGGGAGGCTTAAGGAAGGCGAGATTCAGGTGAGTTCTGACATGGGACACTGATCGGGGTCCAGCATCTTCAGAACACAAGCTCTCCACCCGTCAAGATACTAGAGAAGCACAAAGATGAGAGTGCTCTTGGGAGTCCTGCCGGCACCTAAGCAATGGGGGTGGCCCTACACTTGGCTCCTCCGTCAACCCCCTGTGGCACCCTGGCCAGGAGGCTGATCGTTCCAGGTCTACGTTCCTCATCTCGAACATGAGGGGGCCAGATGAACTAATCCTCAGGGCTCCCATCCAATCTAAAAGTTGGGATTATAAGACACAATTCAGCCAGGACAAAAAGAAATATTCTTATGTGGGAGCCCCAAATCTTCCATTCTGGTGGGAGACTCATTTCTTGTTCCTAAAAATGCTCAGACACTGACCTCCACAGACTGTCTTCCCTATCAGAATAAACACCATGGCCAAAGTACCAATTCTGCCATTTCTGTAAGTGATTGGACACATGTAAATTTAGTAAGTGCCACTCACCTGACAAATACTTTTACTTGCTACCTGCTCCACTGAGCAAACTAAGCAAAAGTAAACCAAAATAGAAAGGAGAACAGCTAGCTTGTTCTCACAAGTGCTGTCAATGTAAAAGTACAATGAATCCGAGACACCACAGGTAAGATGCACAGTATGGTACGTAAGACGCCCCATACACAGCTGAGAATAGTTCTAGGTCACGCAGAGACCTAAGGCAACGAGAATTTGTTACTTAGTCAAAATGTTCCCTCCAAACGGCCTTGACAAATTCCGGCCTTTGTAACAGGAGGACCTGACTTCTGAGGTTGGAAGAGACATGAAAGCAAGGGCAGAGGGTGACTTATCATAGCTGCCTGTTCCAGGGCAACACAAGAGCGGTCTCTGAGCGCAAAGAAAGGCTAAGAAGCTAGCAAGAAACACAGAGCACAACCACGCTCCACTTTTCTCAAAAGTAGTTAAGGTGAGGGTACAGAAGTACTGAGTGGGGCAGCCTAGCCGGCTGAAGTGTCGGTGACAAAGGTCCCTAGCTGCAGAGTTTCTGTGTGCTTCCAAGAGCCCGAGGGGGTGGCTGGTCCGCACAAGACACTAAGGGCCCGAAGAATAAATAAATACAGCCGTACCTTGATAACCACTGGAACTAAACACTGTCGCTAAACTCTGCAAGGCCTTTCCTATCTTCTGATATTCCTTGGGTAACGCTGAAAGAGAAAGAAGAAGACATTGTTAACTAGTCCTCTGAGCAAACAGGAATGGGATTTGACTATTTCCTGAAAGTGATTACTTTTGTCATAAAAGAAATTGGAAGTGACTCAAAAGAGTCTATATTCTTTAATAAAATCACTGGCTTTTTTAAATTCATGATTTTTTTCAAAGAAATTTATTAACTGATTGTTCAGTTCGTGGCCGGATGCTCTCATTCCGAACTACCACCCTGGCCCCACATCCTCACTCACAGCGTTAAGTTGAAGCACCTGGGAGCTCATCTGGAAGAGGGTTTCTAGTTGACCAAGCACTTGCACCGAGTCCTAGGTGATCACCAGGACAACCCCTCTACCGCGTGCAGACACACCATCTCCATTCCGTGGGTTAGGAAAATAAGGCTCAGCTAAGTAAACTGACTTGCCCAGGGTCGCATGGCTAATAAATGGTGGATGTGGCACTTGTGATTCCAAACGCCTTGCTTTCCCCACTGTTAGGTACGCATCAATGATTATTTGCAAAACTGAAGGCAACAAGGTGTGGAGAAAAATATGGCAGAAGGACTCAACAGGACCAGGGAGGAGGGATCTGAGCTTTCTCAACTGTATAACATGATTAACGAAATGATCTCTGCGGGCCCTTCTAGCTTTCAAAGAACATACAGATTTCAATGCTTTACTATTATTATGGTCTCATAAGAGCTTAATTATTAAGCTCTTAATTATCAATTAAAATTAATTATTTTACAATGAAATCACTAACAGAAGCGTCACTCCCCTTTTTATTCATGAGTTGACTCCCTGTGACCAAAGGAGGGCGGTGCGTTTTGTTTTCTAATGCTGCATTTGTGTACTTTCCCATTTCAGGCCTAATTAGTGCTATATTTAGGATATGGCATCGTATTTCCGTGCCATGAGAATGGAGCAACTGTTCTCGAGCACGAACGGATGGCCCGCCGCCGCGAGTGGTTTTGTTGATGTCGAGTATTATGTGAATGGTAGAGGATCATTCAGTGAGAAGCAGGACCTTTTTTTTCCACAAAGGGCCAGACAGTAAATATTTCAGGCTTTGTGGGACCACAGGTTTCTTTAAAATTGAAAGTACTTGACTCTGCCACTGTAACAGCAAAGCAGCCACAGGTAATCCGTACAGAAGTGGGCCTGGCTGTGTTCCACTTTATAAAAACAGACAGCAGGCCAGATCTGGCCTCCAGGCCACAGTCTGCCAACTCCTGATAAGGCTTAGTTTCAGGTCTGGATTTAATGGATCTTAATATTGCTATTAACTGTGCTCTATCTTTTTTTCTTTTTTTTTAAGATTTTATTTATTTATTTGACAGAGAGAGATACAGTGAGAGGGAACACAAGTAGGGGGAGTGGGAGAGGGAGAAGCAAGCTTCCCACCGAGCAGGGAGCCCGATGCGGGGCTCGATCCCAGGACCTTGGGATCATGACCTGAGCTGAAGGCAGACGCCCAACTGACTGAGCCACCCAGGCGCCCCCACATTGTTTCTTACTCATTAAAATTATTTTTTGACTTCAAATTTTATTTTTTCCCTTCTTTAGAAGAAAAATATCATTTGTTAATAAATCTTTACAAAACAGATAATTAAATTCCTTCCTATGCTGAGTATCACAGTTTAAAAGTGGGTATGTATTAGCTTTATTATTCAAAGTAGAAGCCACTTTTAAGAGAAAAACAAAATAAAACTGAATACAACCGGTATTCTTGTAGGGTGTACGAGTTGAAGGCCGGAAAATTCTTAGATACCAGCCTTATGGCTAGCCTACTAGCCTTCATATGAGGTTAGGTTACTGAGTCAGGGACTCACAGCACCACTTTCTGGGTAACTAGAGCTCAGTTTTCTCTCTGGGACTCAGGCGGCTGAGCTGGTGATAAGGACGGGACGGGTGGACAGGGGAGAAAACTCCTGAGCGTCTCTGGCCCTCGAAGACCATGTGAACAGAACCGCAGTGGTGACCTGTCCTCCGAGGCCCACCTCCGAGGTGGGAGGGCAGTTGGCTGGTGTGACCCCCATGGCTGGCAGTGACAGTTTCCTTGCCTGGACTACGTGACGTGAGGGGCCAGGGAATACAGGACAACATAGGTCAGCAGAATGACAGTCTAGACACAAAGGGAAGGGGGGATTGGGGTGGGGGTGGGGATAAGAAGTCCTCGAGGACATGGAAAGAGCAGGTAGAAGCCATGGCTGGCAGGGCCCCCCAGGCTCACGTTGCCCCTAGTCTGACCCAGCTCATGCTTTCCACAGCCAACTATCCTGGCCTTTCCTAAAAGTTAGGGCTGTAATGGGCACCTGGGTGGCTCAGTCGGTTAAGTGTCTGCCTTTGGCTCAGGTCATGATCCCAAGGTACCAGGATCGAGCCCCGCATTGGGCTCCCTGCTCAGCTGCATCTCCCTCTGCCTGCCTCTCTCCCTGCTTGTGATCTCTGTCCAATAAATAAATAAAATCTTAAAAAAAAAAAATTAGGGCTGTAGCAAATACAGATGGTCCCTGACTTAACAATCTGACTTCATGATGGTGCCAGAGCAATATGCATTCACTAGGAACCGTACTTGGAATTTTGAATTTGGTTCCTGTCCCGAGCTTATGATCTGTGGGAGGACCCTGTCCGTGATGCTGGGCAGCGGCAGCCTCACCCGCCGGCGACCACGGGGGTCAGCGACCAGCACACTGACAACCACTCTGCACCCGGACAGCCATTCTGTTGATCTTCCCTTTCAGTACGGCACAAGATGTTCAACACTTTACTATAAAACAGGCCCTGTGTGAGATGATTTTGCCCAAGGGCAGGCTGGCCAGGCTAAGCTGTGGTGTTTGGGAGGTTAGGTGTATTGAACGCATTTTCGACTTAGGCTATTTTCCACTTAGGATGGGCTTATCGGGATGCAACCCCATCGTAAGTTGAGGAAGATTCTGTATACAACATCTTACTTACCAAATGGATAAAGCCTAAAAAGTACAATCATGAGATTAAAAATAACAAGTACTCTCTACACATGCAGAAAAGATTAATGGTCCGTAGATTACAAACCCCAAATAACTAGAAACACTTAAGGGAACACGGTGTTTTATGCAAGTTCTTGAACTGGCTTTGCTGGAGTCGATTCTCTGCTGTCTGAGTAGGGCTGACAAGTGAGGTTGCCACCGGGCTGTGGGTATGACATTCCTTCAGTTCACTAAGGCACCTGCGTCTGAGCGCACGGCTCCTCAGTGCGGTGAAGGCCACAGACCGAGCGTGCACCGCCACGACCAGGGCCCAGAGCTGGCGTGAGGACGGCACTTACGTCCCGTGCACCGTTTCCAGTGCTCCTGTCCTACTGTCAGCAGCTCCTTCACGCCGTCGTCCATGGCTCTGGTGAATTTACCGACGGCGTCGCACTTCTGTTCTCTGTGGGGCAAAACACAAGAAGGCATGTCCTTGACTCTTCTACCAAATGGTCAGTGTGATGAGGAGGAGGAGAAAAATCAACACGGTCGGGGAAGACTCCCGCCGAACGTAACCGCGGGTACTTATTTTCTTGCATTGTAACAACTGCTCTTTAACCAGGCTTGATTCGGATTTTTAGAGAAGGGGCGCCTGGGTGGCTCAGTCGGTAAAGCAGCTGCCTTCAGCTCAGGTCATGATTCTGGGGTCCTGGGATCAAGCCCCCCTTCGGGCTCCCTGCTCAGCGGGGAGCCTGCTTCTCCCTCTCCCTCTGCCTGCCGCTCATGTTCACTCTCTCTCTCACATAAATAAAATCTTTAAAAAAAACAACAGATTTTTAAAGAATGACTTAAAAATCTGCCATTTAAATTTTAACTCCTTCCCTTCCCCTCTCAATTCCCTGTGACTTTTAACTAAAATTATTCTAAAGTATATAAAATCATGATTTCTTGAACATATGATTGAGTGGAATTCTATCAGTGGAGGTACTGAGTGGGTCTTCATGCATTCCAGCAAGTACTTTAGCGAACCGAAGGTAACCTGGACACAACCAGGTAAGTGATACTGAACATCTCAGTTCTTAGAGGATGTAAAAAGTACCAACCTGAAAAACTCATCCCAGTATCATGTTAAATAAACAAAAACAAAAACAAAAACAGATTAGAAGACAGAATGCACAGTGTGAGGTCTTTCCTTTTTAAACAATTTTTCCCTGAGATACATATGTGCAGAGGACGTTTCAGAAGACTACAGACCTAGGCCAACGCATTAACATTGATTTTTCTCTCTGGGTAGTTGCAAGATTGTGTTTTTCTTTTTTCTTCTCTTCTTACGTTTGGTAACACGTAAGTGATAATTTTATTAAAAAAAACTTCTTAAAAAAAAACAAACAAAAACCCCAAGATTTCTTGATAGCCTTTACATAGAAAAGGAACTACTTGATTTTCAACCAACCTACATTTAAAAAAATTACATAATTAAAAACAACAAATTGAAAAACAGCACAAAAAAGCAGGTTAGAGATTTGCTTCCTTCAAGGCGATGTTCAGAGACTTCTGCCTTGTTGACTGTTACGTGGGTGTGCGCTGGCCCTGGGCTACTTTGTCTTACCGTGCTGTATTAGATACGACTAGAAATTTCCATGTCAGCTAAGAAACCACGGACTTCAAGGTAAAAAGGAAGCAGACTTTGATGCTATGGCTAGAAAGACCATGCTTTCCCGTGCAAGCGAAGTCTTCCTGGTCACCTGACCGTGGCCCCCACGCGATCACGGTCGCACCCTGCACTGTGGCTGCGGCCTGCACGCACGGGAGGGGGACACGGGCTGGGAAGAAGGCAGGTGTGACAAGAGCTCTCACATTTCTAGTAAGTCCAAGTCAGGCGCCTCTGGTTCCATGGTGGAAAATATCATAACTCCCACCAGCTCATCTTTCTCAGCCTTCCTCTTTCCACTTTTCCATTCCTGCAAATAAGAACATTATAATGTCACAGTGGAGAGCGGAGTCAAACTGGTCTTTCAAACTCCCTAGTGCAATCGGCTCACTGACTGACTAGCTCTGATTTTTGGCAGCAGCTCCCACGCCATCACCCTCTGCACCGTGGGGTGTCTGCACGTCCCAGTGTAATGTCAGTACACGGACAGTGCCGACGTGCAGAGTGGTCCCTGGGAGCCCGAGTCCCTTTGGGGGGAGGTAATTCCATCCCGTTGCTCTCCCAGCGCACGGCGACGTTAACACAGCGAGCTCAGCACCCCTGGGAGTCCCGACCAAGTGCCTCAAAGTTTAGGTTAAATGGTTTTCTTAAAAAGACGAAAGCTTTCCTAAAACACAAGACAGGAGCCAGTGATATGCGCTACTGAAAAAAAAACAAAACGTATTTTTGCAAGATCTACCTATATAGATCCATCCATCCACAGAAAAGTGCCCCAACAACAGTGCACAGCAACCAGTTCTCACAACTTGATATATGGGGAACTACCCCAAGGCCGAGGGAAAAAAGCAAGCACTCCAGAAGCCCCCTCCTGCCCCTTCCCAATCACCTCCCCTTCCCTCCCGCACCGAGGTGACCAGGATCCGCTCTTTAATGTTGCCCAGTTCCTCACATTCCTTTCAAGTCTCATCGTCTAAGCACATGTCCCTCATCTGGGTCTGCTAGTTTTTCTGAACAAAGGCCACTCTCCGCGTACTCTCTTGTGTCTGGCTTCTTGGGCTCAGGCTGTGCTCAGGAGCTATGGCCACAGTGCCGTCAGGCTGCCGTCCGTGGATTCCACCGTGGCACAACGTTCCACTGTGTGCATTCCCCCCCGTTTATTCATTCATCCTGCTACTGGGATCCCTCCAGGCCCCGCCAGGTGACGAGTACAGCTGCTATGTACGCGACTCCTGGTGCACGCGTGCACCCTTTTGCCAGGTGTGTGCTTGGGTGGAAAACGTTCAGCTGTAGCAGGTAATGCCAGGTGGTTTTCCAAACTGGTCTTACCCATTTCACACCCACCAGCAGTGCCTGAAAGCTCCTCAGCCCACCAAGAGCTTGGTTTGGTCAGTCTTTCTAATGTCAGCCATTCCGGCAGGTGCACAGTGGCATTCACTGTAGTTTTAATTTGCATTTGCTTGATGACTAATGAGGTAATGAGGTTAAGTAGTTTGCTACATATCTGTTGATGACTGAGACACTTTGTTTCGTGAGGTACCTTACACCAAATCTCCTTTTCTACTGGGTTATCTTTCTTATGGATTTGTATGGGTTTTCATATATTCCAAAATGCAGCCCTTTGTTGGTTATTGTATGTTCAGATCTTTAGCTTGCTTTTCACTTTTAAAGGCTTTCTTTGATACACAGCAGTTCTTAGTTTTAATGTAGTCTAATTTATCACCCTCTTCCTGTGTGACTAGTCATTTTCGTGTCATATTTCAGAAATCCTTCCCTACCTTAGGGGTATGAAGATATTCCCCTATGTAACCTTCTTGAAGCTTTATTATGCTGCCTTTCACATTAGACCTTCAAACCACCTGGAACTGATTTTTAAAAAAAAAAAAACTTTATACAACAGAAACGTTCAACCACGTATAAAAGTACAGAGAAAAGTCTAACCCCCACCCAGACTCAGCTGCAACATGTATCAACATTTTGCCAGTCTTGGTTTTTCTATTCTCTTCCATTCTACCTTTTATTTTCTTCTTGCTGATTTTATTGGAAGTCCCAGACATAGTATCATTTCACCTATAAATACCTTTAATAGACAGGGCCACGATTCCGGTGTCATCCCTAACAAAATCAACAGTAGACTGTCGTGAGGTGGTGACCAAATCTCATTTTTCCTCAATGACCCCATCCAGTTGATCCGGCACCATTGACTGGAAAGACTGTCCTATCTCCACTGTTCTTGGCACCATCTTTGCCATGAATCAAGCATCCAACTCTATTCTGTTCCATGGTCTATCCTTATGCCAATACCATGCTTTTAAAATTATTTTAGCTTTGTAATGAGTCTTAATATCCAATAAAGCCCCCCTCCCACGTCATTCTTTTTCAAGAGTACTTTGGCTATTCTTAGTGCTTTGATTTTCCACATGTATAGCATCTCTTCTGCTTGTGAATCCATGAAACAGCATTGGAACACTTAGCCAGGTTTTATTTCTCTCAAACATGTTTCATAGTTTTTTATGTAGAGTTTTTCTGTACATTTTCTTATACTATTCCTAGATATATTTTTATGCTATTCTGATAGTTTTTTTTAGACTTTCATTTTGTTTTCATTTATTGCTGGTATGTAAATATGTAATGTCTTATATCCAGCTATCGTACTAACCACTTATTTCTAGTAACAGAAAACTTACTATGTCCATCCATCTACACAAGCTACTTCTGGCCAAAGAATCCCAGTTTTTAGTGATTATCTAGTTTTACACAGTCATTTAGCAGGTGAGGAAACTATGACCCAGAGATTCAATGCCGTGGCCAAGATCACAGTAGGAGCTAGAAGCAGAGCCCTGACTCCAAGTTCTTTCTTTTTCCTATTGTATCAAATCCACCCAAACCCCAGTGTCTAGATGTATTAGTATTTTTAATAATAATATTCTGTGTAAGACACAATCTTTAGAAGTGCTTTCTAAATCAAATCTTTGGAAAATCAGGACTTTTGTTAAAGGCAACAAACTTGGGAGGGGATTCCATGTAGTTTACAAAGTAACTCACTCAAAGTACCTAGTTTCACCACTATATGGTTACAGGGCATACTATGGCTGAACATTACATCTCACCAGAGAAATCAGTTTTCCAGGGCACCTTGCAAGGCCAGAGCTACGATCTAGACAAAAAATGCTGAAGCACCTCCCTGTTTCCTAGCTCCTGGCCTGGTTACATGCAACCCACTCAAATGAGCCTGCCAATTCTAGAAATAAGCAGCAACTGAGAATAAGGCCCAAATATTTTATACTACATTACGTGTACACCTATGTCTGTAAGCATACACAGAGCCAGATTATTTATACTTATTATAAATGTGTTCACATTAACAAGGGAAAAGTACTACAAAGCAGTTTAGCAAGTAAATCTGTCTGAAAGTTCCAACAAAGTATTTAATATGCTAGTATTTGATTAGACATGAAAATGATCTCATGACTTTTTTTCTAGGATTCTAACTTATTTTGTATCTGCTGTTGGCATCTGAGCTAACTTACGCTTTTATTCTTTGCACTGTTTTCTAAGATATGTAATATTTGTTATGAGAGAAGTATGGAGAAACCATCTTTACAGGATAAAAAGATACACTATAGAGTAAAAGCTTACTGAGAGAGAGAGAAAACTATTTCCAAAGCAGACAATAATGAGATGTCAAACAGCCAATGTTTTCTTGATTCTCAACAAAGAACACGTGGCCATTGGCAGAATGACTATCCACGGGGACAAAGACAGACCAGCATTTACTCTGGACATGCAACTATAGTTCTGGAAAAAATGACTCAGTTTTGAGAAGGATGGTCCACTTCTGAATCTACTTTTCTTTTCATGATGTTACCACACCGCAAGGTCAAAAGAGGATTTTTTTTTGTTGTTGTTACGTTAATCACCACCTGGGTGGCTCAGTTATTAAGCATCTGCCTTCGGCTCAGGTCATGGTCCCAGGGTCCTGGGATCGAGCCCCGCATCAGGTTCCCTGCTCAGCGGGAAGCCTGCTTCTCTCTCTCCCACTCCCCCTGCTTGTGTTCCTTCTCTCGCTTTGTCTCTCTCTGCCAAATAAATAAAATCTTTAAGAAAAAAAAAAAAAAAAGGATCTCAAGAAATCATTCACTCTATTTCCCTCACTTCATATGGATAATATCCTGGATCCAGTTTGGGTATTTTTAAAAGCATCTAGGGAAAAAAATTCCTCACACTATCACATCATTCACTTCCTACCAACTCTGGGCCAATCCATTCCCAATTTATGGAAAACCATTCTGGCAAGCATTCTTCCACATAGCGTGACTTATTTCCTACGGTGAAGACCTAGGTTTCTGTCCCCTCTTTGTCTTTGGAGGAAATGAGAAATAGCTAACTGACATAATTTTAACTTTCAGACATAAAATTGATGTGAATGTGACAATTCTCAATATGACCTAAGACTATCATAATAACAGGTCCTACCTTTTCATCTCGGAAATTTAGAAATTGCTGGAAAAGCTCACTTTCTGAGATTACTGGGTGACGACACATCCTGGTCATCCACGCCTGGAGCCTCTCCATGCGCATTTTGATAAACTCTTCTTCGAAGCGACCTGCAAGGGGCACAGCAAGAGTGATGCAGACTGCAGTGTAAAGCGAGTTACCGTCATCACAAAGGAAAAGCCGTTTGTATCTACGGGTACTTGGTAGAACATTATTTAGTAAAAGGTAAAGACCATGGTAATTTCTCACTAACCTAAAAACCAGCTGTAACACAGCAAATGCTCAGAGACACACAGGAAAGATACAACAGACACTTTATAAGAATGAGATTCTGATTTAACAAATTAACAAGCTTTTTAATTGTGACAAGAAAAAGCACAGCCACAAAGTGCGATTTTCTTCAAGGATCCCTAAGTATTCAACGAATTCAAAAGCAAATCTTATCTTGGTATGAAAAATTTTGATAAACTAAGACTATGCCCATTCTGTGTGACCATATGAAGCCTTATGGGGCAAGAAAGGGGGCAAGAAAATGGAATTTAATAAATAATTCTTACAAAGGGCATAAAATTTCTATATTTATAAAAATGTGTCCTAATGCAATATAATCTCAGATACACAAACTTAAACTTAGTATTTATGAAAAGTAACTCAGAATGACTGAGTTCTTTATTCCGTTTGGTTTTTTAAATTACTTAAGCCAAAAATAGAAAAAGCCATTTTCCATTAATGCGGTAGTAAAAGCTACCATCTCAGAGCTTATGACCATTCTAAAAGATAGCTTAATGAGTGATATTTCTGTTTTAAGAGCAGAAAATCAGCTTAACAAGCCTGACATACCAGTCATCAAGTGAACACTGGACATTTTTATAAGCCTCCCAAACAAAACCACTATTAGTTAAAAGGCTTCTGGAGATGAAAGTTCCAGGTACAGTCGAGTGAGGCAATCAGCTAGTCCCATCCCCCCAAAACAATTATAAAGCTGGACAGAAGCCACCAAAAATAAGTGTTTTGGAAATCAACCAAAGGCAAAGAGCCATCTGAGAAGTGTTTATATTTGCAAAACGGCTGAACTTTATGCAAGAAGCGTGGAAATCTGCAGCATGGAAATGTCTGGCATGGGGCTGCTCCTGTCTCCCCCACTGCCCCTCGGCCTCCCCACCCTCTCCTTGGTGGACATGGAAGGTCTGCCCATATAGGACAGGCTGTGAAGACCGGCCACTGCAGGTCCCCTAGTGAGGTAAGAGGCTGGCCTGACCTGGAGCAGGGGGACATGCCCGTGCTCGGTGGTGGCGGCAGGGACAATCCAGAGGCTGGGGAACAGAAAGGGCCAACGGCTCCACTAGCCAAGATTGCCTGGTTGGGCCAAGCATATTCCAGGCTGAGGCTGTGTGCAGAAACAGTGGAGTCCAGATGGGATCCAAGCCAGCCACATACCCCTGGCCAACTCTGTGGCTGCACACACTTGTAAAGGAGACACAAAAAGGCTTACAAAAAAGTAAAAGCCAGGACAGCCAACTTGAAAATTATCTGAGCTTTGAATGCAGCCTCCTACCCACACAGACATCCATCAGCAGAGGACAGAAGCCTTAGTGGCTTGAGGCAGGCTTACCACAAATCTACACAGACACAACGGTGAACCCCAGGAAGCCAAACTTAAAAAAAACACAAAAATAACTGAACTTCAGGGGAGAGAGATTTCAGAGCCTAAGCAAGTTACTTACCAAACAAATACAGGAGAAACAACAACCTTCAGAGAGGAAAAATTAGAATCGAGAATTGCTAAAATATATTCTTAAACTGTTCAGTTTTCAACAAAAAATTAATTAAGAGAGTGCAAAGATATAACAAGGTATGACCCATATCAACAAAAAAGGAGTCAATAGGAACTGTCCCTTAATGTTTCTGGATGCTGAATTTCGCACACAAAGCAGCTTCTAGAAATACATTCAAAGAACTAAAGGAAGTCATGTTTAAAAATGTAAAGAGAAACATGACATGGAATCAAAACAAAGATTCTCAAGAAAAAGAACTTATAAAAAATTAAAATGAAAAGTTTGGAGTTGAAAATACAATAACTGAAATTAAGAATTCACTATAGGGGCTCAAATGCAGATTCAAGATGGCAGAAGAAAGAATCTGGGAATCTGCAGATTAATAGAAGTTATCTAATCTGAAGCATAGAGAGAAAAAAAAATGGAAGCACAATGAACAGGGCCTCAGAAAACATACAGCACACCAAGATACCGGTAATGGGAATCCCCAAAGGAGAAGAGAGAAGAAAATTTATCTGCAGTAGTAACAGGGGAAAGTTTCCCAAATTTGATGGAAAACTTTAAACAAACCTGGCTAGGATAAATATGAAGATAACCACACCACGATACAGCAGAATCAAACTGCTGAAAGACAGAAACAAAATCTTGGCAGCAGCAAGTGAAAAATGCCTCACGATTTTTGGGTGGGTGGGTGGGTGTGTGGGTGTGTGTGAATCTGACACAATGGAGATCAGAAGCAATGGAAAGACAAATTCATCATGCTGAAAGGAAAACTGTCAGCCATGAATTCTACAACCAGTACCCCTATCCTTCAGAAATAAAGGCAAAACAAAGACATTCCCAGATAAACAAAGATGAGAGAATTAACCAATAGCAGACCTGTATTAAAGAAATATTAGAGGAAGTCCTTCAGGCTAAAAAAATACTGCCTCCGGCTAAAAGGAAATTACCCAAATTTACAGAGAGAAATGAACAGCAGCAGAAATACATGGATTAACATAAAAGATGCATTTTTTCCTAATTTCTTCTCTTAATTTCCTTTAAAGACAAGATTGTAGAAAGCAATAATTATCATACTGTATTGTTCAATTTATAACAGATATAGATATAAAATATATGATGACAGGAGCATAAAAAGAGAGAGGGAAACAGAGCTATACTGGAGAAAAGTTTCTATGAATTTTACCGTAATTGAGTATTAATATGAAGTGCACTGTAACATTATAGAAAGATGCATATTGTATCCACTGAGGCAACAACTAAGAAAATAATTTTTAAAATTTAGTGGAAAAATGAGAGGAATTAAAACAGCACATCAGAAAATATTTAACACAAAAGAAAGGCAGTAAAGGAGGAATGGAACAAACAAGACACATAGAAAATATCAAAATGGCAAATGTAAACCTAACTGGGTCAATAATTAGTAAATATGAATGGTCCAAAAACTCTAATCAAAATGTAGAGGTTTCCCGACCTGATAAAAAAGCAAGCTCCAACAATGTTGTCAACAAGAGATACAGATTCAAAGACACTAACAGCCTGAAAGTAAAAGATGGGAAAAGATAAGCCTTGCACACAGTAACCATAAGAGAACTGGAGGAACTATATTAATATCAGACAAAATAGATTTTAACACAGGAAATTTCACTAGAGACAAGAGGACACATTTCATAATTACAAAAGAGTCACTACATCAGGAAGATATAACAATTACAAACTGTATGTATACCAATCAAAGTCCCAACATGATTATTTATAGATATCCACAAACTAACTCAAATGAATATGGAAAGGCAAATGAAAAATAGTCCAGAACTATTTTGAAAAAGAACCAAGTTGGAGGATTTATACTACCCGATTTAAAGATTTACTAATTAAGACAGTGTGGTATTAGCATAAGGATGGACACATAAATCAACAGAATACAGTCCAGAAATAAAACCACACAAATATGTTCAATTGATTTTTGACAAAATGCAAAGGAAATTCAACAGAGAAAGAATACTCTTTTCAACAGATAGTGTGAGAACTACTAGATACCCAGATGCGTAACATAAACCTCTGCCTTATCATACCTCACACATCTTACACAAACACTAACTCAAAATGCACCTAAAACTACAAAACTTTCTGGAGAAAATATTACCGGGAACTTGGGCTAGGGCAAAGAGGTTTTTGTCATCATATCTGAAGCATAATCCATAAAAGAAACAATTGGTACTTTGAACTTCATTAAAATTAAAAGCTTTTGTTATGCAAAGGACACTGTTGAGAGAAAGACAAGCCATGCCTGGGACAAATTATTTGCAAATCACATTATTTGACAGAAGACTTGTTTCCAGAATATAAAGATACCAAAATTCTATAATGAGAAAACAACCTAATGAGAAATGGGCAAAAGATTTAAACAGACACTTCACCAAAGAAAATATATGGAAGGGAAATGAGCATATGAAAAGATGTTCAATACCACTAGTTACAAGGGAAAGGCAAATTAAATCCATGATGAGGTACTACTACATCTCTAATAGATTTGTTAGAACAGAGAAAAACTGACAGTATCGAAAAGTGCAAGTAAGGATGTGGAGCCCCCAAAACTCTCATCCACTGCTGGTGGGGATTCCAAGATGGAATAGCCACTCTGGAAAACAGGCAATTTCTTAAACGTGACACTTATACTTGCCAAATGACCCTGTCATTCTACCTTTAGGTATTCGCCCAAGAGAAATGATAACTTCCATTCATACAAAAACTTGTATGTAAATGTTTCTAGCAGCTTTATTTATAAATGCCCCGAACTGGAAACCCAAATGTCTGCCAACGAGTGAACCGATAAACAAACTGATACACACAAGATGCGTGAATCTCAAATGCACAATGCCAAGTGAACAAAGCCACAATCAGAAGACACACTCTGTACGCTTCCATTTTTTTTCTGCAACCAGCTTCTGGTTTCATCGATCTGTTCTGTTGCTTTTTTTAGTTTCTATTTCATTTATCTCTGCTCTGTATTATTTCCTTTTTTCTACTGGTTTTGGGCTTTGTTTGTTCTTCTTTTTCTAGCTCTTCAGGTATAAGGTTAGGTTGTTTGAGATTTTTCTTGCTTCTTGAGGTCGGTCTATAGGCTTCCATTTATAATGATATTCTGGAAAAGGCAAAACTGTAGAGACAAAGAACCCATCAGGGCTGTCATGGGTTAGAACTAGGGGAGGGGCTGAGTATAAAGGGGCAGCTCAAGGGAATCTGGGGGAGTGATGGTTGAATACAGCCGGGTGGGTGTAAGACTGAAGTGATAGTTGTCAAAACTCTTAAAACTACACCAAAAGGAGTGCGTTCACTGTATAGAAGTTCACAAATAAATTTTAAAAAATGCAGCCTGGCCTTTCCTTTAGAAATTGTAAGTAAAATAAGCACAAATTTCTTTTAAAAAGAAGAGCACTACAGAGCCACACAGCAAAAACTCATTACCTAAAAGGTGTCCCTTGAACAGCATGCTGGGTCTAGACATTTCCTGTATCTCAAAACAATTCAATTTTTGCACTTCCTAGGAGTAGAGATTAAGTGCTACAGAACCTTAAACTACGAAGAAACAAAGTCTCACCCCTTGGAAAGAAGATGACCCACCTCCTGGGCAGAAAAGACCCAGTAAGTCAACATGAACCTGGGTTATACTCAATTCTCCATTAGGAGAGAGTGGAGAGTTTATAACGTACTCATTGACTGAAATTAATTAATTCATTAATGATTCTTATCCCTCCTGAAAAATTTTTTGCTGGTTTATTTCCAAACTCTGACTTCAGATTGTTATTTTGTGCTCGTTAGGATTTTCCTACCAGATTCCAGAGAACTAGAAAGAAGGTCGGGGGAGGGGGATTTCTAATTCCCCATTTTCAACAAACCTTAGGTTTTTACCAAGTATGTGAGTATACCAGTTTGCACCCAGGAATAAAACCAGATTCATTCAATATTATTTCTCAAAAAACCAAAATCTATCAACAAATAAAAAATGTTAGCTGTAAGTTTCTCATGGAATGATTATCAAGTCCACAGAAATATCATGACATCATCTACTTGGCATTCCTTTCTCTTTTCTCCAGGATGTAAGTGAGAGGCGAGTTTATATAATAATGATCTTGTGGGGACCACAGGCAGGAGGCAAACGAGAGAAGGGAGAAATAAAAGTGGCTTCTGTGCTTTTCGGTTTCCTCGGCACATATCCCAGTCAGTGAATCAAAGCTCAACTTTCTTCAGACTGAGCGGCTGTTGCTTTCTTGCTTTTCTATGACACCCCCTTGGCTTCGGGCCTGCACTTTAAAAAAACCAAACCTTCGTATGGGGGGAGAACTGTGACTCTACAATGCTTTAAAATAGCACTGAATTATCTTGGTCTAGGATAAACAATGTATTAAAGCCTAAAAGATAGGAGAAATCCCTACAACCCTCAAGTAGCTCATTAGTCTGTTTATTCGGACACCATGAAGCACATAATGTGCTAACCAAGCTGACAGAGGAGAACATAAAACTCAAGAAACAGACTGAAATTTGAAAACGAGGAGAAAGGCAGAACTGAAGTTTTCATGGAAATCAATTTAAATTTATTTGTAAAAGGAAAGCTGTGATGTCAAACAATAAGGAGGGACAGTGAGTATCAGCACGGTGACCCCTCGGGGTGGAAGGAAGCCGCAATCAGTCTACACCAACCTGGCCTCCTGGCCGCGGCCTCCACTCAGCCAACCTGGCTCCACGAGGGACGTGCAGGAGCACCCCAGGTGACAGCCAGGCTGTCTCAGCCATTGGGCAATGCAGCCCCACTCTCAGCTATGCACAGTTGGAAATTTTTGAAAAGTTTTCCAGAAAAAAAAAAAAAAGGTCACAATCAAAACAACTTCTGTAAAAACAAAACTTTCCATCTCAAAAAATTTTACAGAGGGCGCCTGAGTGGCTCAGTTGGTTAAGTGACTGCCTTTGGCTCAGGTCATGATCCTGGAGTCCCGGGATCGAGTCCCGCATCGGGCTCCCTGCTCAGCGGGGGGTCTGCTTCTCCCTCTGACCCTCCCCCCTCTCATGCTCTCTCTATCTCATTCTCTCTCTCAAATAAATAAATAAAATCTTTAAAAAAAAAAATTTTTACAGAAACCTAAACATACAGCAAAGTAAAGCACAAAGTAAAGTTTTAAGGAGAGTGACTTTCTTATCCTAAAGTAACTTGTTCTAGCTCAGGACTAGCTGAGTTACATCGTGTACGTTCACAGAGGAAGCTCTGGAATCAGATTCAAAGCCCTGTTTCAGCAGTGTGGACCAGAGCCTGCCGAACGGCTCTGACTTGAGCACGTGCACGAGCAGCGTGCAGGGGACACCCAGCAGGCAGGGACACCTGTCTCCACAACACTGGAAGTGTGTAGAGCCGGTTCCGCCATCTGGCTGCCAGACTCCCCGTCCCTCTCCAACTACCCACCTCAGCTCCTGCTGAATGAGGACTCAGCCCTCTCCATCTTCCCTGACCCCCAGGAAAGAAGCTTTCCTTCACAGATTCCACGCATCCTCCCACCAGGCTCAGGTCAGCCCTTCGAGGTTGCTCTTCCTTCGAGGCCTCTCCAGTGCTGACCTTTTAGGCCTTACTCTCATCTTTGATCCTCTCCTTTCTATACTTACTAGTTTCATTTAGCTGCAAATTTTCTAGCCACATACTAAACTCTTTCTAATCTTCAGTAAAGCTCAGCTTCTTTACATATTTATTCCAAGACAAACATACTGAGTTCTGAGTACTGATACTCCAGGTTCTATACGAGGCTGGAGATTTAAAAAAAAAAAAAAAAAAAATCAGTGACAGTTCTCAAAGCAGAGAGAAACAAATACTCTCTGACTGCATATTTACAAGGGGCTTTGGTAGCACTGTGAATTATCTACCAGAGGATCATTTGAGGCAGGGGGAGCAGGGCAAATAGCACATGTTAAATAAATAAGAAACAGGACAGAGTCATTATCAATGATAAACAAAAACATTTAAATATTAATAGTCACCAAAATAATTGAGTGGAAAACCTGACAACTTCTTACATTAATACCTGGATGCTCTGTGGCTTCTATATCTGATGCTTCCATACCTCTAATGAAAGCAACACGGCTGGACTGCACGACATCATTTGGATCGTACATTTTTATTTCCATTTCAGGCTATTTGGATCATTTCTATTTTCTCAGGTGTCATTTTTCGTATTTAAAGAATTCACATATTACTTTTACAGGAAATCATGTAACAAGAAGGACACAATGCCTTCGCTAGAACTTAAGATACGTGTATAAGAACTCTGATAGGAAATTTCATGAAACATTCTCGTTAGGTGTACATATTATATACAGTGTATATACACGTACAGTATTTTCCAAACTCCTACATCTTGTTCTTCCAGAAGATGGAAAATGTCATTACTGATATACTTTAGGACAGATGCTCTGCTGTCTCATTACTTGTCATTTGAGTGTCACACGCACTCACCTGTGACTTGCTTATCTGGGAGAGAAGGAATTGGAATGGCTGACCCAAACTTAACCAGGAGACGTTCATATAACCAGTCAAAGTGCTTATACCTGTGGTTTACAGATCGATTAGTGTTCTAAAATACAAGGGAAAGAGAAGAAAACATTACCAATGCCAACTATGGAAAATGAAGAAAAAAGCAAATTTTAGCTAGGAATGCATGCATGATTCTGTTTTTGATAACGTCGATACTTACAGTAGGTGTTAACTGATATTCAATGTAGCTTTTCAGACCGTACATTTTGGAGCCTTTCCTGGGATCTGCTACCACACAGTCAAACGTAGAGGTAGGATAAACCCACATTGGGCCATAATCTCCAACCTACACAACGTTTCAGGGAGAGTTAATTTTGTAATATGGAAAAATAGTCAATATATTTGATAAATCATCAAATGATTCTTTTTAGGACTACAAGTCCTGTGGAGGGTCATTCTTGCTCTTTGTGAAGTTCTATGAATGCTCTCTGTTCCTGATAAGGTTATATATTTAAAGACACACTTGCTAGGACAAACCCTTCTGCTCTCCATGTGGGCATCTCAGGCCATGGAGAAGAGATGTCTGTCTCCCTCTCCTCTAGGGGAGTGTAGGATGGAACACAATTTCCTCTCTCTAGTCCAGTTGTCTTAGTCATTTGTGACGAAGGGCTGGTTTTAAAAGATTTCCAATCTATCACAGACTGGTAGTTTTGTGAAATATGAAATTACACACCTGGATGTCTTGACAATGTCAAACTGCCCTCAAACTTTCTCAATGCTTACTTTCACTTTCTGTATACTCAGTCCTAATTCTTTTTAAAGGTGGAAGAAAGAAAAAGTAGGCTGGGGTAAGAAAGTTCAGAGGTTATGAGGTCAGGGAGGTGACCAGGGCTCAAACAATCTTACTAATAAGGGACTAAAGAGAAGATCTTGACAATAAGCTACTATGACCCCTCAGGGAGGAGCCCAGATCCAGAAAACCCTGAAAGCTATAGGGCAGGAATCTCTGGAAACCGCCCTCAGTGAGTGGGACCAAAAGAGGCCACTCTGATCAACTAGGGCCCAATATCCAGGGGCTCACATTTTATTAGTGGGCAGGGTTACTGTGCCTTAAGAGCAAAGAACCACGTATCTGCTTTCTCTTGGTTTTCTGAAGACTCGAAGGCATTATCCCTCAGCTTCCCTTTCCATGCAAGGAGCCTGCACAGGTGGCTTGCTTACAGGGTATAGGGGGCCCAGGTCTACGTGACACTTATGGGACAACTCCGACGCTGGGGTACTTTAGCTACAACACTATCGTGCTTGTGATAAAGTCCCCTTTGAGGGCTTTTAGTCCTGTGGAGTTTTAAATTTAGTGCAAACAACAACAATACATGTTCAGTATTTACTAAAAAGTCTGAAGAAAAAATTTAAAAGTTAAAATAATCTTTAATCTAACCACTCAGAAGATAATTACCCCAAATTTGCTTTGAGGGAAAAAGGAGGAAGGGGCTCTTGGCCACAGCCCTTTTTTCTGGAGTTTCTAGGATTTCAAGCTTTTCAAAGATGTAGGAACTAATAATAATAATAATAATAATAATAATAATAAAAATCCAGTATCATTTTTGCACTTTATCAAGTTTCCCAGGACCTAGAGATTATTAGAATAAGACCAGATGTTTCCTCCTCCTTGTTTGGGCCTATGATAATTACACTCAAGACTCTCCCCCAACCCCGTCCCCATCCTACAGTTACAGGGTTAAGTCAATAGGGTCAAAAGATAGCCAGAGTTCTCTTTTCCAGAATTCATCTGGAAATACAGCACTAGATAATGCTTAGAAAGAAAATCTATCAGCAATCAACATTTGGGTGAAAACAGAGAGCCTATATGTCATGTTATGTAATAATCAAGTTATTCTGAGGGAGAGATTCTTAATGGTGTCACTAACTCCTAGCTTGTATTTGCTTAGTCCTTACTATGACCTGACAGCTGCTTTATTGGAGGAAAGACTAATTATTACCAGCGCAGTGGAAAGGGCATCTTTTTTTTTTTTTTTAAGATTTTATTTATTTATTTGACAGAGAGAGAGAGAGCACAAGTAGGCAGAGTGGCAGGGAGAGGGAGAAGCAGGCTCCCCGCTGAGCAGGGAGTCGGATGTGGGGCTTGATCCCAGGACCCCAGGATCATGACCTGAGCCGAAGGCAGACGCTTAACCGTCTGAGCCACCCAGGCGCCCCGGAAAGGGCATCTTATTTGGATAATATGCATGCACTTTGCCAGGGCAGAAACCTAAATATTTGAATTGGGCTTATTAGCTAAATATACAGAGTTGGCAGGAAGACAGCATGTCTTCAAGACACTTTAGAGAAGAAAAATTATTAAAAGAATATATACTATAGACGTGGTTGGTTCAATTACTAATAGTCATAGAGGTAAAAATTAAAAAATATCTAAATATAACAACAGGCATCACTTGATGCCAATTATCTTTACTACTCTTGCAATACTAATACATCCCGTCAGTTATTTGGAGCATTAAATGTGTTAAAAATACCCTCCAGAAGACTAATAACCCTCTTAGCTTTAAGATATCATAAAAAGAGCTTAATTAGAAACAAAGGAAGCAAACAAAAGTGAACAAACTTACAATGATAGGAATTTTCTCTTTGGGTTTTGCTAGTTGCTTGGCCAACAAATACTGTTCCATTCCAGGTTTTGCAAATCCAGGAAATCTAGTCATGAAGATAAATGCCCGTGCGTGAGTCTTATGTCTTTCCTTATAGAATTCTACAACTCTGGTCCACATATTCTTAATACAAGAGTTTTAACCTTGTTCTGCCTTTCAGATGTAGCAGGACTAGGAAAACTGGTAAATGAAACCTAATGTAATCAGATTGTTCAATGGCCAATTAGTCATTTAATTAAGCTTTATCTGGTAAGAGAACAGTCTGACTCCAGAAGGTGTGATATTTATGGGTGCTCTACTTGCTTAACTGGATCGGAAACACTCTACCACCACAGAGAGTGAAGGGCAGCCTAGAAAACTGTCCCCCGGGGCACGGGAGGAGAAAGTACCGAGCACAGCCCCTGGAGTTGAACACATGGGGCCGTGGCCACACGCCAGCATTTGTATCCAAACTGAAGCTGTCTTTCAACATAGTCCCTGCAGGAGGCCACAATTATCCCAGAGAAACCGTCACTGTTCATAAGCACTTGTTCATAAGCCATCTTCTTTTAGACTTGTCTTCAGAACTGGTTTACAAGACACAAAAGAAAACCAGTCTCCTCCTTAGTAGAGACCCCAAACGTTCTAAAATCAGAGAAAAGCTGGAATAAACATACAGCCATCCAAAGCACTACTTCTAAAGAGGACAAGATTAATTTGGGTTTTAGAATTTCTTTTAATAAACAGGAAAAAAAAAAAAAAAAGACCCTCAGAAAGCAAAATACCTACAATAGAAAAAGAAATATTATTCCTACAAAAAACCAGCTACACTACTTCTATTTCATTCATATACCAAATTAAAAGCCAATGTGATGGTCTCAGGGGCCTGTCTTTTCCTTCATCCTCACATGACTTACCTCTTTTCCCTAGGCAGTCTTTATTTATTTTATTTATTTAAAAGATTTTATTTATTTATTTGACAGAGAGAGACGCAGTGAGAGAGGGAACACAAGCAGGGGGAGTGGGAGAGGGAGAAGCAGGCTTCCCGTGGAGCAGGGAGCCTGATGTGGGACTTGATCCCAGGACCCTGGGATCATGACCCGAACCGAAGGCAGACGCTTAACGACTGAGCCACCCAGGTGCCCCCCTAGGCAGTCTTTAAGCACAGCTCATACACGAGAGAACAAAGAGGGGTCTAGGAGCTGAATGGTCTTGGGTTTGAATTCCAACTCCAACAATTAATAGCTATGTGACCTTTAGAGCTCCAGTCTCCTTTTGGGAGGAATGGGACCAATATGACCTGCCTTTTAAGATAAGGGAATTAAATGAATGAGGGAATTAAATGAGAGAGTTATATAAAGAGCCTAGTATATATATTCATAAATTAAACTTATCTCTAATTATGTCATCATCTCTTTGAAAGTATTCCCTACAGCCTCAGGTACAGCTCTCTCTGGGCTTCTTCAACATTCTGACCATACTTCTGCTATATAATTTATCATGCTTAATCACCATAATCCATTTACACATTACAGCAGACTAGAAATACCTTAGAGAAAGTATTTGTATTTCCAAGACCCAGAGGAGTTATAGGAATACACGAAATGCATAATGGACTAATCTGGAACAGTTTTATTAAATAACCTGTACTTTTGCTAGAAAATATTGATGGAAAAAATTGGGGGATTACACAGAGTGACAATTCCCTAACTAGACTGTAAGCCTCTGAGTGCAGAGGTCCCATTTCACATTTCCTTCGGTATTCTTAGGGATCACAGCAAACCTCTAGGGCCGATTCATTTAATACTTATTGAACAGCAGTGCAATTTATTAATTCTTTCAGTATTATCAAGATGGATTCTTATAATGCTTGAGTATACTTCAATTTCTAATCTCTCCTAGTGTAAGCTTTATGCTCCATGACAGGAACACGGCTGTCATATAAAATGGATTAACTGCTGAAAAATGTTAATACTTTAAAAAATTTTAATGACTGTTGTGAGTCATTTATATACTAGTCTAGTTAAATAGTAATAATAAAAAAAGAGCCACAGGATTTTAAACAGCTCTCAGCACCAGAGAGAGAGGGAGAGAGGGATGCCTCAGAGGTTCTGGGTCAATTTAGGATTCCTCTGATTTGGTTTCAGCCTGAACTGAAATTTTCGAGAATTTTAAATTAAAGCCAGCCCCTTCACTTCAGAGATATGGAAACTGAGGCTCAAACGGGTCACCCCACTTCCCAAGATCATACAGCAGAGGAGAGCAGGTGAGCGTGGGGCATAGGAAGGCAGGGAAAGCAGGGTCAGGAGCCTGGGCATGAGGCAGAGCCTCCCTAACCAGTAGCCAGGAACGCTAGGCCACACACATGATGGAGTCTGCGCTTCCTCGTTGTCAAAATGGGGCTGAGAGATACTTTACAGTAAAATGGGTTCCAATGCACTTGTAATTTATGCTAATTTACATCACTGCAGACCACACTGAGAACTTCACCTTCCACTCTAAGAAAAGGATAGAGTCAATGTGAATGACTAATTTTATAACGCATGCAACTGAACATGAAAAGACATAATGGAAGGAAGTGGATAGACAAGTAGGAAGAACTTGTAGCTAAAAGCCAGCTCATCCAATCACTTGATGCTATGTAAACATGCAGAGCGGAACCAGGAGGACTCAAACTTCCATGTGTGGATCTAGACCCAGACCTTGACATCCAGGTACACAGCAAACATTCTCTTTACAACTGTTTCCAGACACAGATTAACATTCCTTCCTGCTCTGAATCACGGACTTGGAACACAGAGAAACAGTGGTGGTAGTTTTAGAAAAACTCTATTAAGCACACTGCTGTAAGAAGAGAATTTGAGGATTCCTAGGGAAGTCATAAATTGTGTCTCCTTTGACCTGTGTGAACTACAGACTCATGCAGGTCTGTCCTGCGGGGAATCCCACGGTGCTCTGTCCACACTCACCCCTTCCCACACGCTTCCCTGTCAGGCACTGAGTCTACAAATACTGTTCCAAACTCTTCTCGTTTTACATCTCAGAGAAATCTAAATGAAACAAAGTCTTACAACATCCTAGGCATAGTAGTTGAGAGACTGAAGGAATGCCTGGGATCCTAACTTACCAGCTGTGCAAGCCTGGACACTTACTTAACCTCTCTGGGCTTCAGTTCTTCCCATAGTGAAACAGAGTCTATGTACTACAAAGGGATACGAGGGTCACATGACAGCTCATGGAAGCCACTCTGCGCAATGCCTGGCCCACAGTAAGTGATCAACAAATAGGAAAACAGTTAAAGGAGTTATTATTATTAATATTATTATTTTTAGCTTTCTTGTGACATCAATGTGCCATGGAGTTGACAAAGGTAAAAACAGTATTTGGCAGATCATTAAACAGAACAAATATTTCACTTTAAAAAGAAAAAAAAAAACTCTTCCAATAAGCTTCTAAAGCTAAGATCCAAATAGAAATGATCAAATGACACCCCAAACTTCCCAGATCACTGAAAAGAGGAAAGCCTCCTTGGATCTCCCCTCTGTTTCTGCGTGGAGTTCACGTTCCCCGATGCCCTTTAAACCTACTTGTTGAGTGGCAGCTTCATGGATGAGGAGCCAGCTCGGCTGTTGCCCCGCTGAGCACCCCCTGCTTCTGTTGACTCTGAATCCTTGAAGTAGGGAGCAGCGGACTTGGGGTCGTCCCAGTCTTCGTCCCACTCATCATCATCACCGGTGGCTAGGGGTGGGCACAGAAGAGCACCGGTGAAGAAAAACAAAATAAAAATGGAACAACCTCATTTTCTGATAGTGACTACTGACTGCGTTAGCCAATTAAAAAAAAAACGAGAGAAGCTGTAGCACAGGAATGTAAGGCAGATGCGGAGTGAGGGTGCTCTAGTCCGTGCAAGGGCTCCAACCCTGGATTCTGCCTTTTAGTGCAAAAGACAAGTTAGAAATAATGAGGCTGTCAGTGTGAGGAACTTCAGGGAAGTGCAGACTAGGAGCAGCTCCGTGGAGGGTACACAAGCCAAGCCGGCACACAGGTAACTCTCACTTTATACACTTGGAAATAAGCAGATCAAATACCCTTTCAGTCACGAATATTGGGCAGGAAGGATGGAAGGCAGATAATAGATCTTTGAAAAGGAATTCTTTAACACCAAGGATAATACAGGTGAGGGAAGGACAAGGGGAGGGGAGGAAGGAGGGGAAGAGAAGAAATGAGACAAGGGGGCGTTACAGCGCCCGCAGCCTCCCATTTGAACAGTGGTCTCTGTCGGGTACAGACGCTGCTGCCGGCTTCCCCCCACCCCCACGTCCTCCTCCCGCCGTCTGGGCCTCTGTCTCCCACCCTGATGGCCTCACGTGTCCTTTTACCATTAGACAGAAAAATGCCCTGGGATCTTGGCCCTAGGGTGCCACCAAGAGAAGCCGAGAGACAAAGGCCAAAATGAAAACGAAAAAGAACAGAAGGTACTGGAAGGATCTGGGCCGAGCTGGTACAGAACTGGGGTCAGCTGTGGGGTCGCAGCCCTTCCACTGGCCCGTGACTCCTGCTACGAGCGGGAGCCTGTGCCCTTCATGTCTCCTGCGCACAAGTCCCCGGCCACTAGCACATTCGATTCTCCACGGGATGTGCTCATCCACGGGTCATAAAAAAATGAGGGGCGGATCTCTGTCTTTTTATTTAATCTCAGAACAGACATAAATACCCTTTTTCTTAATTCCTGAATTGTTTCCCAGTCTACAAATTCCTCTTTTGCCTCTGTACTTCCATTAAAACAGGTAGTTAAGGAAGAGGAAAAACCATTAGGTCAGACGTCATAAACCAGCAGGTGATAAATCATACTTGATCTGTATACACACTTTTTGGGCCCAAGGTTTTAAAACAAATGTGTGTCAGCTGCTAAGATTTTAGAGTGGGAAGAGGATATAAAAATGGAGCTGGCCAGTCCCCGGCACCATGGAGGACCAGGACTGTGAGCTGGGTCTCCTGCAATGCTATCAATCCGTTGGCGACAGGAGGACTGTGTCCTCTTCCCAGCCACGGGGCCGCTCTGCTCTCCTGCCTTGTGAGCCTGGCCCCTGCAAGCAACTCCGATATGGATCGCGGAGCTGGGACTAGAGATTATAATTAACGACTACCCACATTTGGGTCCAGAAATCTAGGTTTGCTGCTAGTGACAAGAGCACCTCACAGTGCTCCTTTGATTAAATTCTATTTTTAAAATACCTTTTTTTTTTTTTTAAAGACTTTATTTCTTTATTATTTGAGAGAGAACAAGCGGAGGGGAGAGACAGAGCGAGAGGGAGAAGCAGGCACTGCTGAGCAGGGAGCCCGATGTGGGGCTCGATCCCAGGACCCCAGGATCACGACCTGAGCCGAAGGCAGACACTTAACCAACGGAGCCACCCAGGCGCCCCTGATTAAATTCTATTTTTAACTCGAATGCCCTCCCCAGTCACTTTCAGGGTGGGCCCGGGCACTGGCAGAGCCCCCTCCTCACCTGGTCCTTGGTAGGCCTGGGGGTGACCAAAGGCAGTGTCCCAGTTATTGGAGGTGTTTCTCTGGGCCGTGGTCCCCTCTGGCTTGGCCCCCCAGCCATCCGTGCTGTCCCAGTTTCCAGATTTGGAAGCACTCCAGGCTGACCAGGGGTCATTGCCACTGCTGACCTGCTGTCAGAGGTAAAAAAAAAAAAAAAAAGGGAGAAAGACCATTTGTGACTTCTCAAAAGCACTACTCAATTCAGTAGGAATCACTTAACAGAATATACTAGGGGTGCTGCAAAAAACGGACATAAGTTTAAAACAATTTTAAATTTAAATAATAATTTTGCATTTAAATAAATAGATAAGGAAAGCACAAAGAGCAGCATCAACCTCATACATTTTCTTTTTATGTTAATCTTTTGCCCTGCTTCCTTGGAACTTGACAACCAGTAACAAAGGGACTATGACACGTGGCTGTCGCTGTCGTACTTGCTCTTTCTTCTCCACACCCCCCAGCAAGTACTTCCCTGAACTGTATCCATTCCTGAGGATGTTTCCATACCTCCACTGCATACATACACGGTCCTAAGTAACAGCTTTAGGTTCTTAAAACTGACCGACACAACATTACATGGGATGTGTCTCTCTGCAAGCTGTCTTGTTTTCACTTAAATCATGTTTTTGGGATTATCCATGCTGACAAGGATCTGTTTTATTTGCTTTAACTGTTTTAAAGCAAATCCACTATATTTTTGTCGAGGTTTTAATTTTTATACGGAAAAGTCATACCTTCCCAGTAAAAAAAAAAACACAAAAAAACACAAACAGAATAAAAGGATATGCTACCAGGTTGCCAGTCATTCTCTTCAGACAACTACCACCAATGAATTCCTTCCATATACTTCATCGAACATCCCACGCCCAGAGGTCCCTTTTGTTTCTAAACCTTTGTGCTCTGCACTTGTGTTTGTTTTTTTCACTTCGCGGCTTGACGCGTTCTCTGTGGTCCATCAGCACATACGGGTGACGTGGCTCTTCCCCGTGGCTTGTTCCACCATATTTAACTCCCACAGCTTCACCAGTATATGCCGATGCTCACGTATCGTGCTGTCAGTGTTTTGCTACCAAAAATAATGCTGCAGTGCACCTCCTTGTACATCCTTCCCCACGTGTCCAATACAACCATGTGCAATCCCCAGAAGAGAAACTGGTGGGCTAAGGAGAATGGGCTTTCTCAGCTGACAGATTCTGTCAAACTGCTTTCCAAAGAGATTGTACAGTTCCATTTGACAGTTCCATTCCTACGCTCCCACCGACTTGCCAATGGGTTCTGCCATGCTCCAAAATTAATTTTTAAAATATTTTTTCCCATTATTCCTTTAAGTAATTTTACAGTTCAATTATTAATAGCGTAAATAAAACTTTGGAGAAAACAATACATGGCATCCGGTTTCAAGGACTATTACAGTGAGAGAACCTGCAGCCCACTTCTCACCCTGCCCCGTCCACTTGAGGCAACCACAGTTTTGGGGGGTTTTATTTCCTTGATTTTAAAATTTTAAATCTTTGATTTGCCTGGAATTTACTTTGGTGGGGGAAATAATTAGGGAATCTGACTTAATTTTTCTTATAGTCAGTCTGTTGGCCTAATACCATTTACTGAAAAATCCATCTTTCCCCTACCGAATTGAAATGTCACCTTACTCGTATGCTGGACTTGGGCCTATTTCTGGACTCTTTTTCCTAGGAATCCATTTGTATAAGTACCAAGTGACTTGTTAGCCCACTAGATAGAACAGTATTAATACTTTAGCATAAATCTTTTATTGGTTTATTTTTACACATCAACTTTAGCATCAGCTTAATATTTTAAAAGTAAAACAATCTAGGGGCGCCTGGGTGGCTCAGCTGGTTAAATGTCTGCCTTTGGCTCAGGTCATGAGGGTCCTGGGATCGAGTCCCATGTTGGGCTCTCTGCTGGGCGGGATCCTGCTTCTCCCTCTCCCTGCCTCTCCCCCTGCGTATGCTCTGTCAAATAAAATCTTTTTAAAAAATTTAAAAATTAAAAAAAAAAAGTAAATCTAAACTTTTGCATCAGAATGTCAAATTTTGAAAAATGTGTTGATTTTTACTTGTATCACCTTAAACTTACAGATAAATTCAGGGAAACCAAACAGTGTCTTTAAAAAAAAAAAACAATTTCGATATTGAATCTGTTTATCTAAGAACATGGAATAGCAAATTTTCCCCTTTGAGTCTTCTTTCTCACATAAAAAAAAAAAAATACTTGTGTTAAAAAAAAAAAAAAAAAGGAACAAAGAAAGGGGGAATTTGCAAGAAAGTTACCCAAACTGTCTAAAATACTTAATGCTCTAGAATACTACCAAGGTTGGCCTTTTTTGACAGATGTGGGGATAACTGCCTGTCACACACCAGAACCAGAGTGTATTTTTTACATGTGAAGTATGATTCCATTCAAACATCTCTTACACCTTCAAGAAAAAGAATGAAGTTACTAGTGATTTTGAAGGATCATTGCTTTCTGTGGGATGATTTCTTCTGTTTGAATTAGAAGTAAAACTGGTATGTTCTTGAGCTGGAATCCCATTTCATTTAAGTCAAATATTAACAGCAGAAGGACATTTCATCCAGATGCCTGTGAACTTCTCGAATATAAGCTTACACGGTGATACCTGCAAGGCATTCTAGCGGATACTGGAAATGAAGGCAGTCATGCTGAGGGCCTGACAAGCACACTTGACTTAAGAGAAGCCCTTCCTCCCTGGTTTTCTTTGAGGAGGGGAGTTATACTCAGCAATATATACTCTGTGCCCTCCAAACTCTATGAGGTTTTTATTTTCAGAATGAGAACTTCAAGAAGTACAGAAATTTTGGATATAAGAGGACAGTTAGTACAGACATTCATTTGTCTAGTGTTTCCATCAAGTCCTGACTGAGCCCCCCGGCCCCGTGAAATAATAGGCTGAGGGCAGCTCAGTCAAGGGCATGGGTTCTGGTCAGGCAGCCAGGCTGAAATTCTGGCCGGGAATTTCAGGCTTAGAATTCGAAACGAGGCAGTCTGCCTCAGATTCAGAAAAGCTGGTGCAAGTTACATGAAGGAAACTGAAAAGGAACAGAGGGTTATAAAGTAGGATAGGAAGACTGAAGGTCAACACTGCTGTGACATTAAGACTATAATGTTAGCAAAGGAAGATTTTCATCGACATCGAGGAAACAATCAGATGTGAACTATTCAGAGCAAGTATCCTTAAAAAAAAAAAAAGTTCTTTTGAAAACTACTGCATTTAAACGAAAACACTAATTTGAAAAGATACATGCACCCCTATGTTTACTGCGGCATTATTTACAATAGCCCACGTGGCCATCCATAGATGAATGGATAAAGACCACACACACACACACACACACACACACACACACACACACAGAAGGGACTATTACTCAGCCATAAAAAAGAATGATTTTGCCATCTGAACAACATGGATGGACCTCAGCATAATACTAAGTGAAATAAGTCAGAGAAAGATAAATACCATACGATTTCACACATATACAGAATTTAAGAAAAACAAACAAACAAACAATGAACAAAGGGGAAAAAGAGACAAACAAAAAAAGACTCTTAAATACAAAGAACAAACTGGTGGTTGCCAGAGGGGAGGTGGGGGGACTGGTGAGCTACATGAAGGGGATTCAGAGTATACTTATCAAGATGAACAGTAAGAAATATACAGAATTACTGAATCATTGTACCTGAAACTAAAATAACACTTCATGCTAAGCATACTTAAATTTAAAAATATATGAATGGACTTTACAAAAAAAATTAATTAGGCTAAAAATAAATAAAACTACTTTGTTTATAAATTGCTTATAGTAATTGCTATATATTTGGTTACCTATATGATCTCAGCTCCTCCTAAGGTTATGAAATCCTTGTAGGCAAATCTAGTAATTATTTGCTTCCTTCTCTGTTGTTTTTCCTGGGACATTCCCTCTATCCTGTTTCAAGGTGACTCTTGCTGATAAATCTTTCACAGCTTGGCCCACTGGACACCTCTCCAGCTTCGATCACTGACCACTCTCTCTCGCTCTCAGATGGCCTTTACTGACTTCCAGGGCCCCTCCTCTAATACCAACAACTAGGAGCCAGCTCACACAGTCTGTCTCCTTTTTTCTCTGAACCCACCTTGCCATGCATTGGCCTCTGACCTCTCTGTTTTCAACCCCCAATATCCCTTCTTGGGGCGCTTGGCACAAACATTTTCTGGGTGCTAGATGCCAGATCCTTCAAAGCCCAACCCCTCCTGTAACAACCTCCTAGGATGACCTGGTTTAATCACCCTATGGCCTCTGACCCCTTTGCCCTCAATCCCAATAACCCTTGTGCCCCCAACCGCAGGCATTTGGCCAAACAACCCATTCTGCTCCCGAGCCAAGGCTTCAAACCCAGAGCAGCCTCTTCTCTCCCTTTCTTCTGGCTTTGCTTCCTCTCTCCTTCTGTAAGGTCTTCAACTTCTTCCTTGCCTGCCCTTTATGGTACCAAACAGCTCCTGACTCTGTCAACCACGTGACTGAGAACCCTTCATTAGCTCTCACTGCCCATGGAACAGATCCCCAAACAAGTCTCGGTGACATACTCCCCCAGGTGCAAATCCCAGCTGCCCTGCCAATTCCTACCAATTCCACCCCGTGTCTCCACACCCCAAGAAGGCCTTCTGGAAGATACTTCACCTGAAACAATCACCTCACTTGTGGAAAAGGGCTACTTTGAGGGGCTTTAAATGTTAATTTCCTCTTGCATTCAAGTTTGAGCTTTACCTTATTTATGGTAGGAGAAGGAGAAGGAGAAGATGAAGAAGGTGGTGACTGGCTGAGACTTTCAATACAACCAATCTGAGCCAAAATATCCACCTTAAAACAAAAAGGGTGCTCAGTAAGTGAAGAAAAAAAGAGCATACCAAAGCTTTTAACTAGAGACAGCAAATTCGTGGCAGGGCTAAGTGCACCAGAAAATTCTAGCATGCTGTCCGTTCACAAACATTTTACATGCAAAAGCAAAGCCCCGACTGCGGAGGAGTGGGTTATGGTCAGTGCGCATTCTGGAGACCGCTGCTGTCAGTCACATCACGGTGTCACTGAAGCGCCAAAAATAATCCTAAGCAGCACAGAGGGAATGGAACAAATATCATGCAAGTCACACAGCCAAGGAAAGAAACTCCAGAGGAAACACAAAGCCAAGCTTTTCAGAATGTTAAGATGTTGAACCAGTGTTTTCAAAGCCACCGGGCACGTAAGACGAGCAAAGCCACCTGGCTGACGAGGAGGAGGCACGGTGTCACAGTGACACCCAGCGGGCCCAGGTGAGGGCAGGAGCCAGTCAGGCCGTGCCCGCACAAGCAAAGGCCTCTGGTGCGTGCTCTGGAGGCTCTCCCTGGCTCGGTACGCAGCGTCCTCGCGACAACAGGTAACGGATACACTCCCATGAAGCTACTCAAGGCCAAACTGGAACTGGTGTCAGGAGGGGAGCTGTGGAGCCCCGTTCCCAGGCTTTGAGTCCCGGCTCCACAGCTCTCCAGTAGGGAAGTCATTACTAGAACGCTCACATGGTGTCACGAGGATGCACTTTTCAGGTACAAGTCTCTTGTTAAGTTGGTGGTATTATCGCCATTTTCTAGATGTAGATAAACTTGACTTTGGAAATCAATTAATATACAAAGTAGGCTATCAACATGATCCAGTTTTCCACTTAAAACTAAAACTATTTTAAAAAAAGAACCGACAAAATACATGAAACCGTTTCCCAATCATTGGACACCAGGCAATAAAGGACCTGATCCTGCCTAGAGAGACTTTCCAGGCCACGGATCAGGATGAGGAACCCACAAAAAGACCAGTGGTTCCTGTGAATTGAGGAGATAGAAGGGGGAGCCCAGGGCAGAGAGCTGCACAGACAGCCCTCTACAGAGCCGCACAGGGGTACCCCAGGTCTTGGGCTAGTACTAGTGAGTGTACCACATGAAAGGATTAAGTACCCCCACCAGCCAGAAGAAAAAACCTCCTGAGCACAGGGCATCAGGTACACTGCCAAAAAGGGTTTTGCCTCAGCAGAGAAGCAAAAATACCCCGAGACGAAACATTGCTCTGGTCCCACTTGAAAAAGCTTAAAAATAATGTGAAAGGGTTACACTGTTTCTAAGTAACCTAACTTCATGCCAGAACAAGACCCCAAAATATTTATGGGAAAACAAAAATACCCAACATATAACAAGGTAAAAATCACAAGGTCTGGCTTCCAATAAAAAATCACCAGGCATGAAAAGTAGCAAAAAATATGAGCCATAACAAGGAAAAACCAATCAATCAAAGCTGACCCAGTAATGACACAGACAACAGAATTAGCAAGAATATTTAAGAGCAAGAAAGCTTCCAGATATTGATGAGACAGAGGAAACATTTTGATGGGCTTCCAGTGGGTGATAATTTTAAGCATAAAAAAGAAAAACCCATACCAGTGGGAACACACGGGATCAGTGTAAACCCTTGGGTCCACAACAATACCAAAAAAATAGGAAAACTCATTTGTCACTACTTGAGAAGCTATTAAAGCAACTTCTTACCTGGCAATCTGGCAGTGAAAGGGGAAGAACTGGACATCTACACCGAATTCCAGTAGAAACTGTTTTCCAAGGTAGCTAACCAGCTCCAACTGATAAAGGAAAAGTGCTATTTTACAGAAGAAAGCCACCTCAGTAAATGTGGAAGAAATCGCTTTATTGATTCAGGCAAAGATATCAACTGGTGGCAAACTATTAGGTGAGTGGTTAATAGCACTGAATTAACACCAGATTACCTTCTGGTCACAAGGAGAAAACATAACCAGACGGTGGAAACAGAAGACTGCCATTAACCTGACCCAAGGTCATTCTGATCAGTAACAGTGGACTGATTCTGATGTGCTGTAGCATGAATATGCAATATCCCTATGGTATATTCTTGCCCAGAATGTTCACTTTGAATCCTTTGAGACCTTAGGTACAGCTTCCAATTTATAAGAAGTACAGAGGATAGAGGAACAACTTGGACAATACCAAAGGAACCATCTGACAAATCCAAAAGACGGGAATTGTACAGGAAAACCAACTAAGAATAAAAAAGTAGGGGCTGTGCTGGAAAGAAAGGAAACATGTGAAGGACACAGTGGACAAAACCAGACCTAACGCCTGGGCCCTACACTGAACGCCAGTTCTTAAACAAGCTGTAAAAGACATTCTGGGTCTGCTGGGAAAATTAAAGTTGGTCTGGATATTACACAAGATGAAAATGTACTGAAAATGATTGTCAACTTTTAAAAGGTTACAAAGAGTATGTACTGTACGTGTCTCATATGGGTAAACATGTGGATAACCACGTTCATCAGGGAAAATAAGGACTATGCCAAGGTGTAAACAGTAGTGCATGGTGGGGATGTGATGCTTTTCTGTCGGCTAGCCTGAATTTCCCAATGTTCTACAGTGTATATGTACTGCTTCAATAATACTAAAGGGTTCCTCTTAAAAACTGTTTTTAAAGAAAATAAAACCACTAGTCCACAAAAATGATAGGTTCTGGTTTTGTTATATTTTGCTGTATTTTGCTTCTTGTAGGACATCTTCAGGGAACCCGGACCAGTAAGAAGCACACTCCTACTGTGGATAACAGTGGTGAGATCTGACTCATTCACTGGCCTCCCGGTAAGCACACAAGACATGGTCTGAGAAGGACAACGTTCACTGCACACATCACAAGAATAGCCGCACAGGAGCTACCGGGACAAGATGCAGAGAACGGTAATGATGCCACTGTTTCTCTGTGCGTCCTCCTACACTAGGCTGGACGTTGAGGGTTACTGAGGTCTGAGAATTAATGAAAAAGGTAACATATATTTCATTAAGATTGCTTTCTATCTGGCTTTCTACCAAACCAGCAAATGTGAGTACAAAGGACATACGACGGCTCAAAAGAAAACGGATGGGTGGTCATGGCCCTGGCTGCCCACCTGGTTCCTTAGAGGAGACGCTCCAATCAATACAGGTCAATGCGGACCACTCGGCCTGGTAAGTCTGCCAGGTAAGAGGAGTCCCGAATCACGGGCTCACTACCCTTTACACTGTTACCTTGGGGGAGAGGCCGTGGAAGCAATCGAAGGTTCCCCTTGTCACCACACAGCGGAGTTCTTGCTGTGCCTCCATCCCACGCTCACACGTTCTGTCTGTTGTCAGTTGGCTTACCTGCCATGGCCTCTCATTCCACTACACCCTCATGAATGGTCCCCTGCTTGGAAGCACAGATGGAAGTTTCTAGTTACAAAATTCCTTCCTTCCAGGGCAAGACTTTGTCCAGGTATTTGCAACAGGAATGAAAAGAAAACTGCTTGCTCTGTGAAGTCTGAGGCTATTTATGTTTTTCTTTTTCTTTTGTTTTGACAACTCATCTGTAGGGCTGAGGCACCAAAGTCTTTATGTGACATCTCTCCATCAGACATATGATGACCACATGCCAGCTGTGTTAGGAAGTAGGGGCAGAAAGCGAATACTGTGGGTGCCTGGGTGGCTCAGTTGGTTGGGCGACTGCCTTCGGCTCGGGTCATGATCCTGGAGTCCCGGGATCGAGTCGCACCTTGGGCTCCCTGCTCAGCGGGGAGTCTGCTTCTCCCTCTGACCCTCCCCCCTCTCATGCTCTCTCTCTCTCTCTCATTCTCTCTCTCAAATAAATAAATAAAATCTTAAAAAAAAAAAAAAAAGAAAGCGAATACTGTGATGCCCAAGCACATTTCAACAGTTTCTGACAAAGACTTAACTCTTTTTCTCAGAAGAGCCTACAGAGGGTATAAAGTTTTCTTATGTAGAGAGCCCAGCCATTTCTACTCAGAATGTAGAAGAATTTGTAAAATTTCCTGTTTTGTTCCTTATAGATCTTTTGCTCAAAGGACATTATCTATTTGTAATTAATTTAATTCAGATGAACCTCTACTAACATCACAAAACCACTGGTCAGAATATAAAACTTCTACATTCTTTAAAAAAATGAGGCTAGATCACAAGAACCAATTAAAGCTGTTTGTACTGATTGGAAATGACCCAAAAAGTTTAACTGGTTTAACAAACCCTTTGTTAATTCACATTCTAAGCACACAGATGTCAACTCCAGTTATGTATTTTTTTAAGTACAGAAAATGAAAACTTATTTTATTAACTTATCTTAAGAAGCAGGAAATATTTGTATTAGTTTAGAGAGTTGACTTATTTTGTTAGCGCAAAGTCTTAAAATAGGTCACTGCATGTCCCAAACAGGATGATGCTACAAGTAGTTTCCAGATGGATCTAATAAAAGTCCACGAGAGATGGGCTTACAGACACTTCTGATGATGGGCTGTGTTATAACAATGCTCACTGGCCCTTCATCAAAGCAGTGTTCAGGTAAAAAACAAAACAAATCCTTCCCTTTTGTCATTTGTTTCCTGTTAGACGAAAACAAACAACAATGACAAACCACCCTCAACAATGAACTTCATGGCATGTACTTTTGGAAAGGTTCCCTAGATGCATAAAGCTGTCTTATACAAAGCAAGGATCTGTGATCAAAAAAGCATGGAAAGTTAGTATTGCTAGCCTGATGCAGTTCTGGAGAAAATGTCAGCAAATCCTTTAAACAGATGTCTACAACCTTCTTTACAAAGCCCTGCAGTCCATTAAAAGGGATTCATATGGGGGTGGGGAGACGGAGAGAACCTTTCCAATAGGGTTTTGTAAAGAGGAAATCTCAATAAACAACGGTGAGAAGTCTATGGCATTACAGATCTTACTTGAGATAATGAAATAATAAGCAAACCTAATACCTGTGTGAAGCATTCTTCTGATTTATTTTTAAATGAATTACAAAATGGCCTTAGGATGGCCTAAAAATGGACTTTTTTTTGAGAAATGATAAAGTCAAATGTAGTTCCAACATAAAATTACTATTGCCTTCTTTATCCCTTAACCAATTAAAAATCCTTCATAATACCATTACACTGAAAAGCTCTGAATAAAAAGATATTATTTCCCTAAATACCCACTTAACTTTGAGCATTTGTTTAATATCTAAATGGTTAAAAAGTAATTAACAATCCCAGTGGATTTCCTATAAGGGAATGAACTATTTCTGAATCAGCAGATGGTAGAATGAGGTGTTATGATGGCTCCTAGTCCTACAGCCAATGTTGAGAACAACACAACCTCCCTTGACAGAATTCAGGTTGAAATCAGTAAACCTCGTAACATTTTCCACTGTAAAATACCTTTTGCTGTATTTATGGAAGAACAACAACAAAAAAATCATTCCAACATGTGCAGAACATTCTAGTATGGTGCGAGGCCTCTTATAGGTTATGGGAATAGAAAAAAAATAAGACAAAATCTCTGCTTCTCACCAAGCTTGCAAGTTTACAAATAAATTTGTGATAAGAGTCACAAATAGCACTAAGGGAATCGAGAGAAGGAAAGACCAAACAAGGCTTCATAAAGGGTGCGGTATTTGAGCTGAACCTTGGGGGCTGGGCAGACTTGAAAGACAGGAGGAGTTATTCTATCATTCTTGGAGGAGAGCGCAAAAGAGACAAAGAGAAGGGGGACTGGCACGGGGCGTATCTGGAGAAGAGCCCGTCTGGCCCGGAGCCTAATACACAAGGAAGAATAAAGTAAGGACGGGGCCATGCTAGGGAATCAGAGAAATACAACTGAGGCCGGAAAAGTATCTAGTCGCACCTCAAGTGCAGCTGAGTTTCTCACACACTTTCCCTACTGTGCGCTGTCCCAGGTCTGCATGATTACTGACAGGACGGTGACCCCCTGCTCCACACACGGCTCTCTTGACATGTAGAGTTGGTCTCGCGCTTCAGGAGGCAATGGGGGAGCCCCGAGAGTTGCTCGAGCAAAGAACTGACATACTTACCATCTTATTTTAGAGGCAGTGGTATCCGAGCTACTAAAACGAACAATCACGAAGTCCCTGCTGAGTACCAAGCACTCTCTGAACACTTGAGCCCGTCTCTCCATTTGCGCGTTCCTGCCATTCTATGGGAGTTTCCAGATGAGGAAGTGGAGGCACAGAAGCGAGAGTCCTGGGATGAGAAGCAAGGGTTTTCCTGCCCTTTCACATCTGAGGGCGCAGGCCATGCCCATCAGGCGAGGGTCTCACAGAGGAATGAAAAGAGGGCAGTAAGAACATTCCCGAGAAAGATACGGGAAAGTGAGAAAGAGAAACCAGTTTTGTGGGGAAATGCTGAGTGATCTGCTCATTATGCATCTTGAGGGACAGAACGGAGAGGCAGATAGAGACGGTCAACAAGAAGCTGGAAATGGAGTAAACCGAAGAGAAAACTCAAGATTGGAGAGACATGTCTGTGGCTGGAGGAGAGGGAGAGAGGCTGGAATGAACCAGGGTAAGGCATCGAGAACATCCCTCGGAGAAGGGGAGAGGGAGACGAGAAGGAAGAGTATTTAGGAAATGTCTCCGTGTGTAACTTCCTCTAAGGGCTCTTGTCCTCCAACTCCGGAAGCTCATACAGTGGAGCCGGTCTGTCACACCGGGTCTGACCGCCAGGCTCAGGTGCGGCCCACGCCCCCGAACCGCCCCCGGGGGTGGGGCAGCCAGAGCAGGTGGCAGGGGGTGAGGAAGCGGGAAGGAGGAAACCAGAGACTCCCAGGGAACTGGGATGCGGCGCGAGAAACAGAGAAGCAGTTTATCCCAGGTAGGTGGTTCTTGCCAGTATTTAACGAAGATAGAAAAAGAAATCTCTAAAACCTTCAGATGAAACATCTACGTTCATAGAACCTTTAAGTAATGTGCAGTCCACAGAGGCAGCCATATAGGAGGTTTGTAAAGATCTACTGTGAACAGTTTTTCAGACTCAGGGCAATGGTATAATTTAAACCCTGATAACTGGGTGCAAATCAAGATGAGGGCAACTGTCCACAGGTCTCTGCATGAGGCTGGTGGCACTGCCACCCAAATGAATCGCCCTTGAAGCTGTAAAATCCCAGACAGAGAACTGATAGTGAAACTGAGGTGAACCACTAAAAAATGATTCTTCTTTTCTAAAGGTACTGCAATAGCGGTCCTCATGCAACTTAAAAATCTGTATTTGAGTAAGAAAACAATGAGAATTCGATTCATTTCTGGGTTATCCTTTGATAAATATTCTACACAATTTGCATCTGCGGTGTGTGTGTATTTGAGCCTGGGAAAGGTACCATTACCGTACTGATATGCCTTTGAAAACAATCACACATCCACGTCAGTGTGTCTAAATCTACATTCCTGCTCCCACGGGAAGCATGCTTCCCCCTGCGGGGCTGCCCTGGGGTCCCGCCTGGCCAGGCCCCTCCTGCCCGACGCATGTGTCCCAGCCTCCTGCTGCTGGAACCATGTGTGGCGAAGCTTCTGCCCACATGGCTGTGTTCCAAGGGCAGCTCTGCAAGTAAACTGCTGCATCAGAGAGGGCATGCATTTTAAATAGTAATGCATGTTATCAAACTGCCTTCCAGATGCTTCATCAATTTATCCTTCCTCCAGCTTTGCATCAGAACATGCCTGTCTGAACATGCCTTTCCTCACACTCGGTATTAAAACATTTTAATTCTCTGACCCTTTAAGAGCAGACTCTAAAAATGAGTATTTTCCTATGTTTATTGGCTATTTGCACCTTGCCTGTGTGGGAAGAAAGCCAGATTTAAAATAACTGGCGCTGAGGAGAGCAAACACAGACTGATCTGGAGCAGTGTGCAGGGTGGAAAGGGGAGGTGCGCCCTGCATTGCCTGACCGGGGAGAGGGCAGGGCTGGCTCCTCCAAATAAAACTGTCCCCTGGGAGAGCACACACTGCCAGAGTAATGTGAAAATCCCAACGGGCATAACCCTGGAACAAAAATAGTTTTTTCCTATTGACATTCAAGAGAATGAAAGAATGAGTAAACCTGACAGCAAAAGTTTTAAAAGCTACCAATTAAAAATGGCTGCCTGGTTTCCTATTCATGACATTTTTCATGGTATTTATAAACGCACCACCATTTTGGTCTATTTAAATTCTTCTTCTATTCCAGATAACTGAAAGCATAGATGTTTTTACTTGAGAAGGGGGCGCCTGGGTGGCTCAGTTGGTTGAGCGTCTGACTCTTGATTTTGGCTCATGTCATGATCTCAGGGCTGTGGGACAGAGCCCCGCGTCGGGCTCCAGGCTCGGCGTGGAGCCTGCTCAGGATTCTCTCTCTCCCTCCCCCTTGGTCCCTCCCTACCTACTCCCTCTCTCAAAAAAAAAAAAAAATTTTTTTTATTTAAATTAAATCCAAATGCTCAGTTAATTAATTATGGTCATGCTTTCTATATTTTGTTACTTCTAGTTTCAGTTCACTTTTTCTTTGCTTTCAAAGGATCTGGTTAGATTTAATGTTAGAATGGATTAGTAAAATCCACCTTCAAAAAGTTGGTTTTATTTCGACTTATGCTACTCAGTTCCTACTGCTACATTTAGATACCGAGGAAGCTACTTCGTAACAGAGTAAGACTTGAGCCTGATGGTGAATTTGCGGTCAGAGTGCTTTAGTCCATCCTGAGACAGCGGCTGAAGTAGGTCCCTGAATTAAAATAGGATGAATATTTTTTCATCTTTTGTTTCCTTTGCTTATTCTAAATCATCTCAGCATCATTCCCTTTTACTAAAATGTTGTCTTTTACTCGATGCAAACCCATTTCATGGATGTTTTTGTTTAACTCGGTAAACTCAGCTGAGTTGGCTTTGCCCCCAGGGGACATCTGGCACCATCTGCAGATAATTTTGATGGTCACACCTGAGGGCAACTAGATGTTACTGGCACGCAGAGAGCAGAGGCCAGGGGTGTTGCTACACTGCACAACGCAGAGCTCAGGCCCCAGTATCCACAGCACTCATGCTGAGAATCCCTGGTAAACTTCAAGTGAGGCTTGACTACTGTTTCTTCATGTTTTATCCTGAGTAATCTTTAACTGACCAATGTTCTCAGGTATTCTAGAGTAACAAAATGCAGGAAAATGCTCAACTACGGTGACCTCTTTGCCTCTGAATTTTAAAATTGGGCCAGACTAATTTGTAATTCAGGATGTCCACCAAAAGCTATTTAAAAATGTATAAAATCGGGGTACCTGGGTGGCTCAGCTGGTTAGGCGTCTGACTTCAGCTCAGTTCATGATTTGGGGATACTGGGATTGGGCCCCCGAGTCGGGACTCCCTGCTCAGCGGGGAGTCTGCTTCTCCCTCTCCTTCCGCTCCTCCCCTGTTCACTCTCTCTCTCTCAAATAAATAAAATCTTTAAAAAATAAATAAATCAAAACGTACAGAATCTGCAGTTAACATATGGTAACAGCACTTGGATAAATTATCTTGGAAGGTTAAGATATAAACATTCTGTAAGCAAATAATTACTAAGTGATAGGACTATGACGCTTCACATAATTGAAAACCTTCTATGTAGTTAAAGAATATCAAGAAATAACACGCCCTAAAGCCCATTTGTTTCTAAGGATGCAGGAAGCGGTGACATTTTGATCTCCATCTTCTGACTTTTCTTGTTGCCGCTCACCCAAGGTAATCATTTAACGGTAACTGAACTAGGCAGAGTCACCTAAACTGGTCAAACTTTCATTAAAATTAATGTCGAATTTCCGTGTATTTTTCTCAACTCATCCCACGGCTTTAAGTTTCCTAGAGGCAATACAACAGCAGTAGTGAGTGCTGAGCGCTGGATTTGTGGCCACTTTTCACCTGCACTGCATCTGCAAGATGAGTGTAAGAAACACGCCAAGGTCAGAGAAATCATTTCCTGTTCCAGCTGGAGCTCTGACACTCATCGCCTCAGTGTGGGACCCTGCCTTTCCTCCCCCACTTGGGAGAATATTTGCACCTTAAAGGGTCTGTGTTTGTATCATGCCAGACTTCTAGAAGCAACGCTCAATGGACACCCTGCATTCTCTCTTATAATCAACTTTAAAAACAGTCTTCAGCCGGTCTAACAGGCAAGTTTTTGTTAATGCCCAACAGAAATGCCACACAGACATCTAACAGCTACTTTGTGCTTTCAGGGAACAGCATCCGCTACAACACATCGTGAGCCGTCAGAGATGCGTTGCTCTCTCAGTCCAGCCAGATGACGGAAGACTCACCTGGTTGTTACTGTTGGCAGCTGACGAATTGGCCTGAGCTGTACTTGCTGAGAGGGAATCGAGGAAGGCCTGGTCAGCCACTGAATTTCCACAAGAAAATGGGTCTTTTCCATCGTTGGGCAAAATCTGAATATTAGAAAGAACCACAGTTTTTTCATAGATTAGGGGTAGTTCACAGAGTCTCTAAAGGCAAGCAAAAATTGTCATCTATTATGGAAAAGAGGTTTATATTCTTAAAAGGTAGGGTAGCCTTTGAACATCTATATTAACTATTCCTTTCTAGAAGTATGCAGAGTTCTAGAAAATGCAATCAATGCCAGCACCAACTTAAATCCTCAGATTGTTCTCCTTCTTGTCCATTTTTAGGATCCTGCCTGCACAGTGCACAGAGGTAAAGCATGACACAAACATTAAGACAGGTGGGCTGAGTCCAGGGGCCTGTGAGCCCTCTGGAACTGCACAGGCGAGCCTGGGGTGCATGCACATGCACAGATTTCTGAGAAGAAGAGCCACAGATTCATCGGATTCTCCAGAGGGTTCAAAATTCCCCACCCCAACTCTCCATCAAGAACAACAGGGAGAGAGACAGCACCCAGGTAAACATCCCCCCGGGGCACCATTCCTCTCTGCTTGAGGGAACCAGAGGGCCCTTGTTCTTGATCTCACTTCCGTTTTACTCACAGGGCACCAGGCAACCTTGGTTTCAGTTGGTCACTGGAGGGGGGAGAGGCAAGCTGACCCAAGTATCCAGAACTCAAGTTTGAGTAACCTACAGACAACCAGCAGGGGGCGCCAGGAGGTTGGCTCAGAGGGGGGTTTGTCAGCTGAGTGTGTCCTAGGTGGGAGGCTCCTTCCAGGGGCTGGAACACTACCCTTGCCATCTATGGGCACAGAGCTTAAACCAGGTTAGTAGCTCCCAGGAGCTCATCCAAGACCCTCTGTTTATGGGAATGGGAGTGCGGGCTGAGGGATAGGTCCTAAACCAGCACAGAACAAAGAGAGCTACTTAAAAAAAAATCTTTTTAAACTTTGTGAATGAACTCGTAATATAAACAGTACTACAGGCAACAGCGATTACACAATATAAACAAAGGAAAAATAGGGACATTCATCCAGAATAATTAGAAGTTGCTCTCCCAAGAAGGAACTTAATTTAAATATCTGGAGTCACTCTTTGGAGCTTGGGTCTATAGGTAACATTTTTTCTTAGTTCTACTTCAATGTATTTTTCATGTTTTATATAATTAGGAGGTATTACTTTTACAATGGAAATTTTTTTATTAAAAATAAAGTTGCTACTTTCCATAATTCATAAAAAGATGTCTGACAAAGACCAGGTTTAATTACTATAGGACAATAAGTTCTTACTTCAACATAGTCTGTGGGAACAAGCCCCCGTTCTCCTTTGCTGTTTCTTCCTTCCAGCCATCCTCCACCAACATCCTAATAAAGTTTAAAAAAGAGAGAAAAGAAAAAATATGACATTATATTTGGAATTTCCTACAGAAATTTTGCTTTGTTATACATGAAAAAATAATTAATGTTAAGCTCTTTATTCCCACAGAGCTAACACTGTTCAAAGTTATAAATTTTTTTAAAAGGTTTATATGAGAGAGAGGGAGTGCAAGCGAGCGAGGGTAAGCACACAACACTGAGATCATGACCTGAGCCAAAACCAAGAGCCGGATGCTTAACGGACTACTAAGCCACCCAGGCGCCCTCAAAGTTATAAATTCTTAAGGCTTCTCTTTACTCTGGAAAATGATATCATCTAAAAACAAGAAAAATCAAACAAGTGATCAAAGACTGAAAAGTAGCCCATTCAATAGGCTAGAGTGTCATCCATGTGTAATTCCTCTCTATTCACTGGGTGGGGGCAGATGACAAAAATGCAGCCCCGACTGTCAAGAAGCAGAATGACACCCTCATTTCTGGAATCTGTGTTGTCCTTTGTGACCTCTGTGGCCAACAGAATGAGGTGAGGTGGAAATAACATAGAGTGAGTTCAGAGTCTAGCCTCAAGAGGCTTTGCACACTTTTTCCAAAAGAGCTGTGTGAATAACTTTGGTTGCTAGATGACAGAGAAAAGGCTCAGTCTCCTGGACTCCCCACCCCAAGCCAGCCAACCCTCAGCAGGGGAATTGCCAGACACCTGAAGGACCACGTGTTAAAGCACTGAGCCCCCAGCTGCCCACCAGGTGCCTGCAGACGTGTGAGAGAGCTCAGGTCAGTGGAACCATCCAGCCAACCTGGAGGTTCCTGAGCAAGACAATAAATGGTTGTTTGTTTAAGCCACTAAACTTTGGGATTGCCTATTATCTAGGAAAAGCTAACTGATCCATGGTTCCTTCATTCTTCTGGATAAACAATGCTAAACTAAATTATAAAATATACTAGAATTCCCACTTTTCAATCTATTATCTCAACAAAGTCCTACTTTTTCACCTTAAGAGTTGTCTTAAGTTCATAAATCATGTCTCAATTAGTTAATACCTATCTGAATTTAGATAACACATTTTTTTTGAAGATTTTATTTATTATTTATTTATTTAGAGAGCGAGCACGCATGCGGGAGGAGGGGCAGAGGGAGAGGAAGAGAGAATCTTAAGCAGACTCAGCTTGGAGCCCGACATGGGGCTTGATCCCATGACCCTATGATCAGACCTCAGTCTAAACTAAGAGTCGGGTGCTTAACCGACTGAGCCACCCAGGTGCCCTCATAATACATTTTTAAAAAATCATTTGAAGGGGCACCTGGGTGGCTCAGATGGTTGGGCGTCTGCCTTCGGCTCAGGTTGTGATCTCTAAGTCCTGGGATCGAGCCCCAAGTCAGGGCTGTTCTCTCCCTCTGCCTCTCCCCTCTCTTGGTCATTCCCCATTCTTTTATTTTTATTATTTATTTATTTACTATTATTTATTACTATTTTATTTTATTTAAATAAATGGCTTATTAAATTTATTTAAATAAATAAATGGCTTATTTTTATTTATTAAAAACAGATTTATTTATTACTATTTATTTACAGATTTATTACTCTTATTACTAAGAGTCAGGTGCTTAACTGTTTTTTTAAATAAAATAATAAAAATAAAAATCACATTAAGCGACTACTTTGTCCATTTTTGAGTAAATACTATTTTACCAGGAAATGAAGACTATTTCTTCATTTAAAAAAATCAGATAAAGAATCTTTAATCTCTCTAATGATTAAAAATAAACTATTTACTTATATACACTTAGTATAGTATCTAAAACTATATATACTTTTCCTACCCAGTAATTATTTTTTGTATCTAAAACATATTAAGACAGGTTTTGAAAATACTATCAGTATTAAGAAGCCACCATCCTCTCTTGGTCATTCCTGTTCTCCTTCCCCGGTCTCTGAGCTGTCCCAGGCCCCTGTCCCCCCCACCTGGAGGAACACCTGCATCTCCTCCTTCCCTTCCCAAGACGTCTCCAGCTGTCCCGGCCACCTTCTTCACATGCTACTCTCAAAGGTGTCCTGGAGAGCTGGCCTATCCCCAGCTCTCACCTCCAGCTCGGCCATTTCCATTTTTAAACTGAGGCAAAGCTGTAGGGAAGGGTTAATTATTTACTATTCTTCAAGCGCCACATATCTAACAATAAACTCATTTAATCTTCCCAAAGAAGCTTTTCTCTCTGACTCACGTACTTAATAAATCCACCATTCTCTCAGGTCAAAGGCCAAAACTCTTGGGGATCCCTGCCTCTTTTCTCTCCAACAGTATCTAATCTGGCACCAAGTCCTCTGGGTCTGACTCTGCAAGGCCTCCTGTGTTCAGCTTTCTTCAATTCTTGTTGCTACGACCTGAAGTCGCATCCCCAGGCTCCCGCCACGCCAGTTCACTCAATACACCTGTGCTAGATTAATTTCCTGGAAATGCAAGTCTCACGACATCACCTGCCTAACAACAACATCAAGAAGAAAACCCTTAAATGAATCCACTACTTACAAATGAAGTCCAAAGTCTACATCCTGGCCCACAGATCCTGTCTGATTTGGCTTGAAGAGCCAGTTTTCTTAGCCTGTCTGCTACTGGCACATATGTGCCCCGGACCCCTGGGACCCTTGTTTATGTGTTGTGTTCCCGCAGAGAGAAAAAGCAGAGGCTCAGAGGCCAAGCAGATGTGGTTTTGCACCCTTACTCTGCCACTTATAAACAAAGTGATCTTGGGCAAGTTTGCTTACCCTCTACGTCTCATTACCCTCATTTGTAAAACACAGATTAAAAGTCCCTAGCTCACAGAGTTCATGGAGAAAACATGTCAAGAATACATGTGTAGTATTCAGCCAAACACTTGGCTCACAGGCTGTCAATCAGCCTCAGCTGTGACTTCCAAGAAACACTGAATGTTTTCTAATCTCTACACCTGTGATCTGGCTGGGATCTGTCTGGGACATCTCCTTCCATTTCTGTCTGATGGAACCCCATCCAACTATCTTTGGGGGACTTAACTTTTATTCACTGTTTATAAAATATAGAGTCTTACTTCACCATCAATACTTCATAAACAACAGGGTAAAAATTTGTGTGGGTTTGAATTATCAACTTATTAAACAAAATAAAATCTTAAAAATAATTATTGTCCTTAAGAGACCATCAGATTTTAAAACCTCTTACCGGATTTGTAATTGTGATGATTTCTCCTTCATTAACCGTCAGTTCATTATTGCCAGGCTCAGCAGCAAAATCATACATAACCCGAGCCTATTGGGAATAGAGACAAACAGAGGAAGTTACAAATGTAAACTTCACAGTAAAAAATCAAACAATCTTTATCATACAATTTGTAAACATGCTGGCATGAACACTCATGACCGTGGCTATGGTTGTTTTGAAATAAAGGAAGACATATTACCAAAATGATTCATCAGCCCTACTGTGAGGAAAGAGGACACCAACGGTGAGGGCCCCTACTCTGTTTTGGAAACAGGGAAGGTTTCTGGTAGCTGCCCATACTGCATTCAGAGATCAGATCCCAAAATGTCCTCAAAACACACCTATTTCATCGGCGGGTTGGGGAGAGAAAAGCATGCCCTTTCTTTCTTTCTTTTTTTAAAAGATTTATTTATTTGGCGGGGGCAGAGGGAGAGAAAATCACAAGCAGATCTGAACTGAGTGCAGAGCCCGACACAGGGCTGGATCTCAAGACCCGGAGATCATGACCTGAGCCCAAACCAAGAGTCGGACACCCAACCAACTGCGCCACCTAAGTGCCCCAACACCCTTTCTTTACAGAGGTAAGAAGTGAAAATAGAGACATCGTTCATTCTGGGCACACTCACTCTCAGGGACTAAAGGAACACACAGATGCACACATGTGTACACTCATGTAAGATTCATACATACGTTTAGATTATTCCCTGGCAGTGAAAATGCTCACTATTCTTTATCTAGAGCCACTGGGATGAATTTTAATGATGCAGTACCCCTAGCCAACTAAACTCGGAATTTAAGATCCAGGGAGCAAGATATACTTACATTCTTCTCCTGGAATACTACCCACTATACCAGAGCCTCCACGGGGTGGTGTATACTGGTTAGCTGACCTAATAGCTGTGATTTTCCAACTTTTCCTGCAATAAAATCTTAATTCCATGGAAAACAGACTAAAGGGAAGCTGTTCTGGTTGATGGGAGGTGGGGCTGCTCCTTCAGCCTCTTCCTCAAGAGGCTCCTTGAGGTGTGCGTCAACCCAGAAACGTGGATTCCCGGGAACACCACTATGTGCACATTCCAAGATGATCCCTGTGGTAAAAAGTAGGTATCATATAGATATATTTTATAGTACTTAATAGATATTTTTAATCCGTTTCATATTCTAAACAATTGTCTTTCATGGACTATCTCATAAAAGAAGGTCCATCTTCATGTACCTAGGAAACCGACGATTTATTTGGAAAGTAACTGTCCTAAGTGGCAAGTTCAAGTATATGTACAGAGCTAGTCAAACAGGACTAATGGAACTGCACTCATTTAACAAATATTTACTGAACACCCACCATATGGTTGGAACTGCGCTAGGCCCTCCTGCTTGCTAGTGCAGTCTCCCCACACTTGCTTAATGATGCCTGAAATCTCAGAACAAGGATTAAGGATTCACAGCTACTGGTAAAAGGTTAAAACAAAAAAACAAAAAACAACCACCCTCCAAATACTAATTTATTTTGATATACGTTAAAAAAAAAAAAAAAGATGATAAGACTGAGGGATGAATATACAACAAAGCCGGTAGAGTAAAATGTTGTTTACAGAATTTAGATGGGCTGATAGTGTTCAATGGAAAATGATTTCAAGTTTTCTACATGTTTGAGGTTTTTTCATAACAAAATGTTAGAAAGAAACAAACGGTCCGGTCTGTCAGTCACAGAACGGCATCAGCTCCTGGCCTTCCGTCCTGAGAGGCTGGGAAGGGGGTGGCCGGAGCAGGCCGGAGCAGAACTCTGTGAGCACGACAGTTTTCCTGGGGTCAGGACACGGGACGCCTGATGACTCTTTCTCATACTGCTGCAAGAGTTGACAGAATTCTGCTGGTCACGTGGTGGGGTATTTTTTAAAAACCACGTCACCCCAACCTCAATTCCTCACGCATCGAGGGCAGATACAGATGAATGCGTGAGGAGGGTGAAGAGGGTCCCTGGGCCAGGCGTGGCCCCCAGGACTGCGAGCTTCCTGGGAAGGGCCTGGTGTGCACCCAGGAGCCGGATGAACCACCTGCTACTTGGTTATTGTTCCTTAGGGATCCCGGTTAACAAGTTTTTTCTAATGCAGCTAAATCTAATCCCCACTACAGCATACCAAAGCCTCTTGTGTACCAAATGTACAACTTGATGGAACAAGTCAAAAACGAAAACTCGAAACTCCCACATTTAAATATTACTGAACTTTAGCCATGGAAAAATATATATAAACATTGTAGGTTTATGGAAACACGGATTTAAGCCGCCTGAAAAAAAAATCCTAGAGACGCTTCTTAGAAATTAGAATTGAGAGCAATTTTAGAGAACAAAAAAATGTTAAAAAGCACATCCCCAAATGAGCATAACGTGTCAACAGAAAACAAATTTAGCAACCACTCTTACCAAGCTTAGGTAGCCCGGGAGCCCCTAGAACGGAAACCCTCGGGGCGCTGTCTCTCTTTACCTGCTTTTCTGGTATCTGGATCTGGCTTCTCCCTCGCTCCACCACTGACAGCATACAGAGATGCTGGCCTCCGCCCCAAATGCCCATCAGTCCCCCTATGCTTTGTACGGCCTTTGAGAAAAGGTCCATTTTTTGATGCTGCTTTCTCCAGCGTTGGCTACAGTTTAAGAAATGACTCAAGTATTTTCAGGAGCTAAGTCTCTACACAGTTCCTGGACAGCAGGGGATGGGATACTGCATGTTGAAAACATACCGTCAACAACAATCTCTTCAACAGCAATACCAAAAAGTCTTATAGAAGAAGGTGAAGGGATAGTAGACCGCAATCTTGAACATAAGTTCCATCATCTAGCGACAGTAAAATAAACATTACAGATCCAAAGCTCTCGATGGTCCAGGCACTGGACTAGACCTGTGGCGCCACGCCGCGGGTATGTGCGGAACCCATCATCCTTAACACGCATTTCCTTTTGAGAGAGAACAGAGGGGTATCAAAGTATTCAATCTTCTTGACCACGTCGCAAACATCTGTTGTCTGCTCCACATCCCTTCCTTCTGGAAACTTCCTGCTTGACTCCAAGCCATTGGTAAGCACATAACCCAAACAGGGATAATCAGAACTCTTTCCTAGAAATCGATACAGATGCTGGGGAGCAAGGGTCTTTTTCTCTGAAAATGCTGCCAGTGGCTAACTAGCTGAGGTACAAAGTGGAATGACAAAGAGAAAGAACGTCCTGAGGGGATCACTCGAGGGACAAGCCTGAGGCTGCTCTCCTGCTCTCAGACACAAGAGCCATCGGGTCTCCTTTCGTGCCTAAGCTAATGGGAGTTCAGATTCTGTCACACAACCAAGAGAGCCCAAGTTGATACAAACCAATAACCCCAAACCAAAGAATTTATTAAGACGACATTTTAAATAAAAGAGAAACACTGGATGTAGTAACATTACTGCGTTTCCTATTTTGCAAAACAAAACACTAGAACCTAAAATGAACAAGAGAATTAAAAAGTTCAAAATGACAAAAAAACAAAACCGGCTGCAGAAAGTTCATGTGGGGGTCAAAATGCAGAGGACAAGTCCCCATCCTTAAGCACCTGCTTCTCTGGTTTTATATAAATCATAATTAAATCTAGGGAAAAGCAGTAAATCTTCAGTAATGTAGCTCTCTCACTTTAAAAACAGAGACACTCAAAAACTAAAACTAAAAAATTTTAAGAGATGGACAGATCCTTTATTAATGTGACCCCTGAGAACTGAAATTTTACATGTAAGTGATATTTCTATATAACTAGTTCATGCCAAGCTTGCTTTTTGTTTTTTTAAGATTTTTTATTTATTCATTTGAGAGAGAGCACATGCGCGCAAGCTTTGGCGGGGGAGGGTCAGAGGGAGAGGGAGGAGCAGACCCCCGGCTGAGCAGGGAGCCCGATGCGGGCTCGATCCCAGGACCCCGGGATCATGACCTGAGCCGAAGGCAGACGCTTAACCGACTGAGCCACCAGGCGGCCCTCAAATGCCAAGCGTGTTTTACTTCAGCACGCTCATTTGACTTCTTGTGAAATCGTATACTGTTAATGCTTTCCTCTATCTCATTTTTACATAACCATCAAGATCATAAGAAAAAGAACTTCCTTTAATAGACTCTAAGAGCATTATTATACCTTTAATATATGCAGATGTATTTGTCCTTATTCTAAATGATTAAGACTTAAATGCTTTTCGGTTTATAACAATCTGTGATTTCAGTTCAATCCTGGCCTGCGCTTGTTCAGCTGTTACTTTGCATCCAACAGAGAATCTTATATTATCCCTGTAAAATTTCATCTTGTTAGATTTAGCCATTGCCCCAACCTACTAAGTTTTCTGAATTCTGAAGCCATCATCCAACTCTACCCAACTACTGTTTATCCTTTCCTGCCCTAGAGTCCTCAGAAAGCCTGCTACGCATGCTTTCCTCAGCTTCCCCTGTGTCGTTACTAAAACTGTGAATTTAGGGCCGGGTTGAGGTCCCAGATGGCCACACACATTAAGAAACTCTTTCCCAGAGGACATGGATCGATTATCACATTTTGGGTATGTTGCTCTTAAAATTTCCAAAGAAGGTGTTGGGGCCAAGGGCAGGCCACCCCCAAGATGGACCACGTTAGTAGGAAGATTATTCTCAGCTGAAGGCAATGAGACCCTGCAGCTCAAGAGAAACATCTGCCCTTCCCTTAACCACATAGAAGAATCCACGTTGAGGGTCTTCCCCAGAATAAGGGTTATTTGCTGAGATAAACTGTATCTGATGACCCAGCTGCAGGGCAGGGCAACCATCTAATTAGCAGATACCTGCTCTTCTCACTGCCCTGGGAAATGCACTCCTTTCCTCTGAAGCCCCAGACCCCTGCCCCCATCTTAGTTCAGAACCTCCTATTTGAAGGAGGACTTCAACCACCTGCATTCTGACCTCAAACTTTCTGATTAAGTTCTTCTGTCCAGCTTATCTTTTAACTCAGGCAAAAAAAAAAAAAAAAGTCCCCATGGACAAAGCATGATGAGAACCAAAACTACCCCCTTAAGCAATAAGGTCTGCCTTGAGCCAGCAAGACCCCACATGCCTGACCCCAACATCTGACGTACCCACTTGCACGTACCCACCCACCTTTGCCCCACATTTTCCTTATACAGACCTGGAAGTACTTTCAGCACTCTGGAGACAGTCTTTGAGATGCTAGGGTGCTGTTTTCCTGGTGGGTGGTCTCAATGAAATCAATTCCTTTCTTGTTTTTACCACGGCTCCTTTCTCTGCCTGTGGATTTTGTCAGTGGCGAATGGCCAAAACCAGTCTGTCTGGGACCCCCGTAGCCAGGTCTTGCACCCCTGTACCTCAGCTACATATACCTCATTTTGCCTGTGTGGATTCCCTGTATGTATGCTATTAAATTTCATTTTCTCCTGTTAATCTGTCTCATGTCAATTTGATTCTTAGTCCAGCTAGAAGGACAGGAATGTCCCTAGAAAGGGACAGGAATTCATGCTCCTGGACAGTTGGCGTGGTTGGGCAGGATACTTTAACTTGCCAGCCCCTGCTCACCCCGGACTCAAGTGCAGCTGGGAGACCCTGGGACATCTGACCAGCAGCCACAGAAGGTGAGATTTCTTACCATGTCAGCCTCCCGGAATCTCTACCTGCAGAGTCAATGGAGAAGACGGTGAGAGTCCTCTTCTTACTTTCTAAACTCAGATTAGCAGGAGAAAATGTTTGTGGAACTAGTTCCTTGGGCTTAGTGACTCTGGTTACATTTGGTTACTGATCCATTTCCTCCCAGAGATGGTCTCTGTTCTCCTTTGTGTCTCTTCTATTGTTTGTCATCTGTTGCTAAGGGACATCTTGGAAGCCAAAGCCACAAAACTGGTGGGCAGGGGTCGAGCACTTAAAAGCTGCTAGGGCACTGGCCACCTCAAGAGGACTCCCGTGATAGGAGAAGTTGGCCCCACAACAGGGTAGACTGACACTAGGTCACCTGCCAACCTCAAGAAAACTTCTGTACAATGAGGTGTATACTCTAAGACAACACACAGTCCTCAACCCCACAGCACATCCCTCCCAGGTATTAGTGTGGCTCCAGCAGATCCAAGGCTTACTTTATATAAAGCTTTTGGAGTTTTCCTTTCATCTTGTTCCATGTCCTAAGAGCTTGGCTTTATGACCAATGGGAATATTCTCTTTGGTCTCCACCATCCAGAGGGTGCACCTTGGTGGCCAGTCGAATAGACTGGGGATCCGAGCCTCTCTCTGTCCAGCTGTGCCAGCTCTCAGGGGTGTCTGTCACGAGAGGTCCCAGCCCAGAGGAACTTCTGTCATCTCAACTTTCACTGCTTGAGTCCCATTCCAGAAGCACCTGCCTGGTGTTACAGATTAGTAGGCCTGTGACTGGAGGCATCTCACATTCTCATGGGATGCGGGAGACACCATCCTTACTGCCCGTGCCTTTAAACGTTCTTATACTAGTTTCGGGAGTAAACTTTTGGATCACGGGGTCTGCATCATCTATGTCCTTCTCTGGAAGCCTCTTGCATCTTTGGTTAAGCCACTAAAAGGCTTATTGATTTGAGTTGCTACTAATAGATCCTACTCACCAATGGCCAGACAATGGATCCCTTAAACTGGCTATATTAAAAAGAGAGAGAGAGCGAGCTCAGTTGTGTTATTAGTGTAATGGCTAGCCTCAGAGACTCCCCTGACAAGACAAAAGAACAGAAATTAGCCCTAAGACTTAAAAATAAATGTCCACACCCAAAGTAAATTCCCCTTCTTAAAATCCAGGCTCACCTGCCTGTTTTAACTTCCCTCTGAATTACAGAGATCATTCCGGCCTAATCCCTAGGCTCTAGGTATCTAGGATGCTCATGTAAGAGCTGAAAGCCAGAAAATAAAAAGCACCTGAGACTGGCAATACGGCTGGCCTCACTCCTATGCTCCCGGGCCCTGGGATCACGTTCTGCCTGCCTTGGGCATTCCTGTACAGTGTCCTTTGCAGATGTATCCCAGACTACCCTGCTGTGAAAGAATTCACATCCCCTGGACAGCTGCAGATCTTTAAAATTCTAAAATCTTTTTACTTCTACTTTCAAAAGACCCTACCTAATTTAGGGAGCAATTAGATTACTTGACTATATTTCACAACTTTGCCTTCACTGAGGAAATAGATGACCAAAATTTCTCCTAGGCCTTATACAAATGATCTGCAAAAGGCCAATGTTCAGGGAGTAATCAAAGCCAAGGGTAAATTTTGTACCCAGAAAAAAAGGCTTTTGTTAAAATGCTCTATACATACCTTACAAAGTCATAAATCTCTTGGTTCCCATTTTAGTTAAAATTCTTCCTGATATAGAGAAGCAAATTTAGTTAAAAATATGGGCCAATCGGGTGCCTGGGTGGCTCAGTTGGTTAAGCGACTGCCTTCAGCTCAGGTCATGATCCCGGGGTCCTGGGATCGAGTCCCACGTCGGGCTCCCTGCTCAGCAGGGAGTCTGCTTCTCCCTCTGACCCTCCCCCCCCCATGCTCTCTCTCTCTCTCAAATAAATAAATAAATAAATAAATAAATAAATAAATAAAATCTTAAAAAAAATAAATAAGGGCCAATCCCTTGATATTCAGGCTGTAATCCAGGTCTTTGGGGAATTAGGAACAACTGTCTTTTACAAACCTCTACAAAACCAGAACTATAACTCTAGAAACAAGTTAAAGCTCACCAACTTTACCAATCTCCAAGCCTCACCTATTCCTCTCAAAATGTTTGTACATATTATAAGAGATCAAGATATTGGAACACAACTGTTCTATACCTTTAAAAAAAGTAAATTTTAAATAGCAATTAATAGCAATTACCTTGAAAGTCTAGAAAAAAATTTTTTTACATTCTTTCTCTGTCCCTTAAAATTATAAATCTTATCTTTGAAATGTAAACACAATCTCCTGAAACTAAAGAAAAAAAGAAGTATTTAAAAACTGGGCCTGTAATGTCCTCTCCACAAATATTAGTAGAAAGAAAATTAAGATTTTGTTTATATCTTGTCCATTTTTTTGTGTGTCCATGTATATTGTAAATGTGAGATATTTTCTCTACCTCTGGATGGTATCGCTAAAATTAATTTATAAAAGAGCTAGTTGATTTGAAGGCATGCACTTGTAAGGACTGGCCATCCTAAAGCTCAGAAAGATAGAAACTAACCCAAACGTTTTTCAAGTTCAAGTGATCTGGGGCAATATTGGTATTAAAACTAACTTAAGGTTGCAGACATGTATTTAGAGTTATCAGCATTAAATATAAAATGTTTATCCTGCTTGTTTACTAAAAGTCAAATAAGTTCATGGTATCTCTATTGCAAAATCTTCCAGAAGAAAAAGAAACTTAGAATAACAGCTGACTTTGTCTGATGCCTCATCAAATTTTATGGGTATAACTGTTAAGAACAAGTAAATTAAATAGATATAAATAAAATAAAAAGGTTTGTAGGTAAACTTTTAAATAGCTTCCGAAATCTCTGGTAACCTAGATTTTAAAGTCTTGCTAAGTTAAATGATGAGTTAAATTCATTGATTGTCTAGATCATTTCCAATAAGATAAAATAAGGAAACATTAAGTAATGAACATGGCTTATCTACTGTCTTACCAATGCAGAAACTAAGGATAAATTTGGGTCTGTTAATAATCATACTTTATGCTTTACTGAAAGACTGTACTATGGAGAAACACCACATTCATATAAAATATATATCTGCCAATCTAATGAATTCTGGCATGACAGTTCACAATTGCTTACTACCCTGTTTCCACTAGAAATTAAGGTTTCTAAGCATTAAGAATTCTAACAAATATAATTAAGATCACTGGAAACAACAAGGGAAACAACTTGGTATGTGAGGAAAGTGGGATGTGCTTTTCATAAGAAAAAATATGAGGAATGAAAATGCATATTTGTTGGAGAAAAAGAAAATAACGTTGTCCTCAAGTGGGACTGGTTATTCAAAGAGGGAAAATTTAGGGCAAAATCTGAATGTAAAAAAAAACTTGTAGAAGTTTTATGGAGAAACAGTCTTCAGAAAGAACTTTATGTGTGGTCAGTACTGGCTGAGATGAGGATAAATTTAAATAAGTAAATGAGTTTTAATATCAAAAGTACCCTGGTGCAACCTTTTTTTGTTTGTTTGTTAAAAGTACAAAGTTCTCTTGAACTATTGGTCTGCTCTCCCTAAGAAATTGTAAACAAAAGTTTTTCTTTACCTTTTACATTATCTGCATAACAATTATTATTTGCCAAAATAATTTCCTATGTTTATCAGCTCTTTGATTACTTAAGAAAACTGAGTCTTAACAGGAAAAGAGCTAAATTTTGCTCACAACTCTGTAACCTGTATTTGCCTTTGAAATCTTGTACTGTCATTGTGATTAAATGGGTAATTGTTTCATAATGACTTGATTCTATTTAATCAAATGCCCAAACCTTTTGATATTTCTGACCTACTCCCCCAAATCAATTTCTAAAATAAAATCTTTTGACCACATAATCTGAGGGCCCATAGAATGTTTCAAAGATTTTTTTTGAGAAATTAAAGTAATTAGGCTTATTTGGTATGTTAAATTACATGGAAGCATTGTCAAATAAGTGATATTCAACCCTCCTGCATTATACTTACGTTGATATGTTATTAAAATTAAGTGTTCTAGGGCACCTGGGTGGCTCAGTCGCTAAGCGTCTGCCTTCGGCTCAGGTCATGATCCCAGGGTCCTGGGATCGAGCCCCGCATCGGGCTCCCTGCTCAGCGGGAAGCCTGCTTCTCCCTCTCCCGCTCCCCCTGCTTGTGTTCCTGCTCTCACTCTCTCTCTGTCAAATAAATAAATAAAATCTTTAAAAAATAATAATAAAATAAAATAAAATTAAGTGTTCTAAAAATTACATGAAACTCCTAGAAATATGATGCGCTGGTATGTTATTATCCTGAAGCATATGTCACAAAAATAACCAAATTTCCCTGTCAACTGCATTGTAATGAACTCTAACCAGATCTTCAACCTTCTTTTTCCTTTATAAGTTGTGCGATATATGTTAATGATCTTTTTTTAAGATTTTATTTATTTGACAGAGAGAGACCGCAAGAGAGACAGCACACACATGCTCCCTCTGTCAAATCTTAAAAAAAAAAATAACGTTTCCTTAAATGTTCACAAGCAACGTGTTTATGACCTATTCAAGAATACAGTCAGGATGATAAAGTTCCATTAAGTTTTATTTTAATAGTTGCTCTAGTAAAAGATCTTCTCCCAAAAGAAGAAATTTCTACAAAGAATTGTAGCAGCCATAAAGAATGGCTAAAAACTTTTCTTATGCAAAAATTTCGGGAATAAACCACCAGTGAAACTGGTATGTTCTTTAAATGTTTTTTCCTAAAATGGGCTTGTATCTATTTTCTTGAAATATGATGCACTTAGAGGAATTTTTTAACTAGTGATCAATTAGATGAGCAATTCTGGAAATTTCCAAGACATATAGAAATGTAAATAGCAATTCACTGAGTATAGGAATATAAATTTCCAAGACATATTTAGACTAATCTTAAATCTGAGTGTAACAAAGGGCAATTATACAATCACAAGAGGAAGAGAAAAGTTCTGAATAGCCATCATAAATAAATCACACTGCACCATCCATGTCCACATTACTGCCCCTCCCTGTACTCCATACATGGAGAATAGCTCTGGAAAGGACTGGGACCAAGGAAATCCTCGGAACCAAACCGAACTGCTAGAGACAGAGATGATTTTAAGAGACTTCCTACCCAAACTCACCCAGATCAAAGCTTCTTTATGTACTGTGTATAAGAACAACTGGACAAAAGTGCTCTAATAGTTATTTGATTAGGTGGCGGCAAACGGGCCATATCATACATAACGTCACTTTGACCAAGTAATGTGCCAAAAGAGACACTTCTGACGCCCACATGTGACTGCCTGTTCTGCCCACGGCTTCATAACTGCACGTACACACAAGAAATTAACTGGGTTTTTTATTTTTAAGGCCAGATCAAAATGGCTGCATCATACGAAACACTTTGATGTAGTTGCTTCAAATTGGGGTCGGTTTTCCTTTTTCTGCAAAGGGCACAATACTAAACATTTTAAGTTCCGCAAGCCATACGGTCTGTTTCTGCTGCTCTAGGACAAAAGTTACCAGACACGTTATGCAAATGAGCGTGGCTGCATTCCAATTAAACTTTATTTACAAAAAACACATTGCAGGCCAGATCTTGCTCATGGGCCACAATTTGCTGACCCCTGTAACATGGCTGGGAACAAAGTTATTATAAAAAATCATTAACATAGGGACCCCTGGGTGGCTCAGTCGTTAGGCGTCTGCCTTCAGCTCAGATCATGATCCCAGGGTCCTGGGATCGAGCCCCGCATCGGGCTCCCTGCTTGGCGGGAAGCCTGCTTCTCCCTCTCCCACTCCCCCTGCTTGTGTTCCCTCTCTTGAGGTCTCTCTCTGTCAAATAAATAAATAAAATCTTAAAAAAAAAATCATTAACATATATCGCACAACTTATAAAGGAAAAAGATGTAATTCATATCACAAAGGGTTACTCTTCCTAATATAGAGAGCTTCTTGAACTTAAGAAAAAGACCAGCAACCCAGAAAAATGGGCAGAGAAACAGTTTATAGAAAAATATAAATGGCACTTAAACATATTTAAAAGAAAATGCTCAATTTCACACATAAAGAAAGACAAATTAATTTGCAAGATGCTGCCAGATTTCCATTACGGACTGTACCATTTAAACTATTACCAGCAAAATATATATATGTCAGAGTAATGGTTCTCTGTAGCTTCACAGACAGAATAAATTACCCAACTTTTGGATATTCTGCCAATCTGGGGAGGGAGAAATGCTACCTCACTATAGTCTTAAAGATAAATTGACCCTTTGACTCAGAAATCTCATTTTGGGACTCCACTCTCTAGATGCATCTCTGTGTACCAGGTATTTATGGCAAACGGTGCGGTATACAACCCCTAGCGTCTAGTCACAGGGAACTGGTCAAGTGAACCACAGTCTGTCACCACAAGGGAGTATTAGGCAGCAATGGAAGAATGTGAACAGTCTCTCTGCACTGGTGTGGAATGAGAGCACCACGGAGAGAAGAAAGCAAGCTGCGGAACAGGGCATACAGAAGACTACTGCTTTTCCTAGGTAGAAGGATATTTATATTTGCCAGTATTTCCACCAAAAAGCACGAGAGAAACAAATTATTTTAAAACTGGTTACCTATAGAGGTGGGAGAGGGAAGGAGTGCATTTCTCAGTGGATTTCCTTTCACATCATTTCCTTTTTTTTTTTTTTTTAAAGATTTTATCTATTTATTTGTCAGAGAGAGAGAGGGAGAGAGAGAGCACAAGCGGCGGGAGCAGCAGGCAGAGGGAGAAGCAGGCTCTCCGCGGAGCAGGGAGCCCAATGCGGGACTCGATCCCAGGGCCCTGGGATCATGACCCGAGCCACAGGCAGACACTTAACCGTCTGAGCCACCCAGGCACCCCTCACATCATTTCCATTTTAATTGTGTACATGTACCACCTGCCCAAGAATTCTAAATTAAAATGGGAGGAGGGAGACACCATATACAGTAGCAGAAAGCAGAAAGTGATCTGGAAAAAGCTTTACAATGTTCCTGAAAGTTGGAAAAACTGGGGAATATGGCAGATTATTTGCAAGAGGGGCCACAAGAAATCCTCCTCTCCCCATAAGAATACCATCTTTGCAATATATGACTTTGCCACTCCTCCAATGCATGAGGAAGCGAAGGCTATTTTTCCATCTCTTGACTCTGATCTTGTTCATGTGCTTGCCTTGGCCAGCAGAATAACAGCAAATGTGACAGAAGCAAAGGCATGAAAAGCACTTGCACATGGAGCCTTGCCTGTCTTGTCACCAGGCTCGCCTCAGTGACCGCTGAACCAGCCCGGGTTGGCCTGTGCAGATGAGGCCATCCCACCCGAGCCAGCCCAGCTGCACCAGGTGAGAGTCCAGCACTGCGGGGAGGCCACTCAAAGCTCATCCAGCCTCAGCTGGGCTTTCCAAATCATTGGAACCACCCACAGCTTACCCACAGAACTAAAGAAAAATTTTGTCTCTGTTGTTTTAAGTTATGAGTTTGGGGATACTTTCTTATGCAACAAAAACTTAATTCATACAAAGAACCTTTCCATGTTTTTAGATCATCCAGATAGCAACTGTTCACCGATTTTAATAAAAATATGAACAGATTTTTTTTCCCTGAAACAGAACTGATCCTAAAATTTGGCCATATAAAAACAAAAAGAATATATAAAAAAATTTTTTTTCACCAAAAACCAAGCAGAGACTAGAAAAAGTAGAAAGTCTACAACTAGTCCCAAAGACATGTATAATAATAGTATGCAAGAGTACAACAAAGAACTATGACGACATTATACTGTTTCATAATAATGGGTAGATCTCTGGAAAAAGACCAAAGTGAATTCCTACCTCATGCCTTATACCAATATAAATTCCAAGATGGTCCAAATATTTACACTAAAGGAAGGAAGGGAGGAATCACAGAGCGAGTGCCCAGATTACAATCTTCAAATAGCATTTTTCATTAAAAGGAATTAGATTTACTTAAAGAAATGGCTGATTTCAGGTTTCAAAGGAAAAAAAACAAACAAGAAAAAACCCACACACAATATACAAAGATGGGCCTGGAACGTCTTTTCCTACCAGATACGAAAGACACTAGCAAAACCTGCTATGACCGAATCAAAAGGACACAGGCTCCAACCTGCAGAGGAGCTTGCTGTCCAAATATGGGACAATATAAGCAACAATACAAGAATTGCAGTAGACTAACACATCAAATATATTTAAATCTGTGAGTTCAAAATGATAAAAATAACTGATCACCATTATAGGATACAGGGAATTTTGAAAACTGGTAAATACAGGTGAAAAAAAACAGGCATTTATCCTGCCTCTCCTTTATAAACCGTAGCACTATTTAATCAAGTACCAGAGAAGAAGTGTCTCTCTATAAAACATTCCAGCTAATGCAAAATCGTACAGCCACTATGGAAATCAATATGGAGATCTCTTTTTTCGGGAGGCGGGGAGGGGAGATGTCTCACAATATTAAAACTAGAACTACCATATGAGCCAATAATGCTACTTCTGGGTCTTCATCCAAAAGAATTGAAATCTGGATCTCAAAGAGATATCAGCACTCCCGTATTCCCTGCAGCATTATTCGTAATAGCCACAGTATGGAAACAACCCAAATGTCCTTTGACAGATGAATGCGTAAGGAAAATGTGATATACATACATATACGATGGAGTATTATTCAGCTTTTAAAAAGAAGGAATTCTGCAACATGCATAAATGTGGATGAACCTTGAGGACAGCTAATAAATAAATGAAAAAGGAATAATAGAACTAGAACATCATTTTCAATCCCTAATAATTTAATGCATCTAAGCATAGTGCCTCCAAAAGACAGCCAGAAATTATTTGCCTTCTGATGGGATACAATGCCAGTTATGAAATATACTTAAAAAAGGAATTTGCATCTTATTGCCATTCTAGATCCTCATACCAATTTATAGGAAATATATAGGAATATATTCAACTATGCAATGAGGATGCGGTAAGAAAATACAGATGTAGGAAGTTACAGAATCCATTTTCTCTAACAAATCTCAAAGACAAAAACAAGCCTGTCGGGGGAGGGGGTGGAATAGGGGAACCCATAACTTAAGAGATTTGGGAGATTGATCCCGATTGCAATATACATAGACTTTATTTAGATTCTGAGTCCAACAAAATGCAAAAAAGGTTATGATATGACAATTGAACGTCTGCATACTTAAGAGCTATGTGATATTTAAAAGTATTCAATTTTTAGGTATCAAAATGGTATTGTGGTTATATTTTTATTTTTATTTAGTTTTTAATAAATCATTTTTTAAAATATTTATTTAGGGGCACCTGGGTGGCTCAGTCGTTAAGCGTCTGCCTTAGGCTCAGGTCATGATCTCAGGGTCCTGGGATTGAGCCCTGCGGGCTCCCTGCTCCGTGGGAAGCCTGCTTCTCCCTCTCCCACTTCCCCTGCTTGTGTTCCCTCTCTCACTGTGTCTCTCTCGTCAAATAAATAAATTAATTAAAAGATTTATTGGAGAGAGGGGGAAGGGAGCGTGGGGTGCATGAGCACAGAGGGGACAGGCAGAGGGAGAGGGAGAAAGAAACTTGAGCTGACTCTGTGCTGCGCAAGGAGCCAGACGCTGGGCTCTCTCTCACAACCCTGAGATCACAACCATAGTCCAAACCGAGTCTGACGCCTGACCGACTGCGCCACCCAGGCGCCCCTGTGGTTATACTTTTAAAGGACTACCCATCTTTAGAAATATACACTAAAATATTTACAGATGAAGTTATAAAAGATCTGACATTTCTTCAGAAATTATGTAAGAGCAAGGAAATGGATGGGGTCTTGGACCAAACAAGGTAAGTCAACAGTCGCTGAAGCTTGGTAATGAGTGCTTAGGCTTCATTATACTATTCTGTTTTTTACTATGTTCGACATTCTCCATAATAAAAGAGGTTTTTAAGGGAACTATAAAAAGTACTAAAGGAAATTTTAGGAGAATTTGAAAAATAATCTTGCAGTAGAGGAGGACTTCAAATGTGAAACAGAATTTAAATCCTTAAAAGGTAGGGAGAGAGAAATTTCTCTTTGCCCCAATAAAACATATCTGCCTTGCCTGGCAAAAGCCAATATAATAAGATAAAAAGTAAATGACAAACAGGGAAAAAATATTTGCAATTCATATCACAGACTAAAGGGTAGTTCCCCTACTCTACACAGGGTACCTACAAATCAGTAAAAAAAGGATGACTCTAAAAAATGTAAAACCTCACTTATAAAACTAAACAAATACTATTTTTCACCTATCAGCATGGCAGAGAAACAAAAATGAAACTCCTAACAACATCATGTTGATGAAGGCGTAGGTTCGGGGAAATAGGTTAGTCCTATAGTGTGAATGGAAGTGAGAGGCAGTTCTGGTAATGTCTATCAAAATTACAAACACACATACTCTCTTACTCAGAAATTCCTCTTCTAGGAATTTATCCTCTAGAAATACTCACATGTTTGCAAAGTGACATGCACAAAAGGGTATTCACTGCCTCGCTGTTTACAATAGCAAGTGTCCCAGCACAGCCAAACGGAGCACCAAGCTCCGCAGCAGAAAAGAACTAGGGGTTTGCTTCTTTTTCAGAGGTGCAATCATCTCTAATGAATGTGTGAAAATAAAGCAAGGTATACCATTTGTGTGAAAAGGGGGGGAAATGCCTCTGCTTGTATGTGCATGGACTATCTCTGTAAGGATAGAAAAGAAACTGGTAACAGCCCCCAAGGAGAGAAGCCAGCTGGCTGGGGGAGGGGACAGATAGGAGAGGAATTTCCAGCCTCATCCCCTTTGCACAATCTTGGTGCTTTTTTGTTTTTTTGTTTTGTTTTGTTTTTTAATTAACATAAACCTATTGCCTGGTCAACAAAATTAAAAATTGAAAGCACTGTTTTGTACCTCCACCTAGGAAGCTCAGAATCCTGTTGAAAATACCCAATGCTTCCTCCAAAGCGTAACTTTACAAGAGGACTAGGACTGGGAGGCAGACAGAATCTGTACAAAAGGCTACATCTTCCTGGAGCTCTCATTCTGAGTACTGTTATTTTCACTGCACAAAAATAATATTCATAATACATTTTACAACAACAACAAAAGCAATACAATGAAGTCTAAAAAAGTAAAAAGTTCAAAAATGTTCTCCTCCTCCTGCAAAGGGCACAAAGTGCTAACAGATTTGAAAGTAGCCTTCAAAAAGTCATGCATTTGGGGGGCGCCTGGGTAGCTCAGTCGTCAAGCGTCTGCCTTCGGCTCAGGTCATGATCCCAGGGTCCTGGGATCGAGCCCCGCGTCGGGCTCCCTGCTCTGTGGGAAGCCTGCTTCTCTCTCTCCTGCTTCTCCCTCTCCCACTCCCCCTGCTTATGTTCCCTCTCTCACTGTGTCTCTCTCTGTCAAATAAATAAATAAAAATCTTAAAAAAAAAAAGTCATGCATTTGGGCACACGTGTTCGCATGCGTGAGAACCAATTAAAACCACAGTACCTATGTTCCTCTACACTCCATGTTGTATTTAATCTTAGGACTGTTCATATCGGCACATCTACCTTGTTCTCTATCACAGCAGCAAGGTTACTAACCCACTCTGCAACCTCCAGGGCAAAGCGCATAAAAACTTACTTAGCTGTGGTTAGGAAGATAACTTTACCCCCCATCTGATTGTTAAAGGACACGTGACTTGTAGCAAAAAAGGGGACACAAAAGTGTAAAAGAAAACAGTTCCCCAAATCCCAAAGACCACTGGTTGAAAACTCACACACTCCCAGTAACAGGGTCTGCCCCCCACCCCCCCACCCGGTCCCCCAGGGCCTCAGCGCTATGTGTTGACAATGGTTTTCATTCCCCCAACAAAGGGAGAGGAAATGTAATCACTGGTAACATGGCGATGATGAGTGGACTCTGGAGCCAGACCACGCAGGGTCAACTCCCTACACTACCATTTCAACAGCTTTCTAAACTTGGCCAAATTCCTTCAAGTCTGTCTCAAATTCCTCCAGAATAAGATAAGGATAACCGCATGTGCCTCGTGACACAAATGATAAATGAAGTCATAAATGCAAAGTGCTTAGAAAAGTGACTGGCACAGAGGGCCCTGTAAATGTCAGTTATCGTGACCTTTGGGTTTTTTGAACATTATGTACACATTCTGTATTGGGCTAAAAGTTGTTGCACAACTGTGTCCTCTTTCCAGCCCACCAAGTGGTCTGAACTAGCCTTGGGGTTCATGACAAAGAGCTGAGTGAGGACTGGGTTACTTATTCCCACTAAAGGTATTTCTGTAATCTGTCACTTCATCAGATCTTGTAAGGACGAGCCCCACCTCCCAGTAGGGTCAACTACCCCCTCCAGACACCCCCTCCCCCCGTGTATATGCAATACAGAATGCAGGTAGGGATAGTACAGCAATGCTGAGGTTGGTCTGCAGGGAGTCCCTCAACCCCAATCATTTGCAAAAATAACAGGACAATGAAAATTTAATAAAACCAATTCTAAGATAAACTGGCAAAAGTCAACAGTTTCTCTGTAAATAATAACTTGATTAAAAAAATACAATTGGGAAGATATTCCTAATAGCCACAAAAACCAAACTATAAAGCACGAGAGATAACCACAGGCATGAAGAACCTTAGTGAAGAAAGTCATATCAATAAATCACATCACGCTCCTGAGAACAAAGGGATAACACCATAAACATGTCAGTCTATAAATCTACTGCAGTTTCATCCAAAATCCCAAGGGGATATTTTGGGAGAATTACAAATAAATTCATCCCAAACATACTGTGATCACTTTAAAAAGGCACCTGAAACACACTATGACTTCAGACATGCAGAATGACAACAGCTTATTTTTAGCACTTTAAAGCCACAAACAAAAAGCAAGAACCATGTTAAAATCTCTCAACATTTCATCATATTTAATATAAACTCAGCATAGTTTCCAAAATGGCACAAAGTCCCTTGAAATATTTATTTTCCCCATGAGAGTGAAAACTTAGTTCAGATTAAACTGTCCTGTAAAATAAATTCTTGTTTAGCTATCAGCCCCTTTCATCCGGTGCTAATGATCATGGTGGCCAAATTCTACTTGGCCCTTTACTACACGGATTACTTTGTGCTAAGTACTCCAACCATCCCACTTGGGAAAAAAAAACACATTATCTCATGAAAGTTAAGAGAAACAGTCATCACAAAGGAATCTGTCAAAATATTGTATTATATTCAGTGCCTTAAGTTCCTCATGTGAACCGAAATTTCCCCTAAAATCAGTATTTCTCAAACAACACAAAGACTCTCAGAGGGCTCACTTGCACACCAGGGAAAGGCACAGGAAAGGGGATCTGAGCTAACACGCAGTCTTCACTGTTATCCGGAGACCTCGCGGATAAACTGCGAGATACTGACTCTATGCAAGGTGCCAAAAATAATTGTGTGCCCTGGAACTTCAGTATCATTTCCCTGGTATAACCTGAATCCACTGAGGGCCTTAGAAGGATTAAACTATTAAAAGCGGAATGAAAGAGGTTATAGTACAGACCAAATAAAATAGAGAAGAGAAAGACTAGTACATTAAATGAATAAGTCATACATCAAATTTCAGTAGTTAAAATAACAAAATTAATCAAAATCATAGGAGGCCACAGGAGCAACCAGTACTAGACTTTCCCTCTTACTGTATACAGCTAGAAAACTGGACAAAACACATGAAACAACAGTTTCCAGATATTGAGCAACAGGGAGCAGAGGACAGTGAACTCTGAGAGAAGGGAAGCAGATGAGGTGAACCCTAGGAAGCCTCCAGCTTTCTGCCTGGAGGCACCGTCTGACCCAAACACTAAGAATCCAAGCGGAGAACCCCAGGCAGAAAGCACAGGCCCTGCCAAGGTGAAGAGACACTGAGACCAGAACTCCAGGAGGCTCAGCAACTGAGGACAGACTCTCAAAGCAGCTACTCAGAGAAAAAGCTCCAGAAACCTGCACAGAGGTCTCTGTGAGCCTGCTGATGAATACTAAGCTGCACACAATAGGGTAAAACTCTTTAAAACCAAGCAAACAACAACTACAGGAGAGCTGTGGGCTGAGAAAATACTCAGAGGTCAGGGCAGAGCTGGGAGCTACGATGAACCAGAGTGGAGAAGCTTCACTGAACACATCCAAAGCATTCATGGTAGAGACCCCAACAGGGCTAGGGCAGGGCTAAAGGCACCTTAAGGTAAGATTACTCTGGACTCCCCACCCCAACAAAACTTAGAGTAAGTCTTGAAAGAACTGGACTGATTCACAAGTAATGTAAGTGCCTACCAAACACACCTGAATACCCTTTAAAGGGAGAACACAAAATCCAGACACTCAGCAACATGCCAACACAATGTCCACTATCCAATAAAAAATTAACAGACAAGCCAAGAAAGAGAAAAATGTGACCCAGGACAAAAATATCAGTCCCTAGAAACACACCAGGAAATGACAGACATAATAAAATTGGCAGACACTTTAGAACAGCTACTATAAATATGTTCAAGGACTTAAAGGAACATATGATTATAATGAGAAAAATGGATGTTATAAAAAAGATCCAAATGGAACGACTACAGGTGTAAAATACAATTTCTGAAATTAAAAAATTTACTGGATGGGCTCAACGGATAATGCCAGAAGAAAAGATCAGTGAACTTGAAGAAACAGCAACAGAAAGAAAAGAGGCTCTGAACATGGGCAGAGCCTTCGTGACCTGTGAGACAGACCCACTCAGTCTAATACACATGTGCCCCAGAGGGGCAGGGAGGCAGTATGGAAATTTCTGAAGGAGTAATGGCAAAATCTTTCCAATTTGATGACAACGATAACCTGCAGATTCAAGAATCTGAGTAAATCCCCCCCCCCCACACTCACACACACAACACCACACAAAGAGACATTATAAACAAATCATGGAACATCAGCAATAAAGAGAAAAATCCTAAAAGCAATCAAAGGAAAAAAAGAGATACATGATGTACAAAGGGAAAGAGAGCAACCAAAGACTTCCCAGCAGAAACAACACAAGTCAACATCCATCTTTCAAGTGCTGAAAAATAACAAAGACTATCAACCTAGAATTCTATACAGCAAAAACATCCTTCAGAAATTATGGATGAAATAAAGCCATTTTCAGACAGACAAAAGCTGAGAGAATTTATCACCACAAATTGACACCGCAAGATGTTAAGGGAAGCTCTTTTCACTGAAGGTTTCTAGATGGAAACTTGAATGCAGGTGCACACACAGACCCACTCACACCCACACGCACACCCCACTACACACCGACCATCAGAAATGGTAAATATGTGGGTCATATAAAAAAAAAAATCTCATTGTTTACTTTCCCTAAAAGATAAGTAACTTTTAAAAGATGACTTTTATTTATTTACTTTAGAGAGACAGAGTAAGGGGGCGGGCAGAGGCAGAAGGAGAGAATCCCCACACAGACTCCCCACTGAGCACGGATTCCACCGCAGCTTAATCCCAAGACCCACGAGATCACGACCTGGGCCGAAACCAAGAGTTGGATGCTTAACCGACCGAGCCACCCAGGTGCCCCAAAGACGGCTGACTCTTAAACCAAGACCAACAACAGTGTATTGGGGGGTTTATAATATTGAGAAATAAAATGTACCAGCCAAACAGAGGACAGGAGGGAGATACGGGAGTACACTGTGACTGAATTCCCGTATGTGTGGAGTCAGGGTGTCATACTGCGAGCCTGAAAGCAATCGGAGGAAGAAAGAAAGAGAGAGAGAGAAACATGTATGTATAAATAGCTAATAAGCCAATGATAAAAAGGAATACTATTAAATAATCTATAAATAAAAGGAAAAGAACAAACTGAAACAAAAGACAGATGCAGCAAATGAAGAAACAGCAAGATGGTACACCTTAACCAAAGCAAGTCCATCATCACATTAAATATAAGTAGTCCAAACACCTCGATGACGAGACACTGTCGACTTGGTAACAAAGCAAGACCCCGACTGTACGCGCGCGGTCTACAGCCTGAACTGCACTTGAAGTAAATGGAACAGAAGACCGAGGAGTAAGAGGATGAAGCTGCAGAGGCCCATGCTGCTGTGCGGCCCTCACTCACATCGGGGTGCAGGCGAGGGGAGCAGAAGGAAGTGGCTGCAGCTGGCCCACAGGACGGACCCCCTCTGCCAGCCAGCCGGTTGGGAGACTGCATCAGATCCGTGCCTGAGGCCACCAAGGCTCGGGATCCCCGCATGGCTGGCCGACCGGACGCGGGTATGCGTGAAGGCAGCCAGCAGCCAGGGGTCACTGCAGAACGGCTACGCGGGACACGGGAAAGGTGAGCAGGGAGGAGGGAAGCGGGACACCAGGGCCCCTCTTCTCTTAAGATAATCGGTCCTGGGAAAAGGCCAATTGGACAAAACCTACTTCAGAATGTCATAATAAATAGGGGACAAACTTCAGCTTCACAGAAGCTGGAATATTAGGTCCTGGATCTACCCTCCCACCTCCCACAACTCAGACACTGAACAACACACGTGAAACAGTTTTCAGGCCGTGGACAACAGGCGGCCCGGGACAGTGCTCCCTGGGAGGGGAGACAAGGTAAGCCCAAGATCTGCCACGGGTACTGCCGGCCACCGGGACTGCGGCCACGGGGCGGGAAGGAAGCCCAGGCAAAGCCTGTCATCTCTCAGAACCGAGGACTCAGAAGACAGGACTGGGGGAGGGGGGGTGGCAAAGAGGGAGCAGAAGCAGCTGCACAGAGACTGTGTCTCCAGCTGAGTCCTGGGCAGCACGTGTTGGCAAGAAAACCGCCCAACCAGGGAAGAAGAACCACAGAAGCAGCAGGCAGAACCATCTCCAAAGTTCGCCCAGGGCTGGAAATAGCTAGGGTTCCCAGTGGCCATAGCGGAAAAGGATTGTGATACAGGACACTGGATAATTACTCAGACAGGTATCCCCTCAGTGGTGGGGAGAAAACCACCCAAAAGGCTCTTCTCATCTCATCCTGCAAAACTTAAAGCATCAAAAGGATCAAACTGTTTCCAAGTACCTTCACTGCATTCCAGAAAACAGCTCAAGAAAGTTTTGAAAAATATACAATTATCTAGCACCCACAAAGGTAAAATTCACTAAGTCTGGCATCCAATCAAAAATTACCAGGCAGGAAACTAGACCCCAATAAGGAGAGGAAATCAATGGAAACTAACCCAGAAATGTCAACTAATTCCATCATCTGTGACTAGGTTAACATTAAACATTAAATCAGTTATTGTAACTGATAAACATTAAAAACTAAACATTAATTTTAAATTATTTAAACATTGATACAGCAATTATTCACAATAGCCAAAAGGTGGAAGCAACTCGAGAGTCCATCAACAGTATATAACCAACCACCCTGAAGTATTATTCAGCCACAAAAAGGAATGATAGACGCAGGCATGGATGAATTTAGAAAATACCATGCCAAGTGAAGGAAACCAGATACCAAAGGACAGATATCGCAGGACTCTACTTCCACCAGGCACCTTGAAGAGGCAAATTCGTAGGGACAGAGAAGAGAACGGGCTACCACGGGCTGGGAGGGGAGATGCTGAGTTACTGTCTAGTTACAATGCAGAGTTCCCACTTGGAAATTGGTGATGGTTATCCAACATCGTGAATGTACTGAGGCCACTAAATCATACACTTAAAATGGTTAAAATGGTAAATTTTATGTATATTTTACCACAATTTTGAAGACTGTACAAATAAAGATGTACAATTGTGGAAGAAAATGAATGGCCCCCTAACTGCACTTTTCTTCCTTCTACGGATTAGCCTTCTGTAGCTGATGGCTGGTGCTCAAATATTCACAGCGGCCAGTGGCCAGAGAAACAAGTCAGAGAAACAAAGACAGGCTCTCAGAGGTCAACAGAAGCCTTAAAGCAGAGTAAGATACTTTCAGTACCGTCACCAAACACTGTAAAGCAGATGTGATAAGCTTCAGGGTCAATGTTTGCTTTAGGGCATTTGTGGGACTTACACGAACTACGGTACCACCTGGGCTCCAACTTCAAAAAACAAAAGACAAAGAAAGGAAGGAAGAATTTAGGAGAGGCCAGGAGAAAACTCCGTTGGGGGGCGCCTGGGTGGCTCAGTCGGTTGAGAGTCTGACTCTTGATTTCGGCTCAGGTCCTAATCTCAGGGTCCTGGGATCAAGCCCTGTGTTGGGCACTGTGCTCAGTGGGGAGCCTGCTTAGGATTCTCTCTCTCTCTCTGCCCCCCCAATAAATAAAATCTTTTCTTTTTTCTTTTTTAAGATTTATTTGTTTGACAGAGAGAGAGCAGCAGAGGGACAGGGGGAAGCAGACTTTCCACTGAGCAGGAAGCCCGAGGCGGGACTCAATCCCAGGACCTCAGCGGAAGGCAGACACTTAACTGACTGAGCAACTGAGGCCCCCAATAAAATAAAATCTTAAAAAAAAAAAAAAGTTGGGGCGCCTAGGTGGCTCAGTCGTTAAGTGTCTGCCTTTGGCTTGGGGTCCTGGGATCAAGCCCCACATCGGGCTCCCTGCTCGGTGGGAAGCCTGCTTCTCCCTCTCTCACTCCCCCTGCTTGTGTTCCTTCTCTTGCTGTATCTCTCCCTGTCAAATAAATAAATAAAAATCTTAAAAAAAAAAAAAAAAAAAAAAGAGAGAAGGAAAAGGAAGAGAAGAGGAAAAGAAAAGAAAAAAGAAACTCTCTCGGGGAACTACAGTGATCATCTGCACCTGACCCCCAGGCCCACTGGGACAACATTCCCCAAGTTCCACTTTCTAGCCACTCCAGGATTTTCAACCTCTCCCATCTCCTTCCATCATCCTCACTCTCCAAGTGTTCCTTTGACCAATGTTTCCTTTTTTTTTAATTAACATATAATGTATTATTTGTTTCACGGGTGCAGGTCTGTGATTCATCAGTCTTACACAATTCACAGTGCTCACCATAGCATGTACCCTCCCCAAAGTCCATCACCCAGCCACCCCATCCCTCCCAACCCCCTCCACTCCAGCAACCCTGTTTGTTTCCTGAGATTAAGAGTCTCTTATGGTTTGTCTCCCTCTCTGGTTTTGTCTTGTTTCACTTTTCCCTCCCTTCCCCTATGATCCTCTGTCTTGTTTCTCAAATTCCTCATATCAGGGAGATCATATGATACTTCTCTTTCTCTGACTGACTTATTTCGCTTAGCATAATACCCTCTAGTTCCATCCACATCATTGCAAATGGCAAGGTTTCATTTTTTGATGGCTGCATAATATTCCATTGTATATATGGACCACATCTTCTTTATCCATTCATCTGTTGATGGGCATCTTGGCTCTTTCCATAGTTTGGCTATTGTGGACATTGCTGCTATAAACACTGGGGTGCATGTTTCTCTTAATCTAAGAAATTACAATTTTAAGAACAGCGGTTCGTGTTCTGTGTGCACAGCGTCTGCTTCACCTGCTCCTCACTCTTCAAGCCTCACTCTTCAAGCTTTGTCAGCTGGTGCCCCTGGCATGGCTCTGGCCGAGGACACCAGCAACCTTCCCACAGCTAACCCTCTGCGCCCTCCTCTCTGCTGGCCTCCTGGCCGCACTTGACTCTGCTGTTTACCCCCTCCTTCCTGAAACCTTTTCCTCCCTCTAGCTTCGAGCACGTGCCCACTACTTCCTCCCTTTCTGCTGTCTGTCCTCTCTCAGGCTCCCTCTGGAGACAGGCCACCCGTAAAGGGTCTGCCATCCATACACTGATGAACTCCAAATCTGTACAGACCTTCCCTCTTTCTCTACCTAAGCCCCATTCATCTCTCAGGTCCCAGCTTAGGCTCCACTTATGGGAAGCACCCTAAGACCTCTGAGATCTGTTATGTGCCCCTCCTGCGGACTGCCGCTGGGCCTACGCGGTACCTCTCCATCACTGTATTTACACCACACTATTTTTGCTTGTTAACTTATCTACTACACTGTCAGTTCCTTCTCTATCTTGTTCAGCACAGCACCTGACAGCACTCAAATAGATGTTAGATGGATGAATTATTAATCCATTCATCACCACAGCACAGTAGCTACCTCCTAACAGGTGTTTAGATGTTCGAGCTCATGAATCCTCTACCATTTCCAAATAAATCCAATCGCCCTATTTCCGTGATGAAATTACAGAAAGTGCACTTTTCTTGAGATGAAAAACTTCATTAGTCCAGGTTTACTGTCTCAGCTAAAAGAACCAAAAACCAGTACTTTAACAAGTAATCATAAATCTCCCAAGTTTATAAACTAAACATTACCTTGCACAATGTCAATGCTTATCCCAATCATTTAATTACTCTCCTAAAACTCTACCACAGTTTTGGTGAAGAATTTTCTCCCAATATCCTCGTTTTTCCAGCTTAACGCCATCAGAGGCAATTCTCCTGGGATGCAGTGGAATCGCTGAAGCTGACGGCGGGCAACCAGACTGAAGCTAGATGGTGGATATGCATTCATGTGGTCATCACATGTCATAGGCAGTTACCACTGCCAGGCCCCGTTCAGGTAGATACATCGCGTCCACCGTCCCTCAGAGCCTGTTAGTAGGAAGAGACAGTCACTCAACACACAGGGCAATTCCAGCTGTGGTGAGTACAAGGAAAGAAACTGGGTGATGTGATCGAGTAACGGGCTGGTGGAGGGCTACCTTAAGGTGTTTGGGGAAGGTGACTTTGAGAACGGAAGAATGAGGGAGCTAGCTTGTGAGGAACAAGGATGGAGGAGGACGTAAGGCTAGGTATGGCAGGAAGGAACAGCCAAGTGCAAAGGCCTCAGTGAAGTGCTAGTCCTGCTAAGTGTAAATAAGCCAGAGGTCAAATAATACAAAGGTACATTTACAAAAGAGTTTTTAAAATCAACACCTTACTTTTAGCATGACTTCCCTGACGTTTCCATGCAAAAAAAAAAAAACACAAAACAAAACAAAAACAAAAAAACCCCAAAAAACCTACTAGCATTCAGGAGGAAAAAGGGGATATTGTATATATAACCTATGAGTAAACGAAGAGCAGATTACAGGAATCAAGCACCACTAAAACCAGAACAGAAGATGTAGGATACATCACATCAGCTCTCCTGCTCCTTCCTGGGCCCAGGGTAGAAATTATTAATCTCCCAGCAGAGTTTGTACGTGGCCTCTGTCCTTCTCAGCAATGCCCTCCTGGCAGTTCCCGCTTGCCCTCTCTGTCCTGAAAGCTCAATCATCAAAATGGATGAAATTTTTTAAAAATTTCTTTTTCACGGTCCTTCTTTGGTAAGTATTACGTATCTTCCTGGTTTCAAAAAGATTACCCTGAAAGTGTACTCATTAAAAAAAAGTCTCTCCTTAATGACGCTGGGTCCTCATCATAACCATGATTATTTCATAAAGTAAAAGACACTGAATATTGAGTTTCTAGGCCTCAGCTTCCAAACATGAAAAATGACAGGCTTAGACTAGATGACCTGCGACTCCCTTCGGGCCTATTTCAAGAATTTAAGTTAAATATTTTACATCGGCAGGTTCTTGTACATCGACCACCCAGGAGTCACCGCGTAAGAAGCAAGCCCTTCCCCTGCCGCTCTCGGCCATCTGCTGGGCAGCCACAAAGCAGCCACCACGCGTGAGCGCATCTCCGTCCACGCTGGCCAGTCTGGGGCCCAGATTGTTCCCTGGAACATGGCGTCCAGCGCGACGGTCAGACGCCAAGCGACAAAACCACTGGGGGAGGAGCAGATGCCTTCAACGCCGTCTTCAGGGAGATGGGGGCTGGCAGGCATGTGCCGGGGGCAGTGTTTGTAGACCTGGAACCCACGGTCATCGATGAAGTGGCACTGGTGCCCACCACCAGCTCCTCCCAGGCAAGGAAGATGCTGCCAGGAACTGCCCGAGGGCACCACACCATCAGCAAGGAGATCACTGACCTTGTCTTGGGCCAGATTTGGAAACTGGCCGACCAGTGCACAGGTTTTCGGGGCTTCTTGGTTTTCCACAGCTCTGGAGGGGAACTGGGTCTGGTCTCACCTCCCTGCTGATGGAACGTCTCTCTGTCGATTATGGAGAGAAGTCCACGCTGGAGTTCTCCATTTACCCTCCCCCGGGTTTACATAGCTGTAGGTGAGCCCTACTCCATCCTCACGACCCACACCATCCTGGAGCGCTCTGCTTGTGCCTCATGGTGGACAACGAGGCCATACTGAACGCCGAACCTACGCTAACCTGAACAGGTTGAAAGTTGGCAGAATTACCAGCCTCCCACTGGGGTACCTGTTGTGGAGACCAATCACATAGGCCACAGAGGCTACCTGAACACTGTAACTGTCTCTCCAGATGGATCCCTCTGTGCTTCTGGAGGGAAGGATGGCCAAGCCATGCTGTGGGATCTCAACAAAGGCAAGCACCTTCATACACTTGATGGTGGGGACATCATCAATGCCCTGTGTTTCAGTCCTAACCGATACTGGCTCCGTGCTGCCACGGGCCCCAGCATCAAGATCTGGGACTTGGAAGGCAAGATCATTATAGATGAACTAAAGCAAGAAGTTATCAGTACCAGCAGCAAGGCAGAGCCACCCCAGTATACCTCTCTGGCCTGGTCTGCTGATGGTCAGACTCTGTTTGCCAACTACACAGAGGAAACCTGGTGTGTGTGTGGCAGGTGACCATCAGCACCCGCTAGAAATATGGCAGAGCTCTAGGAATAAAACATTGGTTTTCTGACTTAAAAAAAAAAAAAAAAAAAAAGTACAGCGAGCTATGAGCGTGCTGAGCATGGTCATCGCTGACGCCCGGGCTCACCTGGACCACAAGTTTGTTATACGCCATGTGTGCCTCTGTTCACTGGTATGTGGGCGAAGGCATCGAGGAAGGAGAGTTTCCTGCGGCCCATGAGGACATGGCTGACCAGGATGATTATGAGGAGGTTGGTGTGGATTCTGTTGAAGGGGACGGTGAAGAAGGAGAGGAATACTAACTTCTGATCTGTGCTCTGAAGTTAATTTGTACGTAGCAGTGCATATATTCTCATATACAATTACTGACCTATGCTTTAAAACACAACTTTATTACAGACCCAGGCTGTCCATTTCTCTGAAGGGTCTGAATGGAGTATCCCCTGTCTTAAATGCAAAAAAAAATCTTTATATTAAAGTATTTCAAGAACACTACTATACTTAAGTGAAATACACAGATCTTTAAAATTAAACTACTCAAAATGATGCCTTTCCTTCAACATCCATACACACACACTGGGTTACATGAGGAATGCCTGCTCTAAACTGCTACTTGGATGAAGAGCAGTACTCTAAACCATGACTTATTTTTTTTTTAAAGATTTTATTTATTTGAGAGAGAGAGAGCATAAGAGGCGAGAGGGTCAGAGGGAGAAGCAGACTCCCTGCTGAGCCAGGAGCCCAACACGGGACTCGACGGGATCATGACCTGAGCCGAAGGCAGTTCTTAACCAACTGAGCCACCCAGGTGCCCCAATCATGACTTCTTTTCAACAGTGGTTCCTCTTTTGGACAATTTCTCTTCTAGATTTCTACAGCTAACAGCAAACCACAAAACTAGAGCTGGTTTTTACTGAATTACAAGTCTAAGGTAGTAAAATAAGACTGCCAACGCTAGCAAAATAAAGCACAATGCAAAGAGCTAACTTAAAGTCTCTCATGCCAAAAACAGAAGAATGAATCATACATGATCAAATGAAGAAATTTAGGCTACAAAGCAAGCAAGAGACAGAAAAAGTTTAGAAATAAGGGACTCATAACATCTGAAGATCGAGAAGACAGGAAAGCTCCATGGCCAGGTCCCAACAAGGCACCTTCTACGAGACACGAAATATACCTCTGACCAGATTTCTGCCAGCTTCTTCTTCTTCCCCTTCCAGCTGGTCCTTCCTGCAAATCAATAACATGACCAAGAGGGAAAACCAAGTGGATGAGGAAAAGTGCAGTTGGACTAGCATCCCTGGGACTGAGGCACTCGACACATGTCCTTACTTCATTTTCAAAAGAGCCCTATGGTAGCAGCTGACTCAGCTTTGCAGGAAAAACAGCAACTCACACCAGTTACACACACTAAGTACCTGGCCCTCAGGTCAAATGACCGGTAAGTGGAAGAAGTGGCATCTAACCCGGGTCTCTGCCCTGCACCCTCCGTGATATCGGAGCCCCGGACTGATCTTCCTGCCGCGACCCTCCCTCTCACACAGCCATCTCCGCAGGCTGCGGCAAAGCTCCCTTGATAAAATACGCATCAGTCACATATCAAAAACTTATCATACCCCATCACCTAAGATCAAGTTCAAATTCATTCCCTGACATTCAAGGTCCTCCATAATCTAAAAATCTGGCCTATCTCCCATTCCATAATACCACCCCCCCCCTCCGGCCCCCATTACTCTTTCTCACCCAGTAAGACACCATCAGGATCAACGACATTCATGCCCTCTTCTTCCCTCTTTACTGGACCACCCCCCTCCCCATTTTGTTAAGGTTTTCATCCCTCCCTCTTGTGAGTCAGGTGAGGTACCCCATGTCTACCCTAGGGAGTGATCTAGCCTAGGCCAGGGTTTCCCAGTGATGATACAATTCGTATTTGGGCAAGGGGAGGACGATTCTTCATACTCTTTGAGACCTTCCTGCACATCAGAAGTTTAACATGCCTGCATAATTACAGATGAGGAACCCTAGCCCAGAGTGATTAATGGGCCTGTGGTCAAAGAGCAAGAAAGCGGTGAAGCCAGGATCTCCACCCAGGACTGTGAGATGCAACGCCTGGCCTCTCTAGCACCCCCAGGGGCTCCTGGCTCCTACTCAGAAAATCATCTGAGTATCTACTACTAATCACTCCAAAAGAATATGAAAAGGAGAAAGGAAGAGCCATTGTCCTCTAAGGCTAATGGGAGATACGGTGTGATCAAGAGAACAGATTAGTAAAACAGAGGCGGCACAGTGGGCAGGGAGGGCGGTGCTAGCCGGGAGGGCCCAAAGCAGAGGAAGCAGGGGAGAGGGTGTTCTGAACTTCAGTGAGGTGGTCTGTATGTTTCATTTTCATATTGAGTATGGTCCTGTACAGCTGTTTGTTTTTTTACAACACTAAAACCATGAGGTCCTCAAGACAGAGACTGACTTTACTTTTTTTTTATACCCTCTAAGGTAAGCCTAGTTGCTTAAAGTTGCAAATTCTAGTAAGCAAAGAACATAGGCTAAACTGAAATGCCGAGAAAGATTATGTGCCGTCACCACCAGGAGAACATTTTTTTTCCCCATAGGATTAAGTCCACCCTTACTTCTAGGGTAGAAGGAAAGACTACTGCAGAAACTGTAACTATCAAGTTCCCCATACTTGTAAGATCTCTAAATTTAAAGAGCTATACCATTCTTGTTTGTAAAACAGGAACAAAAAATGGTACTGCATTACTTTAGTAAACTACATTCTATTGCTTTTCAGGTAATTGCCTAAAACCCATTTTCATTGAAAATGTCACAAAAGCACTTCTGATCATTGTCTAAATCATGATCTGGCCCTACTGAGACAGGGATTTACTCAAGGCAGCTGGTCAAGGTAGGAGAGTAAGGAACAAACACTGAATTCAGCATGTCCCATCAATTCTCCTCAAAGCCCACAGGTCCAGGAGAACCACAGTCCAAGCTAAGCAATCAACAATGAGAGGGTCATGCAGCCTGTACCCCCTAGGATTACCTTCCCAGATTCGCCCATGCGCTCTGTGCTCTGTGCAAAACATGCTGAAAGTGAAGAATGAAAATACCATCTTATTTTAAGAATACATAAATATACATTTACCAATCCTGTGATAGAAAGCCAAGGTCTGATTGGAGTTTAACCAACTACAGGTATCACTTGGAGGTCACATCTGATGTAGTAAATGACTATATAATCCCATTTTCCCCTAATCCTAAGCATCAGCCCATTGCTGGCACCACCTGAACTGCACAGAAAGGCTTTAGAAGGGCCTTGTCTGCTGAGGATTCTGTTAAGGGCAGTGAGTCGACAAGAGGAAAGCAATACATATATTCTAAAACCTGTGGTATGTGAGCTGTAGACACACTACCTATGGCCAAATTTGCTTTAAATTAACACTGGCAGATTCATACAAATGCCAATCGATAATCATTTTAACCTTCACCTAAGCATCTAGTTAACTAGATGGCAGTCCTTATCTTAATGCATTATCAAGACATTTAAATACAGTGAATTATTAACTTACGAGTATGTTTACAACCCTGCCTACCATTAGACTGCATATTTCAAGATATTAAGGATTTATTCTCAATTTTTACGTATGATAGGAATAATTGTTATGTTTTTAAAAAGTCTTATTTGGGGAGGTATATGTTGCAATATTTTTTTTAAAGATTTTATTTATTTTATTTTATTTTTGAAGATTTATTTATTTATTTGACAGAGAGAAAGACAGCAAGAGAGGGAACACAAGCAGGGGGAGTGGGAAAGGGAGAAGCAGGCTTCCCACGGAGCAGGGAGCCTGATGCAGGGCTCGATCCCAGGACCCTGGGATCATGACCTGAGCCGAAGGCAGACACCCAATGACTGAGCCACCCAGCCGCCCCAAGATTTTATTTATTTTAGAAAGAGAGAGAACATGAGCAGAGGGAGAAGAGGGAGAGGGACAAGCGGACTCCACACTGAGCGAGGAGCCTGACGCGGTGCTCAATCCCACGACCCTGAGATTATAACCTGAGCAGAAATCAAGAGCTGGACGTTTAACTGACTGAGCCACCCAGGTGCCCCTATACTGAATATTTATCATGAAATAATACATCTGGAATCTGCTTCAAAATAATGAAAGAAGGGGAAAATAGGTGAGGAAGGTTTGAGGAAAGAAAACCGTCAGGAGTTGGTAGCTATTGAGGCTGGTGATGGGTACATACTGAGGGGGTTCACTGTACTATTCTTCTTTTGTCTGTGTTTGAAATTTTTATAAATCGAAAAGTTATAAAATAAAAATACTGCATCATGCCAAACTGCTTAGACATATCTTAAAAATCACAGACATGAAGTTTTAAAGCACAATATGAAATTTCCCTAATATATTTCCTATCCCCCCCAGAAGAAAAATCGCTCATGGAACCAGGAAAAGAATAAAGATTCACTGAATCTCAAAAGCCTAAGCCAGGATGGTGCCACTTCTTCTAAGCTTGTGAGAACATTCTGACCCAATTCTCGGTGTTCTCGTTGGTTTCTCACACTACTGTTCTCAAAATTGCTGAAGCTTCAGAAAGGTTACTGCGTTAGCAAGCGGTGATTCCAGTTAGAGGACGAATGACGTTGGCTGTAACCGGTTATAAATATTTTTGTATCTGTTTAAAATCTTTCAGTCTGGAAATATTTTACTTATTGTCTGGGTGAACACCAGTTAAGCTGATAGGATGATGATTGCCAAACCAACTATCCTATACTCCAAATAAGCAAGTGGGCTGATAGATGTATGTATTTGCTCTCAGTATAACCAGGAGACATCTGAGAAGTTCTACCAGATAGAATCTAAAATTCACTGTGCTCAAGATTTTTTAAATTTCGTTTAAAAGCTATTTTCAACTGACCTGACTGAGGTAGTCTTCGTATATAAAAGAATAATTTATCTATTTTTAATTCTGCTGTAGTTAACGTACAGTTATATTAGTTTCATTTACAATACAGTGATTCAACAATTCCATACATTACTCGGTGCTCATCACGAGACGTGTGCTCTTAAAATACAATTTTTTTTAAAAAAGGATACTCTATCAATCCTTTTATAGCTCTTTCATTGACTGGCTTAAACGTTGCACGGAATTTTCCTAGTGCGACTTTAATTAAATACAATCAAGTTTCAAGAAGAGATAAAATAAGACTTAAGTCCAATAATACGAAAGTGAACAGAGTATTAACTCCCCACGGTTAGCTTTGGCCAATAAAGGCAAGCCCAAGTCCTTAAAAAAAAAAAAAAAGAAAAAAGAAAAAAGCCAGCGGTTTCACATCTCACTCGGAATGAATGTCACAGGCCTCGTCACCCCCACAGGACCCCAGGCCCAGCCAGGGCCCCGCTGCTCTTCCCCAGATGCTGCTGGGGTGGGGAACAGTGCTCGCACCTTCCTTCAGGCCTTTCCTGGCGGGCCACCTTCCCAGCGAGGCTCCTCTGGCCGCCCGGCTAGCGCTGGGTGTGCACGCGCGCTCACGGACAACTTTTCTTCCCAGCTGTAGCTGCCGACTTACCGCCCTGGTTCCCTGCCATCCCCTCCACCAGCAGAAGGCAAGGTTCACGAGAGCAGGGCCTTTTAGTTCTTTCCTTCAGTGTTGTATTCCTAATGCTCCAACAGTTTCTGGCCCATTGCAGGTATTCAACAATGTACTGAAGGAACAGGGTGACACGGTGACCCACCACGGCGAGGATGCGGCGACATGTGCCATCTGAGCTCAGGGAGCGGGTCTGCTCAACAGCACAGCTCTTCCAGCAAAGCCAGCGCACTCCATGGACTTATTCACACTTCTGTCCTCCACGCCTCTAACGTTTGGCCTCGTTTCTATCTTGTTTTGATGTATGAAAGGTAATTTACCAGAATTAACAAGGCACACCAAGGCCATGGCAAAAGACTCAAACTCAAATTGTCAGACACCCCAATTCGGAAACTTATCCGAAGTTTCGGATAAATATGAAGCAGACAGAAAGGCTGATCGCCTCCACAAGTGTAACATGAAATTAGAAAAATTTGTTTCAGCTCCCTGAATACAGTTAAGGTGGACCCTTGATCTTGGGGTCTAACAGATCTTAGTTTACAGTTTACTGTTATAACAATACAAATAACACCATTGAACCATAACAACTCTCCTTTGCTATAAGCCAGACACTTGGTAAGCCCTTTGCATGAATTTTTACTTAATTCTTGAGATGATTTGGTAGAGACAGTATTTTTGAAATGTCATTCTTTCATCCCTAGGGTTTTTGTTTTCCTTGTCTTTACTCCCACCTCCCCAAACCCAAATCATCAGTGCCCACTGCCTCGGGAGAGGGACAGGACATGGCAGAACATAACAGCCTTCCCGGTTGTGGGTTCCAAAGGCCCTAAGAAGAGGGAACGCTAGGTCTACACAGAAAACACACTTGTGAGAAATACTGCACATCTCCACCTCCACTCCCAAAGCCTGGGGTAGAGACGGAGAAGTACAGAACCGAGTCTAGAGGCAATGGTGAGCCCGGGGCAGAGCCCCAGTGAAACAGCAAATCGACCGGAGGGGAACAGCTATTAATGCTTTAGGACAGACAGTGTCTGAGCTTTGCAGAGATTTGTGTCCCCGAGAGCATGACAACAGCAGCATGGTTCCCACCCCTTCGGGCACAGCAAGGGCATGTGGAGAGAACCACCCCACTGAGGGCGCAGACCAGAAGAACAAGCAGTACCTCCACGCTGCGCAGAGAGGTGGTGGAGGGCAGGGTGGAGTCCCCCCCGGGCCATGACGTCATAAAGGGATCCCCATCCTCAAATCATACCTAAGCCTAGGCAAGAGGAGGAGGTCTGTGAACTCACAGATGACAGTTCTACTTCCCCGGGAGGATGGGGACATACTTTGCTGTAAATTATTAATGGAAAATAAAGTTCTATGTTTTCCCTACCTGGACTGTGGCATTCACACTTGAGTTCATATTATTACTTGCATTTTACAGATGAGGAACCTGAAGCATTAGGTAACTTTCCTAAGTAACGCAGCTGGATTTGATCTGGATTGGAGCCCACACTCCCAATCTCTGTGCTCTACCACCACCATTGCACTGAAACAAACTTCATGATTATATAAAATCATATTTGTTCATTGAATCTCTAATAGAAAACCCAGTAAAATCTCTCTCCTAAATATAAAACTTAAGGTAAAGCAAATACTAATAAGGGAAATGGGCTTTTATGCAATAACTACCTTGAATCATAGAGGGATCTCAACAACCTCAAAATTAATTTTCTAAAGATTTATTTATTTATTTGAGAGACAGAGAGAGAGAGAAAAAGAGCACATGTGCACGTGGAGGGGAGGGGCAGGGGGAGAGGGAGAAGAAGACTCCCCGCTAATCAGGGAGCCCCACTTGGGGCTCAATCCCAGGATGCTGGGATCATGACCGGAGCTGAAGGCGTACGCTTAACCAACTGAGCCACCCTGGCGCCCCTCAAAATTAATTCATACACACATACATCACCCCACAAACAACAGTAATTATACAAAAGGACAATTCATTGATAAGTAACATAATGCCAAAAAAGCACCTGAAGTCATTCACATTTGTAAATGTATTCATATTTTATTAATAACACAACTGACATATATTTTTATTTTTTTTTATTTTTTTTTTTTAAAGATTTTATTTATTTATTTGACAGAGAGAGACATAGCGAGAGACGGAACACAAGCAGGGGGAGTAGGAGAGGGAGAAGCAGGCTTCCCCGTGGAGCAGGGAGCCCGATGTGGGGCTCGATCCCAGGGTCCTGGGATCACGACCTGAGCCGAAGGCAGACGCTTAACGACTGAGCCACCCAGGCGCCCCTGACATATATTTTTAAAACAGTACTGCAAATGTGAAAAAGACACACAGTCTATGACCATGTTTCATCCCCTGAAAGCTCACCAGCTGGGAATCCCTAATCTGGAATAAACTGGAGGTATTGCAAACCAGGCATATAAAACATTCCAAGCATTTTAATTAAATTGGTAAGCTGGAAATCAAAAGATCTGTTTTAACCATTGCGAGACTATGTCCATGACCATGGGGTTTCAGAAAGAGCCATGCCTGACTCTCTGCATGGCACGTGTTGTTTACGGATTCCTAAAAGTGGCTTAGTGTGATCAGTCTCAGATAAAATTTTAGATCACAACCAGGAGACTGGAAACATCTGCCTTCTGTGAAATGTACTTTCTGTCCTGGAAGGGCAGTCACTAATAAAGAACTCTTTAAAAGAGACTTCGATCTGAGTATGTGTCCTCATTTATCTGACACTGCTCGCTAATGTCCTCAAGTAGACAAACGATCCTCCTCTGCATTATGACTAATGTATGTCTGAGTACTTAACACTTTTATTTTTACGTGAACTTGTCAAACTGCAGTCTCTTTATTGCCATAAATTCATTTCTACTCAAGTTTCCAATGAAAGTGAATGCAGGAAAATGGAGGGTCTCATTTCTGACTCCAGCTACTGTGCCGTAACAGTACATGTCATGTACTTCTATAGCAGCAACTGTAACATTTAAAGACACTGAAGTGTTTTCCCCATTAGACTATAAATCTTCAAGAGTAGAAAAATATACATGCATTCTGCACTTACAGGATTTCTAAGTTCTGGGTAAAGGCCGATGAATGAAAAAACAAACAAACAAACCCATGCATTTGACTTTTGGTGGCATACTTAACATTTCCCATACATATCCCTTGGTATTTATGTATAATAATAGTCTAATGTTAACATTAGACAGTGAAAATTAAATGTATTCCTTCCATAACTAATAGTATATACTGTTTATGGATCCAACAAATAGACTTTGAATGGCGTAAATGCCAACAAAGATTTTAAAGTATCTGTCTGCACCATTCTTATTTAGACACGTGTTAATTCTCAGAGATACTACAGGCAAGTTACGGGATCACAGACAGGCTCTCAATCACAAAGCTATCTTCCAAAGCACACCTTTGCCTTCATGCATGGGTCCAAACCAATCAATTATTCAAAGGTAGGCTTTTCTAGTTCAGGGATTACACTCACCTTTTCTCTCGCTTTAATAAATACTTTAACAAAATTTTACTTCTTTAAGGCTTTTAAGGGGGCCTCAGGGGGAAACCTGGATAGTTTCTCAATAGAAAATAGGAAAACTGAATCTGATGCAATTCAAATTCACCAAAATAGGCACACACTACAAATAAGATTTTTTAAAAACTTAGATTTATGCAAATATCAGATTATATGAATTATAAAATAATTAAAAAACAGGATTCCTTTACCTAGTAATCCCCCCAGTGAATTAGAAATTGTTATCATTATACACATACTCCACAAAGCAAATAAATGAAGGCTGATTACTGTAAACTCTAATGATATACACAATTGTATGGCCTGTTTTCTGTCTAACTAAAAGCAAGAGGAGGGGCACCTGGGTGGCTCAGTCATTAAGCGTCTGCCTTCGGCTTGGGTCATGATGCCAGGGTCCTAGGATCGATCCCCACATCAGGCTCCCTGCTCAGAGGGGAGCCTGCTTCTTCCTCTCCCACTCCCTCTGCTTGTGTTCCCTCTCTCGCACTCTCTGTCAAATAAATAAATAAAATCTTAAAAGCAACAGGAAGAGTTAATAATTAGCCACAGCCACCTCCCACCATAATCATCAGAGACCCATTTGCATACAATACAAATGACCCACAAGTTGACAAGAAACCAGCCTTTCCTTGAGAATACCAATCTTTTGATTTTCAGCATCACATGAATCCAGTTAGAAAAGTCACTGAAACACAAGAAACCATACTCACTGCTCACAGGCATGCTACTGTGCCCCCCCCCCCCGCCCCCATTCTAGAGCCCACAGATTTTCAGGATGAACCAAGAATAGAACTTGGGTTCTGATTCTCCTTTTTTCATCTTCCACAGAGTGGTTCTCAAAGTGTGGTCCCAAACCAGCAACATCAGCATCACCTGGGAACTGGGAGAAATGCACGTTCTGAGCCCCACCTCCTGAATCCGAAACTCTGGGGTTGGAGCCCAGCAATTTGTGATTTAACAAGCTCTCTGGATGGGGGGCTGCGGCGCAGCTGGGGTACCACAGCTCTACCATCAGTGCCTCAAGTCTCGGAAACACGATCACAGCTCATAAAATATCCACGCACTTTAGTAAGAGTCCAATTTCTCCCTCAGAAGGAAGCTTATTACCACTGCCATAATCTTTCTTTACAGCAGAGATTGCTAATGAGTCAGAGGGGAGTCTAAGGAAAACTACCACTTGCATTTTAGAGATCTGTTACTTTCATAACACAAACTATAGAAACAGAATGAGATGTTTTGAATTATCAGAAAGGGGAATGGTTTTCAAAATATTACAGATAGAGCAGTCAATACTAGAAGTAGTTTAAGTATCAGAATTCTATACACAATCTCCATATTCTTTGGTATCATTTTGGCTTTAAATGATTAAGATAAATCAATATAAGGTAACTACAAATCTCAGTAATCTAGAAGCTACTGGGTTTTCTAGGTTGGGGAGGTGGTTTGAGGACATTGAATGTGCTCTACTAACTGGGCAGGGCAATCACAAGACAAAGTCTGACACATCAACAAAAAGGCTGTAAAATCTTAAATTTAATTCTCGACTCCAAAATCTTATGAAGGCAGGGAACATAAGGAAGTGATGAAAACCCAGTCCTGCCCATTGAGGGCTAGAGGCCCTGCTTCCTTCAAGCTCCTGAGGGAAAGGGCACAGTCAGGCAGGTTAAAATTACAAAAGTATTTATAAAGCACCAATTTTTAGTAACTTCAGGTTCAGTGCTGGTTTTCAGTTATTTTTAAAAATTAAAAAACATACTTTCTCTCCTTTGGAAGAAGAAAACACAGTGCTTAGGGAAGTAAAATAGAATTTTAAGTTTCCATTTGTAATCCTGCATGCATTAGCATTTTTCTATTGAAGTGCCACTTACTATTTAAAAGCATTAATTAAAAACACTTTTTTCATCTTAGTATAAATTCAAAGCAAATTAACAGAAGGTGGGTAAGTTTGGGAACCTGCGTTCAGGGCCCGGTTAATGACAATAAGGAAACATGGGAAAGAACTTGTTTTCTTCCACATTACAAAAGCAACAAATATTCATTACTCAAAATCTTGAGAATTCAAAACAGGCTAAAAGATGAAACAGAAGCTCCTGGGTGCAGCCACCATGAGACAGACCAATCATATTAACACATAGATCTACATTTTCAAGCCCTCTTCTGTGAATTTGCGTTAGAAAATACATTTAAACTGACGTTTAACTGGTACATTTCAAACAGCTCCTTAATTTTTGACTGTCAACTCCCTTAGGCAAGGATCCAGATCTTATCATCCTTCCAGCACAAGACAGGCACAGAGAAGCTGAAGTATCTGCTCAACTGGGTAGCCTGGTTCCTACAAGACAGTCTGGTCTTGCAGACTGCCAAGATGTGTTATAGACGTATCTTCAAAGTGACTGATGTGATAGAATAAGGGCAAAACTTCACTCCGTGAATTTAAGAAAAAACCAGACGTTTCAAGACTCAGCTCCTTAGAAAGCCCTGTGGGCTTGAGAAGCAGCACCAGGAGCCCCCACTGTGCCCAGCAGAGAGCCAACACTCCAGGAGCTACAACTTTGGGAAGTGCTCTCTGAGGCTAGGATGAGGCCTTTTATGCCGACATCCCAAGTGCAGCAGAGGGCCTGGCACTGAGCTCATTCGGAGTTCAAAGGAAGGAGGTCGGGAATGATGACGGGTAACAGCTCCCAGATAAATGGTGCATTTTTCACCTTCCTTAACTTACCCCTAAAGTTTGGAAGTCTCTTTGACGTCAAGAACCACCACCAACAGGTGATTTTGCCTCCTGCCTCTGCAGGTAATGATACTGTATGACTCCATTTTCAGAGACTAAAAATAGCTTAGAAGAATTGAGTCATACTGAGTAACATCCTCAAGCACTGTATTTACAATATCTAAAAATGAATAAGTAGGGCTAAATCCATCATGTGCTTTTAATAGTCAACAAGAGGGGTGGGGAAGAAAAGAAACCCCAATTGGAAAGTGAAATATGCCCACCACAGTCTGTTATTTTGATCACTTGACTTAAGGTTTGGTTTCCACTAAAATGTGTAACTACTTTGTTTTTTACCTTTTTCCCTTCCAAAGAAGAGACTGACTCTATGTGTGCACATATTCCCTTCCCTCACTTTACAGTCTGTTATAAAGAATGCTATGACTTGGGGCGCCTGGGTGGTTCAGATGGTTAAGTGTCTGCCTTCGGCTCAGATCATGATCCCAGGGTCCTGGGATCAAGCCCCACATCGGGCTCCCTGCTCAGCGGGGAACCTGCTTCTCCCTCTCCCTCTGCCACTCCCCCTGCTTGTCCTCTCTCTCTCTCTCATATCAAATAAATAAATAAAATCTTAAAAAAAAAAAAAAAAAAGAATGCTATGACTTGGGAGGGCGCCTGGATGGCTCAGTCTGTTAAGCGCCTGACTCTTGATTTCAGCTCAGGTCATGATCTCAGGGTCGTGAGATCGAGCCCCACGATGGGCTCCACACTAATTGGGAGCCTGCTTGAGGACTCCCTCTCACTCCACTTCCCCCACTTAATGCACATGCATGTGCTGTCTCTCTAAAATAAATAAATCTTTAAAAAAAAGCTCTGACGTGGATTTTGTTCCAGCACCCATGGCAGGCCAATACCCTGAACCACCCACCACCAGACTAAACACTAAAGTGCCGAATACTAAAAGCAAAAGACACACACATAAACACCTTTTAAAACACATTGCTGAGTCAGCACAAAAGGAAAGTCTCTAGAGAGGTCACAGAGGCATCGAGAGCAGAAACCCTGGGAGAAAAATGTGTGTTGAGACAGGATTCCACTCCAGGAGTCTCCTGCAGACCCTGAGTTTGAGACCCCAGAGACCCTGAGTTCGAGTCCGTATGCCACAGGCAGTCCTGGGGGAGGTAGGAGAGAGAGATTCCTGTGTTAAGCTAGACACTGGCAGCCCAAAAGGACTTCAGTATAAGGGGAAAAGAGAAAATCTGTCATTCCAAAGTGGGCAGCAAGGAAACTTGTTTTATCATCGACCCAAGTAGAGAAATAAGGGAAATTTCCCCTGACATCTGAAGTATTTCTGCTACCAGAACGGATGGAAGAACACTGAGCCAGGAATTAAAGTGGCCACAAGAATGTAGTGTCCCCAGGAGACCGGCATAAGCAAAGACAAATTCCCTCTGGAAGACTAACTTCAATCTAGTTATCAAAATTCCCTCAGATGAAGTTCCAAGGAAAATGAGCAACTCACAGGAAAAACACACACACACAAACATACAAAACACACAAGAAAACAAGGCACCATGAGTAAGAGTGAGCAGAAACAGATGGCTGAGTTAGACTTCAGATACCAGAACAGACACAAACTATAAATGTTTAATATGCTTAACAGAAGCTTAAACATATGAGCAAAGAGTGGGACTATAAAGAATGACCAAGCAGATTTGAAAGAGAACCAAATATAATTTCTAAAAACAGAATATAATTGAAATAAAAGTAATGGATAAAAGAGCAGATGAGGCCCAAAGAAAGAGTAGTGAACCGAAGGTAAGAGCCAAAGAAATGATCCAGAATGCAGCACAAAGAGAAAGAACACGGCGGGCTGAAAGTAAGAAGTTAGAGGTCCTCTGGACCCTGTCACGCTAATTCGAGTTCCAGAGAGAGAGAATGGGGAAGAGGCCTGTTCACGAAATAATCACTTCTGGGAATTCTCTACAACTGCACTCCCCACCATGGCAGCCATTAACCAGGAGTGGCTATTTAAGTTAAAAATCGAAACACAGTTCCTCAACTAACCACATTTCAAATTCTCATTAGCCACACGTGGCAGGCAGCTGCCATATGGGACTGCACAGATGTAGAACATTTCCATGGCCACAGAAAGTTCCACTAACTGCACTATTTTAGAACGATTGAAATTCCCATCGTCAGACCCAACATACCCAATAAAGTTCACGCAATGCCAATACCATCCACACATGGATGGACTGAGGTAACACTACACGGTAGGAAGGCTACCCAGAAGGTCTTAAAAACAGGCAGAGAGGAGTCAGGCCATCTTACAGGAACAACATCAGACCACTAACTTCTTAGGAGTAACTCTGAGAGCCCACAGAAGACAGGGGAATACCACCTACAAATATGCTGAGAGAAAACACGGTCAACCTAGAAACCTACCTTTCAAGCAAAATACATTTTCACAAACAAAATATTTACCAACAACAAATTTCCCCAATGGAAATTCCAAAGAATTCATTTTAAGCAGAAGGAAAATCATCCCAGAAAGGAGGACTGGAATGTAAACAGGAATAGTAAGCAAAGATATGGTAAAATTTGATTAAATCTAAATAAACATTAGCTGTATAAAAAATAAAAAGAACATCTAATTTTTGGTGGAAAAGACAGAATTACAATACTGGGCAGTAACTGACCATATTGCGGCACATGATTGGAGTTAAATATCTTAAGGCCTTTTTGTAATTCAGTAGGAGGGTAATGATAGTGAGTAACTTCGGACTTTAATTTAGATATGGTAACATACATGCTTATGGTAACCACTGGAAAAAAAATTTGACATATAGGACAAACCTTCCAAACAGTTGGGGAGGGAGCAGGTAAAATAAGAGGAAGAGGGAAAAAAATCCCCAGTCAGTCCATAAGATGGTAGCCAGAAATCCAAACACATCAGTAAACACAAATAAAAGCAGACAAAACTCTCTAGTCACGAAGATCACCAGACTAGATAAAAAGGTAAAATTCAGCTATAGGCTTTTATATACCCGGCAAATATTTACCAAAAGAAAGCTAGAGAAACCACATTAACTTTAGACAAAATTGTCCTTAGGAAAAAACACTAGATAAAGAGCGTCCCTTCATACTGGTAAAAAGTTCAATTCACCTTGAAGATGATACTAATTCTAAACCTAAATTTTTTTTTAAAAGATTTTATCTATTTGAGAGAGAGAGTATGAAGGGGGTGGGGGGGCCCGCAGTGGGAGAGGGAGACGGAGAAGCAGGCTCCCCGCTGAGCAGGGAGTCTGATGCAGGACTCCATCCCAGGACCATCATGACCTGAGCCCAAGGCAGACGCTTAATTGACTGAGCCATCCAGTCACCCTAGCGCCCTAATTTTAGAGAAGTTTTTTTAAAACACCATTTTAATTAACATCTCCATCAAGTAGACAAAAGATCAGCTATATACAATGGATCAAGTAGAGTTTGTAATGATACAGATGCGAACAACATAATTACTAAATTCAATCTAATGGTCATACACAGAACACACACATCGATTAGGGGATATACATATTGTTTTTTACAAACAGGTGGCACATTTATGAAGTGGACTATAAGAGAGGTACAAAGTTAACCTCAACAAATTTTCAGGTATAGTATGACTATCAGATTCCCTGTTCACAATGCAATTAAGTTAGAAATCATTAACAAAAAGATAAACAGGAACACCCTATACTTTTGGAAATCAAACACACTTCTAACAACCATGGGTTAAAGTGTCAGAAGTATGAGGTTTGTTCCAAGTACCTGAAAACATAAGAACCAACTTCTCACTAGTAAAACTGAATTGCTAGATATAAAAAAGATTTCTAGTACCTAAACTGTAGATGTGTATTTTCCATTGTGCATGTATACTTAAAAAGGAAAAGTTTACTAAAACACACAATTAGGGGTGCCTGGGTGGCTCAGTCAGTTAAGCGTCTGCCTTCGGCTTAGGTCATGATCTCAAGGTCCTGGGATTGAGCCCCATATCAGGCTCCCTGCTCAGTGGGGAGCCTCCTCCCCCTCTCTCCCCATGCCTGCCGCTCTGCCTACTTGTGCTCTCTCTCTCTCTCTCTCTGTCAAATAAATAAACAAAAATCTTTTAAATAAAGGTGCACAATTCAAAGAATGTCAGTTAGCAGTCACTACTCTCCCTGGAATATCTTTCGCACTTTCAAACTGGACAGCAAGGAACCCAGGCAAGAAAATTCAACATTCATTCATGTAGTAAGTTTATCAAGAGCCTCGCCTGTGCCACTCACATAGGATTCAAAGGTGAGCAGGCACACACAGTCCCAGCCTCCTGGGGCTGAGGGCATCCTATAGGACACAGCCACTACACCCCAAAACATATAAAATGGCAGCCGGACATACAATGTGACCCTGTAACAGAGGTGGGCGGGGATCAGGAAAAGCTTTCCGGAGGAAGGGATGCTTTGAGCTGAAACATAATGTGTTTAAAAAAGGGGGGGGGGGGGGCGCATCTGGAGGGAAGAGGCGAGAGAAAAGCATTCCAGAAAAGAACAGAACAGTATAGGCGAAGTTGAAAAGGTTTAGGTGGGCAATCAAAGTAAAATTATAATTTTCAGATGGTCAATACAAAAACAGGGGGCAGTAGAAAACTGCAAAAAATTTCTGCTTTCTCAACTATTCCTTTCTCAGTAAGAACGTGGTTGACCTTTCTACTATCAGTATTTGGGGGGAGGGGGGCTATACAAATACTGTCCAGATATTCTATTTATTAGACATTAAAACTTACTTTTACACAAAATTGAATAGTTAGCATTTTCTATACTGTTTTAAAAAAATGATCAAATCCAACGTTAATCCTTAAGGCTTAACGTTGGATTTGAATAGAAAGAATAGGAAGATATTTCTTTCACTCAAATAAAGAGGTTTTTGCTAGGATAGACTACAAAATATGCTTTCTACTGTTCTCACTAATGTATATCATGGAACAGTCCTGAGCAATTCACTCATTTCCTACCAGTATTTTCAATACTCCACACCCACTCAATTTAACCAAGCACTACCACAAATATTTTACTTTAGACACTGGAGACAGAAAAGAAAAAAAAAAGTGCATCTGGGACTCCCAGAATCTTGTTAAAATAACTCCCAAAACTGACTATGTAAGCACAAAAGGAACCAACTTAGTTACCAAAGGTTAACTCTGACAAGGAAATTACAGCTAAATTATATAGCTATGGATAAACTTCCATTAACTATTTTCATGCTCCTTTTGATATATGTGGGCAAAAAAAAAAAAATTTCTTTCCTAAGACTTAATAAATAAAACTTAATTTATTCCTAAATCCACCATAGGATTGTGATAAAATTCAACCTTCTGAGGTTTCTAGTAGAAGCCAAGACTTTACAGGCATATTAGCCCTTCACTGTATTTGTTAAGGGAGATAAGATTGGAGTCAGAATAATGTACCTACTTACAACTGAATTCAGCATCCTCCTGAGCAGCGATTAGAAACAAAGAAGATAATCCCTTTAAATGTGCAGGTACTGATGAACTTTCTTTGGCAGGGAAGAATTGCCCAATTAAAGTTTTTCTTCTAAAAGATAATTTCTTTCCCTTGTGAACATAGCAGATTTTTTTTTTTTAATCACGACAGTTCAAAGATAACTGCGTTTTCGAAAAAATACATCAGAGCAATACATAAGAAAATTAGTTCTGAAAAGAACTGAGGCCATTCTCTGGTAAATTCAAAGGAAAACTCAACACCACCTAACCCAGCCAGTACTGTTGTTTATTTTTCATCTCTTGAGGCTTGCAGCAAGAGCCTGAGTGCCATGAAAGTCTGAAATTTCATAAAAAGTTAGAAGTTATTACTGAGTGTGTCCTCACCACCTACCCCATTAAAGGGAGAAAAGGAAAAACTCCAAACTACTCAGATGTCAGCAAAGGCAGGGGTGTGGTTGCAGGGGATTGGAAAAGAAGGACAACTTTCCTCCCTGGTAATAATAAAAAAAATGAGACTGGTTTGACACAAGGATCACCAGGAAGTAGATCAGAAAACGGAGTTAGGGTCCTCTTTTAACAAGTGCTTCTTTGCTCTTCCTTTCTTTTTTTAAATTGGAAGTGGCTCGTCATCATGTGAACATGGAGATGAATACCTTGTGGAAGAGTGATTAAAAAGGAGACAGACAGACAGACTTGGAATCACGGGAATTTGCCTCCAGAGTGGTGTAGGTAATAAGGTAGGAAGTGCTTACACGTGCTTTAAGGCTTGGTTTAGTGAGGACACATGCAAAAAGGATCACTGCCCTTTTCAACTTTACAGAAAAACTAAGTTCAGTTTTAGCTATCCAATAAAGTTTTCATTATGTATACCTGCACTAGTTGCTAACCTGATTGAAAAGAGGGTTCAGGTAACATGCATCAGCAGATCAGAGGGCAAAACACAACAACACTGACCTCCACTGAACACGTGTCTACCACAAACAGCTTTTAAGGTTGCAAGATGAGTGCAAAATAGGACCTGTAATTGGCCATTTCTGGGATGTTTGGCAACAAACCTCAAAATCAGATTTCCTTAGAAATCCTTGGCTTGAGTTTTGTTTTTAAAAAGATCAACACAAAATTATGTATGTTAAAAAGGTACCAAGTTCTACCACACCTAATAAAACCAAGGAAGAGCATAGCCATTAATGTATTAACAAGCAGGTAATTATTTCAGTAACAGCAGACGACAGGTTCCCTGGAGGAAAATCTCCATTTTTAAAAAATAGACACTGCACCTAAGCAGATTCAGAGCACAAATTATAACAGTCTGAAATGACATCAGACAATCTGATCTTTCAAAGGGATTTCAAACTGTATATCCTTTCCTAAATGATCCTTGATCCAAAAACAAAAACCCAACAACAAAATAAGGTTTTCGCCAACCCAAAAGCTCAGAGATTTCAAACATAAATATGGAAGAGGGTGCCGATGCTGTATTAAGGTGCCATCACAAAAACTATTTGCAAAAGTCAAGCCATTCCTCAAAGCACATCACCAGCTCTGGGAAGGGTCTCCCACCGGGAGTCCTCAGTGATTGCGACTTTCCCAGTTACTACTTTGCATGACGAACTAAAGAAAACGCCCCAGGAAAGGCGGCGGGGGAGGGTGGCTCCTGCACGCTCAGGTGGCAAAGGGTGACCGCTAATGCCACGAACAATACCCTAAAATAAGCAAACCACCACTCCGGGCCAATTACCATGCTCCAGTCAAAGTTCCACCACGTAATTCGGGCCTGGGCCTTTTTTTCAAGCAAACTCGTTACTGAAAGCACAGTCATTTCCCTCTGTATTTTATTCACGCTGGAAATACCATTCAAACCGAAAAGGTAGCAAAACAAAAGGTAAAAAAAAAAAAAAACCCAACACCAAAAAACACAAGAAAAAAATGAAGGAAGTGGAGGCGCGGGGCGTTCAATATGCGTTTTCCCTCAAGCGGGAGCCCTGGCTCGCGGGCCGTCACTGGAAATGCCCAGTGCTCTCCGGCGGGGCTCGGGCCCCCCAAACCGGCCGGCGCGGCCGGGCTCCCCCGCTCCGGCGGAGGGAGGGGCGCTCCCCGCGGCGGCGGCGGCGGCGGCGGGCAGTGGCCGCCACTCGGGGCAGGAGCCGGGTATGCCGGGGGCCGGCGGCTGCCCCCGAGCGAGCTCCGGGGCTGCGGGAACTTTCCCCCGCTCCGGCCCGGCCGCAGCCCAGGCTCAGACGCAAACTTTGCAGACGGCGCCGCTGGCGTCCGGGGTCCCGCCCCGAGACCCTCCCGCGCCGCGAGCCGAGCCCCCGAGCCCCCG